>NC_056758.1:29482132-29797966 GCF_018687715.1 Carya illinoinensis | reverse complement strand
ACTGAAAGGTATCTTAGAAGTTGAGTTGTTCGATATTTGGGGAATAGATTTTATGTGGCCTTTTCCTCCTTCTTTTGGTTTTGCTTATATCTTATTAGCAGTTAACTATGTGTCAAAATGGGTAGAAGCAATTTCTACAATAACAAATGATGCAAAGGTAGTGCTCAAATTTCTGCACAAGAACATATTCACAAGATTTGGCACTCCACGAGCTATTATTAGTGATGAAGGGACTCACTTTTGCAACAAGTTGTTTGAGAATCTTCTGTCTAAATATGGTGTGAAGCACAAGATAACACTTGCTTACCATCCTCAAACTAATGGTCAAGCTGAAATTTCAAATAGAGAGACCAAGAACATCCTTGAGAAGATGGTCAAAATCAATAGAAAGGATTGGGCAAAGAAGCTTGATGATGCTTTGTGCGCGTACCGTACAGCCTTTAAAACACCTATCGGGATGTCTCCATACCGACTAGTATTTGGAAAGGCATGTCATCTTCCTGTAGAGTTGGAGCATAGAGCTTATTGGACTGTAAAAAAGTTTAATTTTGATTTGAAGGCAGCAAGTGAAAAGCGACTTCTTCAATTGAATGAGATAGAAGAGTTCCGGAATGATGCATATGAAAATGCAAAGATCTATAAAGAAAAGACGAAGAAGTGGCATGACAAACAGATTCTTAGGCGAGAGTTTGCTCTAGGACAACACGTTCTACTCTTCAATTCACGACTCAAACTCTTTCCAGGAAAGTTGAAATCAAGATGGACGGGTCCTTATACAATTCATGAAGTTTTCTCTTTTGAAGCAGTAGATTTGAAGGACAAGACAGGGAATATTTTCAGAGTTAATGGTCAGAGATTGAAGCACTACTATGAAGAGCAAATGGAGAGGAACTATGCATTTATTCCTCTTAGAGATCCTAATTGATGATGATTGAAAAGTCTGGCTGTAGACTTTAAAACAAGCGCTTATGGGAGGCAACCCATAGATCTATCTTTCATTCTTTCATTTATTTTATTATCTTTATTTATTTAAGTTTTAATAAATTGATTTTTGATGCAGGTTTATTTAGCATGAATAAAGAGCTGAAAAATTCTAATCCACGGAAGATTCACCATGAAACCAGGGAAGTTCCTTTATTTCTGCAATCCTTTTTACTTTTGCATTACAATGAGGACATTGTTTAGTTTAAGTTTGGGGGTGTAAACTCCTATAATCATTTGATCCTCTTGTTTTCTAAGTCTTGGGTTGTTGATGGGATGTTTGATTCTCTTACCAAGCATGCATTGGAGTAAGATTGAATTCTCTATGACTCTGAAATTTGTGATTGAAGATGGTTTTGAGAAAAATTTTCAAAAATTTCTTTTATGTCAAGTGAAGTTTTGTGGGTACTTTGGTTTAAATCTTTGACCTTGAACACAATTGAGTATATAGTCGTTTTTCTCTTACTCCATTTTGCTTATGAAGAGAAGAAGTTGAATTAATTGAAAGAGGGAGGTTCGATTTTGCTTTGCTCTAGAATCCGTTGATGGGTCCTTGAGGCGAAATCCTAGTTGAGACCAAATATTAGAGAAATGATCTAGGCATTTCTTTGGCATAACCAAAAAGCTTTCCCAGCCGTCCTAAATGTCATGCCATCATTACATGATGTGTTTCCATAGTCAACCCCCTTGAGCCTTCATAAGCCTTTATTTATTCTTTGAACTACATAAACCATGCCAGCTTTAAGCCTGAAAAACAATGAATCTACCTTTGATAGTTTGAGAAAATACTTTGGTGGAGAGTTACATTTAAAAGAGAAAAATTGGTTTCATGATGAACCGTATTATGTTTGCTTTGTTTGATCAAAGAAGAAGAAGAAAAAGAAGAAGAAAGGAAGTGAGTGAAAAAAAAAAAAAAAAAAAAAAGAGAGAAGAAGAAGAAGAAGAAGAAAAGAGAAAGAAAAAGAAGTCACTAAGCGGAGTGTGAATTACCTCAGATTTTGTTAAGGGAATTGTTGGTATTACATCAGTGATTACAACAATAATAATGCCACAAGTATGAGCATATTGCCAAGAAAGAGCTATGATTTGAATCATGTGGGTTTCTCTTTTAATGTTCTGTTCACTAAGTATTTTTCCAGTTTGTTTTGATTTTCCATATCCAGTTCTTTTTTAACCCTCACCCTATGGCCTATCATTACAACCTTATTAAAGACCTTTTGATCTCTGATTTTTGGTATTGACTACATTAGTGGAGAGGATTTCTGAAAATTGGACTTATGGGGTTAAGTTTTAAGAGAATTCTTCAGATTTTGGTTGTTCTACTTTTATCTAAGTTTGCAGGTGGTTTGAAGTTAAATTGACTATATCACACACACTCTCAAGGTCTTAGCTTTAGGTTGAAGTAAACGCCTAACTCTTACTTGACAAATTGCAAAATTTTTGATTGATTTTCCTGCTATCTTTGATGTTAAAAGAGTAAGATACTAGAGATGAAATCTAAATTCATAAAAGCTTGGTGAGTGATGATACTTCTCTTTCGGGTCGAGTCGATATTTCCTAAACTATCATTTGCTTTTCTTTTTGTTTGAGGACAAACAAAATTGTAAGTTTGGGGGTATTTGATGACTTGCAAAATTTCATATTGCAGATTTTACAAGTTCGCTCGAGCGGAGACTTTTGGCTGCTCGAGCGAATTCAGGCAGATTCAAACGCTTGATTGCCGCTCGACAGGGAGCTCGAGTGGGTTGCTGAAAAACAAAGATCGCTCGAGCGGAGGCATTGGCCGCTCGAGCGAAATCAGGCAGAGTCGAACGCTCGACGTGCGCTCGATAGGATGCTCGAGCGAAATCAGGCAGAATCGAACGCTCGATGTGCGCTCGACACCCCGCTCGAGCGAACATTGTATTTTGACAGATTTAAGGTTTTCCGCCGTCACACCATAAAAAAAGGAATTTTTCACTCTAGGGCCGCGACTTTTGACTGGAGAACACTTATTGGGACAGAAAAACATAACTAGAGGGATTCAAATCATCTGTTTTGGAGAGGGAATTCCAATTATTGCCCGTACGTTGAAATCATACACGAGCACGGACGAGAGAAAAGCGTTGAATCGTTCCCTTGACCTTTTGAAGACGAGTTGTGACTGCAAGGAAGATTTTTCAGTGTTTATTTTCTTCCAATCTTCTCAGAACAATTATGGTGAATTCGTTTATGTTGAATTCCATTTCTAACATGAGCTAAATTTACTTTATTTTAGAAAAACGATGTAACCTATTTCCAAACTATGCTTGTTTGTCTATGCTAATTTAATGCAATTCTCTCTTTGTTTATCTGATTTATTCTGAGTTTATTGCTTCAAATTAACTGGCCATTGATTAGATGATAATTAATCTTGTGATTTGCTATCGAAAGAGGGAATCATAGGGTAGATCTTGGATATTTCAGCATAAGTAAGTATAGAGATCGAAAGACTTGTATGAACCTATGTAGTAATTAAATCTTTGGTCTTATTGCGTCCTTGATTATTGAATTTGCATATTCTTGTGTGAATTGATAACCAAGAGTCAATTCCAATTGACTATCGAAAGAGGCTTTTGGATGAATTAGAGATTTGCTAATAGACAAAAGAGATTTAAATTAAGTTAGCTGGATGAGAAAAGCATAGTGAAGAATTAGGTGAAATCGATTTCGTAGAAGTTTTCATCCCCATTAAGTTGATCTTCGAACGTCAGTTTTATTTCCTTTGCATATTTCTCTTTGAGTCGATTTTAGTTTAAATTGCAACTACAAAAATCTTAGTGATTCTTCTAGATAAAATCAAGTTTAGTATAATTTTGGTATTTGGCAAACGTAAGGTACCAATCCCTGAGGACGATACTCTTCTTATTACTTTACTATAAAACTACGATACTGTGCACTTGCAGTTTTGCACCGGTCAGACCCTACTGGGAGTAAGTACACATCAGTTATATTCAAACATTTAAAAAAGAAATATAGTTTGTATTATGTTGCATCTCCCATATGTAACATACCTACATGGACGGCTTGTCATGTGTTATGGGTGTAGGGAGCACTACGAGAAATGTAAGGTGAATAATGAAACTTCTATTGATCGCACACATCAAAATGAGTTCCCAGCATGGCTCAAGAAACGTGTAAGTGGGTTGATTGATGCATGTCTATTTAGAAAGGCAGACTACAATGCCATTTATTTCAATATTGTCTACGAGGTATCCCTAACGTCTCCATATTGTGTAGGTTCAAGACCAACGATCCAACAATCCACTTGATGTCTCTCCCGATCTATATGTGCTAGCATGCGGTCCTGATAATGTAGTTGCATCATATGGTGCTTGCATAGTAAATGAAAAAAGGTTCCATACAAAATTGCGTGAACATCGGCGATGAACACAGAATTCGAGTGTGTTGGTAACTGGTGACCATCAGTCTAATAATGTAGACTTCTATGGTGTTATCAATTATATTATGGAGTTACACTACATAGGAGGTCGTCACGTATTCTTGTTCAGATGTGATTGGCTTTATGTTGGTGATAAGAAACAGGGGGTACGAGTAGACGACCATATGACTAGTGTCAACATGGACAGGATTTGGTATAAGGATGAACCATTTGTATTGGCATGCCAGGCTTGTCAGTGTTTTTACAGTAGAGATTTACGATCAAAGAGAAATTGGTATGTAGTGCAAAAATACACAAATCGGAATGTGTATGACATTCCACTAGTCAGGCAAGTGGCAGAAAATGTTGATGGGCAATCTAATGATGATGATGCATATCAAGAAGATGAATCATCATACGATTACATACCTATGCAATGTGATGATGTTCCTGTCTCAACTCCATTAAATAGAACTGATATAGAACCTATGCAAGTTGATCCATGCGAAGTCATGTCAATCCCTTCACAATTCATAAACTCAACTCAAGCATTTATTGACGATTCCCTCACTGCATCTGGTTTAACATATGCATATGGGGATAGAGAATATTCTGATGAGGAAGACCTATCCACAGATGAGGAATCCGTCTCAGAATAAACATCATGTTTGGAATAATATTTTGAAGGTAAACACCCTGTGTATGATCATTTTGTAATGGTATGTTGCCATTGCCCACATACCATTACTTCATTTGAAGCAAGTTGTAGATGCACACATAGTTAGTGAAATTTGTAAATATTGATCCCATGCCACTTTTCCTTAACAACTTAACTAATCTGTTGTTTTGTTTTAATAGGTGTATGTTGCATGGGGTCCGATATGACCGGCGTACGCCATTGATTGGAATTCTAGTTCTCTTTTTATCCCTTGCCCATTTTTCATGGCCATTTTTTGTAAACACATTAAAATATACTAAATAACAAGTCACTAACGTTGAGTTTTGATGTTTGTGACTTTATTGTAGGTGAAAGGGTGTACATGATCCAAAGGCGTGGTGCCGTTGTGGGTATGGATTAGAAGATTTTCTAATCACATTATTATGACCTATGTTTTAGAGTAAAAACTAACCTCCTAAATCCAGCAAAATGCATGGCCACTAATGGCAACATAAGTCCATCCACAGCTAGCCCATTACATTAGCATAAGCAGCTTAATCAATAAGATATCCACCAATTGATGTTTATTTGAAGAATTGAATCATTGATGGGAGATTAAGTTGCTCCTCAAAATATTGTGAAATGCAATATCATTATTATCTTTATTAAAAAAAATGACAGGTTTACGAAATGGAATACAGGTAATAAAAATGACTACACCCTTAGGTGCAAAACAATAAGTTGTAAATAGTGATGAAATTATTAATGCACTATGTTATCTAATAATGGATATCATTTCTAATCCCAAGTTAGGTGTATTACTTTTCCATGGTGTGAATTAAAAACTACATCTCTTGTAAATTACATGACAAGAGATGTGGTGTTTTTGGAATGATACATGTCTCAGTTTGACATTATTAAGCAGGATGGCAGGATAATATAAAATAAAAATTGGCACAAATAGGGGCATTTCTTAAAGGTATAAAGATTTGTTGCAAAATTTTTGGTGAGTAAATTAGACTTCACTTGCAAAATTTGCACAATCATAATTTTACATTGAAATTTGCAATGTAAATGTAAATAAAAAATAGCTCCAAATTAAATCACTTAAATGTACAGCGTGAACAAATAGTTTGAATCCTAGCCAGATGTAAGGCAGTTGAATAAATATTGATGCTAAATACATGGAAATTTTAGATGTATGAGTAATTATGCAATATATATAGTAAATCAAGGGGAATGAACTGCAGCACAACTATATGCATCCCAATGTTTAACGGATTATTAAGCCAGTGTAAACATTTTCTGAATGTTAGACCAGTACTAGTTGCTAAACTGATACTATGCAAAATTTTTCATATCAGGTACCAAAAAGTAGATATGGGATATCACAGATGCGCGGGAGTTTTTACAAAAAGATAAGTGTGGGATATCCACAGATGGGTGGGAGTTCTACAAAAAGAAGGTAAAATAAGGGGCAAAGTAGTAATTCTAGCTTGGAAAAATCAAGTATGCTGACGTATAGACTTGCAACACAGTTCAAGTACTGATAAAACTTCCTTCTTGCCAAGGTAGAGTTCAAAAAACACTTTAGAAAAATTCCAGTCCTCCTTGCCTCCAAAATTTCCAGTTTCTGTGTTGAAGATAGGCCCAAGGTATTTCATCCATTACTTCCTATTGTTGTGGTGACTGGAGTACTTCAGTTTTCTCCACTTCCTGCAGACAAAAATATTGGTGTTTTTAATGGCCAATGGCTAAGTCAATGTAGTTAAGGTGCATGCTTCAAATTACTTTGGTTTTTACAGTCAAGTAGGCTTCTCCAAATTTCCAGGTATGTGTTGTTGCTGTTCATAAGTAGCTTCGAGTATAACTGTGGTGGGATTCTCCACTATGTTCTTTATTTTTTCCTTGCTAGTTGGGGGTGCAGACATATGGAAATCCATGTAGGTATATTAGGAGTTATTTCTTCTTTCTTTTTTTGGGGGAGGGGCCTGGGTAAGATTAAAATTACAGGAGGGTAGTACATATTTATCATTTAGCATTATAAAAAATTATGTATAAAGTTGGGGAGTTGTGAGAAGAAATTATATATCTAGTATAAAATACCTAATCATATATTACTATTTGGTACATGCACAAAGGAAAGAGTTTGCACTTATAACAAATTCTAAGTGTGAACATTGACAGCAAACTAACCTCAGCCCAAGAATACCAAGATAGTAGTGGGGTGTATTAGACCAACAACAACAACCAAAGGTAGATTACTAATAGTGAAGGTGATGGCTCAAGTTCTATTTAGCATATCTGATTGTGACCTGTGTGTTAAGAATTTTCTGTGTATATCATATCTTTTTTATGAAGTCACATTAGAGATTGACATGTAAGTATTTTTATTTATTAGTATACACGTACGTTTTCAATTTGTTACATTTGAGCTTGGTACAAAGATAGCATCAGACTAGAGAAATGGAATCTGTACAAGACGTAGAGGAATTGCCCGGTAGTGGAATTTTGATTTTTTAGAAATTAGTACTGAAAAGTTTTGGTTGGATTTGATACATTAACCGATGGAAAATGTATGCTGTTAGAATTGTTACAGTTTGGTGGACTCCAACATTGTTCCATCTTCATTAATTTGACTATAAGGTTCTAAAAATATCTGTCCTATTTTTATTTCAATAACAAATCTGATGTCAATTTATAAGGTGTTAAAAATTCAGGATTAACATCCATGGATCTGTGTTTACGACGTGGAAGAGGGAGAGGGCAAGGTATTCCTCCTAGATGACATGTGCTTATTCATCTCGAGCCCGGGAACCACGTGGAGCTACTATCAGTTCATACCATAGCCCTCGGGATGGTGTTGAGTCCAGCTTTGATGACTCAACATAGCCTCCCAGCTAGGTTTGGGAGACTTCACCTATCCATCCAATCCTACAACTTGAGCCTAGTAGACCTGAAAATGTACATACTTCACATGTCCATCTAATCCCACAACCTGAGGCTAGTAGAGATGAAAATGGTAAAGTACAGAGTGTGTATTTTTAAAAGATTATTGACGTTAAGCATAAAAAGTAACAAATGGCATTTATTATATATTATGATGTTTGACATCAAATTGTTTTTATTACAGCTGCAAAAATGCCATCAGTACCTATTGTCAACCATGTACTCACTAAAAGGGGATGTGGCCCAACAAAAAGCACTGAGTTTGATAAGTTGCGTAAGCACGAGAAAATTTCATTAAAGATAAATGATGGAGAGACTGCTCCTTACTGTGAAAATGCATCCATGTTTACGACGCGGGTGACATGGATATTAAAACATCATTTGGACATGAGCTATGCTAGATGGAGTGATGTACCCAAGTCGAAGAAGGAGGAGCTGACTGAATGCATCCGCGTAAGATGTCTTCAATTTCGCTTCAAATTTTTTAGCACTATTTTAATTAAATGACAAGCAGTATAGTGTCATCCATTTAAATTGATCAAAACCATACACTTAGTCATTCATTTAATTAACATTTTGGGATATATATATAGGGTGACTTCAAATTAGATTGGGAGCTGGACAATCATCGAATGGTAGTTTCGAAACAGCTACGAAAGAGATTTAATGCCTTCCACCATGAGCTGCATAAGAAGTATTTGGCATATGGCAACCATGAGGAAGCGTTGGCGACTGGTTGTAGTTTGGTCACTCCCCTGGTATGGGTCAAACTATGTGGGCGATGGGGATATGAGGCCTTCAAGGTATAAGACCAAATGTTTTGTTTAGCTAATATATGTTAGCTGAAAGAGATGTAAGGTAGTACCACAAAATATTATTTTCTTATGTGCATATAGCTAACAATTGACAATGCCTTTGTAGAAAATGGCAAGCCAATATCGGGAAAATCGGAAGAGGCTCAATACCAATCACACTGTTGGGCGTAAATCTTTCATCCGGATACTAGAGGAGAATGTAATATTCTATGCATGGGTGGCAAATGGTAATGATGCTGGGCCCTAAAAAAATTTCTTATCATTATACCTGATGGGGTCAATTAATTTTTTGTATTTGGTATGCAAACAGTCATTTAGTGGGGATGCTTCTTTAATGAAAATGTATATTTGATTGATATTGAAACACACATTATATAGGGCTGAACGCACAAATTTGGTCGACTTCTACAAGGAAGTCCGTTGATCTAAGAAGAGGGGTAAATTTGTGATGCCTGCCACGGAAGAGATCCATGTGAGTCCTCATAAATACTAATTCAGCTACTACTACTGCTATATGTTGATGGATATATTATTTTGTATATAAAGTGATAGATGTCATGTTAAGGAAACAGATTCTATGTTAATAATTTATTTGCACAATGTGCAGAAATCCATGGTTAGGAAGATGGATGAATTAGAACCTGCCCAATAGTGCTGAGCATAAATCCGAAAATCCGGCTCCGACTTGTCAGAGCCGGATTCGGAGTTTTTTTCCACTGAAAAGTGAGAGTCGGAGGTGGAGATGTTCCGACTTCGACTCTGCTCCGGTCCGACTCCGACACACTGACTCCGACTCTGATCAATCTTTCGACTTTGACTTCCCATCCGACTCCGACTCCGACTCAGTTATTGTGCATATTTGATAAAAATATATATTTTCAATATATTAACATCTAATAAATAATAATGTATAAACATTATAATGAATAATATAAGTTAATATAGTTACTATAAGTTAATTTACATTACTAATTTACTATAAGTTACTATATAAGTTACTATAGCTTATTTTATATTTTACATTACTAGTTTACTATAAGTTAATATATAATATATAGTTATATTATATATAATTATAGATTATATATATGCTATATATATTAAGGGCTCATATAATATATAGTTACTATACTATTTATTTTTTATAGATTAATCAAATATATTTACATATTTTATATAACTATACCTTATATAGTTAATTTACATTACTAATTTACTATAAGTTACTATATATGTTACTATAGCTTATTTTATATTTTATATTACTAGTTTACTATAAGTTAATATATAATATATAGTTATATTATATATAATTATAGATTATATATATGCTATATATATTAAGGGCTTATATAATATATAGTTACTATACTATTTATTTTTTATACATTAATCATATATATTTACATATTTTATATAACTATACCTTATATAGTTAATTTGCATTACTAATTTACTATAGCTTATTTTATAGTTTACATTACTAGTTTACTATAAGTTAATATATAATATATAGTTATATTATATATAATTATAGATTATATATATACTATATATATTAAGGGCTTATATAATATATAGTTACTATACTATTTATTTTTTATACATTAATCATATATATTAACATATTTTATATAACTATACCTTATATAGTTAATTTACATTACTAATTTACTATAAGTTACTAAATACTATATAAGTTACCACACCTTATTTTAATATCAAATATCTTATTTTATTTTATATATTATAATATTATATATATAGTATAGGTTATATATATATATATAATATACTATTTAACTATATATATAAACTGTATAGTATTAGAGTCATTAGACTATATATATTTATACTTATATAATATATATAGTTATACTTATATAATATATAGTTATATTATATAATAGTATAGTTAATATATATAGTATTAAAAAAATTAATATTTGATTTAGGGTTTACAAAAAAAAAGGGCTAATAATGACCAAAACAGGGCCCAAACGGCATCGTTGGACTCTGTTTTGGTCACAAAAACAGAGCATCTAGTTCATTATAGTAAAACGGCACCATTTTGGAGTTAAACGACACCGTTTACTTTAGTCAAGACTCAGCTTTAATTTCCTCCTACCCCTCGACACTGTCCCTCAGACCTCACTCATTCGGCACTCAGCAGATTCACTACAAGTAGGGCTGTACACCAAGCCGAGGAACCAACCAAACCGGCCGCCGGACGTCGGAACTGGCTGAAACTGACAAAGAACCGGTTGGCGTTTGAGGTAAATATATAGAAACCGATGTCGGCCGGTTCAATTTCGGTTCTCCTGTGTGAGAAACCGATGAACCGGCCTACCGGTTCTTATATTTTTTTATTCCTTTATTACATATAGAAACGATGCCGTTTCACTTATGAAAAATTGAAAGAACCCTCTCCCACATCACTGGGGTTTCGGTTTGGTGCCGAAACCGACACCGAGGCATCGGTTTATAGCCCTAACTACAAGGAACCCTAGCTCAACCCCCACGAAACGGCACCACGATCTCAGCCGCAGGCCAGCCCCAGCCTCCGACACGTCATTGCTTCTCCGGTATCTCCTCTCTCTCTCTCTCTCTCTAACGAAAATCATGGATATGGGTTTGAAATCGTTCTCCAGCCGCACTTATTCAAGTTATTCTCTTCGTTCTCTGGCGCCACGATATTATTTTTGACCATATTAGCCGCACTTATTGTTTTTGATTTCTCTTTTATCTGTTATGCTTTTGGTTGTTGATTTGTTTGTTGGTTGTTGATTTATTTTTTGGTTTTTTTGGAAGCTCTGTTTTAACTTTTCAGGTGCCCCAATCGGCACTCGACAGTCCCCGTCGGGCGTCGCCCCGAGTCCCCACCCCCAGTCGGATATAGCTGTGATCATAGACCCAGTTCCCAACTTGGCCGAGTCCCCACACCGTCATAGATCTGGGTCATCGCACGGTACCCACTGCCCTCCCACGATCTCACCGACTCCGTCCCGACTCCACTCCGACAAGTAGGAGTCGGAGCCGGAGCAGAGCATATAGCCTTCGGAGTCGGATTCAGAGGTCTCAGATAGTGACTCCTATCTGTCGGTGCTCAGTCCTACTGCCCAACGTACTGAGGAGGCAGCAGCGATTATCTTTAGGAAGGTGCTTGGAAGTCGACCAGGATATGCACGAGGCCTAGGGGAGATGGTGATACCAGAGCCTACAAGAGTTCATGGCCGTGAGTGGAAGCAATGATACTTAGATTTACTGGCCAAATATAAGAAGGATGCAGAGACCCACAAAGCTGAAATGGATGAGGTGAAGGCAAACATGAGTAGAATTTTGGAGAGACAGAATGAGACCGATAAGCTGTTGAGGTCATTTTTGGCAGAGTTCCCTGCATTCACTGAGTCTCTTAGGGAGACTCAGTGAACAGGTAACAACTTATGAAATGGCAGTGATATTTTTGAGTATTTTGGGTGCATTTTTTATAGTAAGATGGTGGATGGGTAGTAAATATGCATGGGAGGTTAAATATTTAGTGTTTGTAGTAGCTATCTCTTGGAAGTGTGACTGGCTTTTGGCTATAGTTTAATCATGATTAGTTTTTTGATAGGAGCAATCAGAAAGATCTTATTAATGAATGTTATTTTTTGTCTAATATGGAGGGAGGAGGACAACATGCTGTGTTATATTGATGACAAGGTAAATACACATCAATTCATCTACTCATTTTCCTGCACATAACCTTCAATATAAGAGGTGATAGGAGGCATGCACCCTCACTTTCACAATGTTGTTATACAGGTGTAAAACAATGGGCAGGTCGACTTTATAAATACATGGGAGAAAAGCATGGCAAGTTCCTACAACATATGGATTAAGTTGGAGCAAACTGATATCCTTGATGGACAAATGTGTAAAGGTAAGTGTTATACAAAGAGGTGTTTGGCGTCATTACCAGGTGAGGTTGGGAAATGAATAGAGGTTGCTAATATTGATATATCCTGGGCATATTTGATATAACTGCTTGTTTTAATAGATGGGGTTTGCTTGTTTCTTTTGCAAATAATCATGAAAATGTCTTCCACACTACATCAAACTATGGATCACCTTTCAGAAATTTGTCTAGGAAAGGAAACACAGATTCCTAATCATGATACAAATCTGAAGTTGCATTTTGGAGCTATAAGTTTGTTGGGCATGCTTAACAGTAGGTGCAAATAGTTGGTTGTAAGGAACATACAACATGTGGAATTTACAATGAAGCAGTAAATACTATATATATGAGTCATAGGTACAACTATGGTTATGAGATGGGCTTAGCTACTAATTAAGCATGGTGGAAGACAATTATTAGAACACATTGTCAACAAATCTGATATAAGCATATAAATGTTTACAAGGTGTTGCACATTGCACCAGAATGTATATCATAATGAATGAGAATTTGGCATAAAATTATTGCGTTGCAAAATTCTTGAGGAAACATTTGATGAGAAGTGGTTTAATGATGCATCACATAAGAGCAGGAAAAAATGGAAAACTACTAATTTTATTTACATGGTTTGCAGGCTTTTTAGAAGATGTACCAGATTAAGGTGATTGAATATCAATGGGTAGAAGATGCAACAGATTTTGATGGACAGTAGGCCACCAACATTTATAATATGAACAATCAAGCGAGAACGAGTAGATCAACTTGTTACTGCGAATGGCATATGGACTGAAGGAGTGAAAGCTATAGTTCATTGAAAATCCATTGCTAAAAGAGTGAAATAGGGTATTATTCCATTGGCTTCATATATGTAAACATCTTTCTTCTTATAAGCTATCACAACATGGGAGTATATAGTGGCTTAGGATGTGAAATTCCAGATGATGTAAGTGAATTGGTGGGCACCTGAAAGACTGATTTATATACTATGGTTTCATTTTTAACTTTTTCTTAGCACATTATGATGGTCATGACATTGTGGTAGACAATGCTAGGTGTTGAGATGATTGAATGTACAATATACATTCAGAATTTGTGGTTATGAAAAAATGCATGAATATTGATTGCAAATTTGTTGGCTCTTTAATAATTATGATGTAGCAGTTTAAGATTAAATATTTTGGGCCAACTAATCATCCACAAATATTTATTGGCAATAAATGACTAGAGGACAAAAAATGCTGCAGCAAAAAGAGCTTCAAAAATTACAATACCCAGCATCTATATTGTGTACGCTACTGTTGCGGCATTTTTTGTTTTATGCAAATCAGTGCAGCCATTCAACAACCATTTTTTCTGTCAGAACCACTAAAATCGCAGCAACTCTACCTATGCAGTGAAATAAAGTGCAGATGAGAAAGGTATAGAAAGTAATTTTTTCCTCCTTGCAACGAACATCAAACGGCTGGGAAAAAATTATTTACGACAATTTTCCATATGACGCAAACTATATCTACTAGGTAGGAAACTAAGTAGCATCGATTCAAAGAGCAGTTGCAAAACACCTATCAGGGGGCCCTAACAAGGATAACCAAATAGAGTTTGGATTCTTTGTTTGTGAAACGCCAGAGACGGGATAACCGAATAGAGTTTGGATTCTTTGTTTGTGTCAGTCTGATGAAGTGATGAAACAACCCATTACCAGTGAAATTTCATTCTTTAACAAGGATATATATACGCTGGGAAAAGTAAGAGTTACGGAGATGCTGGGAAAACGTCGAGAAGGGGCTCTATGATTTGCAGTGATGATTCATCTACCAGCGACGATAAGTTTAGTTGCAAAAATCATTTTTCAATGATTTTAGATGAGATCAGAACCTGCAATTGCGGTGATTACATCTATTATTGCGTCAACAAAAATTGGCTGGAAAAGGTTAATATTTACGACTATTTATGCACTTCGTTGAGGAAACATAAAAATAAACAAACTTTTCCAACCAAACTGTAGCGATGAAATAGTGCTGAGAATGTATATTTGCGGTGATTTTCGTGAGTAATAGCAACAAAAATTGATGCTAAGAAAACTTTGTTTTCTTGTAGTGACGGTGCTGCTGCTATGTGATGCATAGTGGCAGGTGAAGAGACATGCAGCTTGCTCTCGGTTTGGGCAATGTTGCTCTATTTCGAGGGTAGAGAAATAGAGGCGTTTCCATTCGCAATTTCTATGGTGGTTCATAGTGGAGGAAAATCTGTTGGTGTGGAAGATCTCGACTTGAGTGCACGTTGTCTGTGCATGGGAAGGGCTCTCTTACAAGGCGTTTCTTTTATAGAGGGTGGGTATGTAGTGGTGGGCAGCGAGAGCCTCATGGTGGCTGCTTGGTGGTGGGGTGGTTTCATGGCAGCTAGGTATGTTGCGAGATGGAGGCTAGGTGTGTTTAGGTGGCTAAGGTGTGGAGTAACAGCTTTGTGAAGGCAACAACTAGGTTGGGGTTCACGATTTGCTAATGGGCTAGGCAGTGCTCGATGGTTTCTTGGTGCATATTGGCAGCAGTGTGGAGGAGCTTGGTGGTGCAAGAAGGTTAACACGGTGGCTTTGAGCATCGACGTGTTAAGGTGGTGGTTTCCTAAGGTTTGGCTGTTTAAAATTATGTGCGGCAACCCTAGCTTGGGAAATTTTTTTGGAAATCCAACTTATACATGAATATAAATATATATATATATATATATAGAGAGAGAGAGAGAGAGAGAGAGAGAGAGAGAGAGAGAGAGAGAGAGAGAGAGAGAGAGAGAGGTACTATTGCCATGAATGTAGTGGGAGGAAGACCTGCATGGTAAGGAGTTTTTAAAAAAATAATTGCACATTGGTCTCTCGGTTTAGAGCAATCGATTGTGAGCCTTAGGGGGCTGATCGGGTGGTTCATTTCAAATATTTTGGCCCAAGTCTAGGATAGCATAAGAATCTAACAAATAGGTTGAGTTGGTTAGAGAAGTCCAAAATAATCTCTTTGGTTTGTTCATATTTTTATGGGTCGAGCATTTAATAAATCAAAATGGGCCTTGACACAACTGCAAAAATAGCCCAATGAAAATTCATATTCTGTCAAAATAAATTTTGAGCCTGTAGTCTATTTCAAAAATTCTCGTAAAAACATCAAATGAGCTTCCCGCACATATTAACCCTTAAAAAAAATTTATAGGACACGGCTTGGTCTAGCTTGGTGCTAGTCGATGGCCCTCAAATATAGAGCAAGGAGTGCCTTAGCCTTCCCTGTTAGGGTTAGCAGGGGCCCCTCCAAGAGAAATAGGGGGATCACAGGGTTGCGAGGAACCATCCCCGTTAGAGGAAGCCAAGGATTGCCATTAGAAGAAGCTGAGGGATTGCCTTATGAAGATGCCATGGATTTGTAGTGAGGGTTGAGAAGGAGGATACGAAAAGTGAACGCTAGGACAATAAAGCACTTGAGAGAAGAAAATTAGGGAATTGAAAGAGGAGAAGTGGGAAAGAAAGTGTTTGGAAACTAAAATACTTGCGACAGTTAATATGCAAAAGAGCGTGAAGATGAAACAACGTTCTGACGAAGAGGCACAAACGATGCTACAACGCTATAATTACAAGTCTCATCACGCTATGTGTGATGAGACTTCATGGGGTAACTGGAAGGGCCACAATACCACTACGATCTATTAGGCTGACCAATGAGCCTAAGTTACAAGTTGGACCACTAGCCCAAGGTCCCTTGCGAACTTGGCCTATACTTAGAGTCTAGTCCATCCTCATAGCCTAGTCCATTCTGACTATCGAGAGTATAATTGTTTGAGAGTCTTCTGGGCAATGAAAATTATCCGGTCACTTGAGTATAGATAAGCTCTCCACTCTAAAAGTTGAATTTCAAATAGTGGATAAACTCGCTATAACAACAAAAATCTCACAAGCTCTCTATATATAGAAAATTTAGGTACCTAAAAACTATCTGATTTATTGGTATTGAAAATGAACTTAAGCATTGAAAGCGTTTCTTAGAACTTTCAAGTCATTTTACTCTTTAATTATAAATAATAGAGTGTGAGTGATGATGAAACACGTCCATGATGCTAATTTTAGCTATAAAATTCATTGAGCCCACCTAGGGTTTAAGTTTATGGAAATGTCAGCACAAATTAAATAATTTTCTTAGCTGCCAAGCATACCAAGATCTTTCACTGTTTCTATTTCGTGTACTCCCCAATAATGTTGTTTGTCCTTTGCGTGGAGGCCACTGATGGCGTTGTCAAGATGCATCGATCGGCATGCATGCTGCATTATTTGCTCAGTTTTTACTGTCAATCTTTTCCATTTTCCCATGCTTAACTGTTATTTCTATGCATCAGCATTGATGACTACCTTCGACATATTGTTCTGCCACATTTTTCGCGCCTTCGGCGGTTTCTAATACAAATCTGATTGACACCTATCATACCTACGTACTTATCTTGCGATTAATTAGCACACAATTATTGTATTGACTAGAAGCAGTATCTGGAACAGAGCTCTAACATCTAATCAATTAAGAGCATTCATATTGATATATATATATATATATATATATATGTAAAATCATATTTACATAATATGAATTTAAATTTATCTATATTAAATTATATATTTTTAAATATTTATATAATTATAAATAATATTTTTACATATTTAAAGATCTACTATTTATTTTTTAAAATATATTTTACTCATTCTTTCTCTCTCTTCCTATTCTCTTTTTACATATTTTACTCATTCACTTTCTAAAAAATATTTTACTCAAATATTTTACATATTTAAAAATCAAACCCGTGCACTTCTCTCTCACAAATTCAGAGTACATGTACTGAGTGTTAATGAAATTTCTTTAAGTACTAATTACATGTATTAACCTAATATATGGAAATTGCAAACTCTATTAAAAAAAAGAAAAAAATAAAATGATAAATTTTATTATTATTTTTTCTCAAATTTGTATAAGTCAATGTGAAAATTTTACTTGTATGATAAATTAGATCTCTAAAAAGTATAATTTTGTATATGCATGTGCATAAACCAATATAGACACTCTAAGAAACTAAAGCATAGTACACTGCAGAAATGCATAGCATGAACAGTAGTACAATGACTGCATAGTACACTACAGAAATGCATAGCCTGAACAGTAGTACAATGACTGGTCCATGAGTCATTTGCCTCAACTTGCAAGTGGGAAAAAATGTTAATGCAAGTATGTGGGTAGGACCTGTATTGGGAGAAACCACTATTTCCTTGTATGATTTTGCCCATGGCGCCGACACTACATACTCATGATATATCAGAAACTAGATCATCTTATGATCAATATTGTATATTAATAAGGAAAGTTTAAATCTCATATTATTAAAATAACTTGGATCGTCACATTCAAAACTATATCATATACATATATATAGTTATATCGAGAGTATAATACAAATTAAGCCAACAAAACATCAAGATATTTTGGCTTTGGATACCTTATTTTTAGTACTTTTGGTACTAATTAGTCATGCCAACTGTGATTATAATCACCAAACCCACAATATAGACTGGTTTTACTCTGTAATCAATGACCAATTAATCCCTTCCTTTGAGATTGGCCGATCGATTTGGGATGCCAGAACCTGTGGTGGCAAGTTTGTTAACAAGAGCCAGGGCATTACTAGTGATATAAGTAGCATTCAAAGCCCGATTTCGAAGTAACTTAACCTGCTTTCCCTTATGGCCTTCAAAACCATCCAAGCAAGTATCTTCATCGGTGAGCGCTGCACTAATCCATGTATTGAGATCATTCATTTGCATATCGAATATATATGGTCTTGTACTTAGCCTTCTCAGAACATAGAGTGATTTGTGAAGCTCGTCAATGGCGTCCTGAAAACATTCGATGCAATCTGAAAGGGCGACTCGGTTCCTTCCTCGCATAACCCGATGTAATTTCTTCAAACTTGTCAGGTACTGCGCAGTGCTCTTGACCTCGGCTAAGGTCACCGACACCCCCGCCCGTGCCCACTTACTTGGGCTGCTCTTACAAGTGCGTGAAAACGATGCTAGTGTGTGAACACAGAGGTCTTGATACCTTGTCACATTGCAGGCATCATGGACATAGTTGTCTCCCTCTCCATAAGCTATTTGCTCGAAATTTGTCAGCCACGCAAGAAGTATGTACGTGACATGAAATATTATATGAACGGATGCCATTCTCAGTTCAGAGAATTATGACTTGATCAGAAGGGAAGAAATCGAAGTAGAAATTAGTACTAGTGAATCATGAATAGCTAATTAGTACTGATTCTGCAACAAAAAGCATGCACCCATGCATGTAAGAAATAGGAGATCATCGAAGATAAATAAGCTGGAAGAGTCATGCTTTTCAATATGGGTGAGAGAGCTTTCTGCAGGTGTTTGATAATTTCGGCAAGAAACTGGTGATTGCAATAAAGAAAGGGGATAGAAAGTGGTGGTGATAAAGAACGTGTGAATGGCAGGTGAGTTGCTCATTTCCATTGGATAAGGAGATGTATTTTGGGTATTTACCCTTCTTCCACAAAAACACGTTGGATCGAACAGGTTGCGTCTGAGCTCCTGTAGAACATTGTACCATATGCAAACAAGTAATTAATTGTAAGCAATGTAACGATAGTGACTATTGAAGGTGATTGCACCGAGTAACTACGAAGAACATTGGATTCATCATGTGTATCATGTCCTTTATTAAGTTGGTAGTCATGGACAGAGAGGCATATGTGGTCCATGCCTAATTAGACTGGTATTGAAATAGAATGGCTAGGTAACATGATAAGATGCCAAACCCGAAAGTTGGCAAGTGAAGCACGTCAACAGATCCTCAAACAAAGCAGCGCGTTGTTTAGCTAAGAATGCACTTCGTATAGACTATGTATGTGTGGAACTTGAGGAGTTCACAAATTGTATTGCTACTATGCTTTGATTTAATATGAGGAATATAACATATGATTTCAAAAAAAAAAAAAAAGGATGCCAAACCCGAAGGGTAGTTTTGAGAGAAGAGAAAATATTGGTCGGCCTAGATTTTGATATTTTCAGTTATATCTAACGATGTTATATATTTTTAAATGACTGTCTATTTAAATGATAAACATATAAAATTACTTAATATATGTTATACCTATAAAGCCCCTGTCCTAGAGGTAGGGAGGATTTGCTCTTATTACTTAATATCAACTCTAATATCACAACTATAAAATTCAGAAAACTCCATAAAATATTAGTTCACTCGCTCAACCTAAATATCCATTTCATAGGAACAACAAGGAAATTCTCAATAAAATAAATTAGAAATTCTCCAAAAACTCAAAAATATCCTTAACTCAACATTTCAAAATAACCAAAAATAACCAATTTACTAACTATGACTCAAATAAATACTTGTACCCTCAAGTACTTATTCCTCTATAATCATCAAACTCCTCTAAAATTGCCTATTCATATTCTCCAGCTGAACCATTAAAATTATTTGAAAAATATTATGGAGATAAGGGGGTGAGTTATCAACAATTCAGTAAACAAAAAACATATACTAGTATGCAAATATGAGCATTTCAAGAGTTCAGAATGCTAAACAAAACACTTTTTATTTTCAGAATGCAAAGTCAGAACATGTTATAAAAAATATCAGAGCAAAAGTTTAAAAATATTTTTATTCAAAATTCATTTGGTATAGCATAACTGAAACATTACAACAGAATAGAATTCCATGTTTAACCCCCGTGGTAGGGTTGTGCAAATTCAAGTGGCTCACCAAGCAGAAATAAAATGTGAATTTTTTTCCTTATTATTCTTAGAGCCCTGAGTGTGTACATAAGAAAGACCATGCAAAAAATCATTTTGCTTCCAAAGTGGGTGCACTGAAAACAGAAAAGTGCGTACCAACCCGAATAGAGACTACAGTTTTACACCTGTGGTAAGATCAAAATGGAACAGAAATAGAAACAGAATATCATGTCAGAGATTTTTGGAAATCACATCATATCATATTAGAATACAAAACATCTTCAGAACATAATAAAATCATATTACAAAAATAAAATTTATGCACAAAATTTCATATTCTCTCTCTTTTGCATAGTTCAGAAACAAAATGCCAAAATAGCTCATGTTTACACCAGTCATGCTAGAAAATACTTTATTCTTATACAAAATTTCATGAGTAATGCAGAACAAATAATTGAGGTTGTTTCAAAATTATTTTCGTAACAAAACATATTTTTTCAAAATCAACCTTAGTTCATTTCTTTTATACAAAGTCTAGCATAGGAACTCCACTTACCTAAAATTCTTAGTCTTTCAAAAATTTCTCACAACAGTGCTCAACGAATAATCAACGTCACCTATAGAAAATAATATAACTTGAATAAATCTACAATTGAACATGTAACTTGTAATCGCACCTAAAATACTCAAATCGCCTATTTTAATTCCTCAAAAACTTAAATTTCTCTTAACTCAAAAATATTATCACTTTCCAAATTTCTCAATATGCAACTTAATCTCTAACTAAAGTATTAAATTATAACTTGCTTACTATTGAGGTCTAACTATAAAATATCAAAATCATAATTAGTAGAAAAGTAGAAAATCATAATTTTGGTTAAATCAAAAATATTCTTTTAACAAGATTCAAAATAAAAATTTTGTACTTACTATTCACTTCAAAAATTCATATTTAAATATATATATATATATATTACTAAATAATATAATTCAACTCTATAATGATTTGCTTTATAAGCTATATACTTAAAAAAAATAAACGTTTAAAACTCTTATAAAATGAGCACTAGACTTATAAATATAAAACTCACCTAAAGGGATGTTTTAGGAAAATAAATTGGGAAGTTAAACAAAAACATTTACAAACAAAATTTTTGAAACAGAAAAGAACCCAAAACATACGTAAAACTAAGCCCACCGAGAGAGTTGGATCAACTAAGATAGGGACTCGAAGCTGGACGTTGATGGAGATGGACAGCTGAGATGGACAGATGCACGTCAAGGATGCGGCAACTTCTACAAGCAGGTGAGAATACATAAATGTATTTATATAGGTAATTGGGAAAAAAAACCCTAGAGAAGAAAGGAGAGATACGTGCATGAGAGGGATTCAAAAATAGAAAGCTAATAGACCCTAGAGAAAAGAAGACGTGCATGATGCAGAAACGGGTGTGGGAACGTGTACGGTATGGAGACTAGACTTCGATAAATAGTTCTCACGGGTTTAAGTCTCAACTAATCCTAAAAAAATACTTGCTCTATAAATTCCTCGGCCCAAATTAAGTTTCCATCCAAACCAAAATATTTAATGATATTAACTAAAATAGCAAGTCCATAAATATCTGCTAAAAAAAACATCTTAGACCCTTACTCTCTTCTAAAACTTTACTCATAATCCCAAATGGGCTTTTCCATACCTAAAAATCCAAAAATACTTCGAAAGTGAGCCAAGTGCTGGAGCCCGGTGTTACAATACCAATAAGAATTATTCTATTTTTAAGTAGGCTTTTAGAGTAGGGTTGTAACCCGGCCAACCAACAAGAGAACACCAACCTGACCCAAACATTTCAGGTTGGGTCAACCCGAGTGTTTTTCCTTTTTTTTAGCCCTTAAAAACCATATGCAAATCAACATAAAAGCAACTACTACTTTCCAACAATGCATTTGATGTATTAATGATGGATTATCTAAAAGGGATATACACCATGCAACAAAAGCATGCTGACATGCTGGGTCTTTTTTGTCCTTACAATATAAAACTAACCCTAAAACTTTTCTAAAAACAAGAAATACAATGCCTCGGAAAATTCTTTAGAGCATTCACATCCCATTCCCCATCCGCATCCTTATAATTTAACTTAAAATCACATTTCCTCAAATTTTTTCCTAAATTTTATTCATCTTCTAAAAACTTCCCACATCCCATTCCTCATCCCTATCTCTATTCTATTAAATAATATTTCTCTATTCTTTTTTTATTACTTTTTTCTCTCTCTTCCATTTACAATCTTAACTACTAACTCTTTTGTCTTATTATCTTTTTTTTCAAATATCAATTTCTATTAAATTTTTTTACGGTTTTGACTCAAATACAATATTTTTTTAACCGAAATTTGTATTATAAAAATAGTAATTTTTTTATTTAATTAGTGCATTTTCTAACGTGATGGCCATATTTTATTATTTAGTATTCTTTATCCGTTTTTTTAATGGTCTTGAACCTAGTCACATATTGAATATAAATTTTCCACTCATTTTTTTAACTGTAACAGTGGCCTCGTATTTCTTTCATGTAATAGTGGATTAAATTTGGCATAATTTATAATTGTTTCTGAAATTGTGGCATCCAATTTACTTGCACAAAAGTATAACAGGAAACTATCATCAAAAGTACAATAAAAAAATTACATTACAATCAATCCAAATCTCGGGCATTACTGCATCTCATCATGATTTCCCTCTGGAGTTGCTGGAAATATAGCCGCTACATTTCCGGCATGACACTCACATCCATCATCATAATACGCTGATCTGATTCCTTCTTTGAAAGCTCTACTTTCTCAGCCTCTAACCTCAGTCTTTCGTCCTCTTGACGGATTTTACTTTGCTCTTTTTCAGCTTCAATCCTCATCTTCTCTGCCTCCAACCGCAGTCTTTCATCTTCAAGACGTAATTTTTTTTCCTTTTTCTCCTTGTCATACTCAATCTTTTCGGCCTTAAGGCGATAAAACTCTTTCTCCTAAGCAGTATACTTCATCTTTCTAAGTTGGAAATTTTCCTCTACTTGCTTGCTTTGGGCCTTTCGTTTCCCTTTTTCAGCTTTCCTACCCATTGGTCGATCCAATTCGATAACTTCATTTTCTATCACATTCTCCGTCTCAAGATCAAAAACCGAATCCTCTGTAGCGGCAGAACATCGAGTTGAGGTCGGGGTCAGGGACGAGGACATCATCTTCCTTCACGGTGGAACATCCTTTGTGGCGCGCCAAATCCACTTAGGTTGGTCCTTCAATAGGTGCCAACAATACTCAAACTGGAAACTGCATTTTTCTAACGATTGGTACATAATTTTCGCCTTCTCAAACTTATATTTAAACAAATAAAATCCATGTTAAACCACTGAAAATGAAAAAATAAATTACTTGTAAAATAAGTAAGCATATGGTATTTTTACCTTATCTTGCTCGGTCATGCCACTTTGATTTAACCCTTCAACTTGAGCTAGTTTCGCACAAAATTTATTTGTGGCCTTTTGAATAACCGACCACTGATGTATTAAAGACTTTATTGTCCGCTCATTTGTGGTTTCTTTATATTGCTAAAAGTACTCAAAGATTTTTTCCCAAAGTTGGGAGTGTTTCTGATCTGTTCCCTGAACGGCATCAAGGCTACAATTTAGCCATGCGGAGACAAGTAACTTGTCTTCTTCGGGGGTGAAGTTTGCACCCCTCACTGATTTTCTAACACCGTTAGGCTCGTTAGGGGGTAAGGGTGGAGAGTCATCGATGGTCATAAGAGAGTTCCCACTTTGCCCACCGTAAGTGGGATCGAGTTGAGGATCTTAGCTAAGAAGATTGGTGAAGTACATATGTCCTTGGTCTTGTGAATCCATCTCTAAAATATTAATGAGATGTTAGAACAAGAAACATTGAAAGTTAGGGTTTAGTCGGGGTCGCCGGCTCAGGAACCGAATGGTGACACATAAGAAATTTGGTCACCTATTTGTGGCTGCAACAACCGGTTGCCAATCACAATTGGCCGTCCAGGTTACCTAGCCATTGAGGAAATGACCAACAATTCACAGTATCTCCACATGCGATTGTCATCATCACAACCAACGGGGTTTAGTTTACACATAATACAAAACACTTCCCAAACAGTATGCAAATCACAATAATCATAAATAAGAGCATCCTCATCCGATTCACTAATATATAGAACATATTAATAAGTAAAAAGGCTCAGAATGGTGATGCTATAATCAGCATGCGTACGTAAGGAGCCTTATAGCGAATGGTTGCAAAACCCCACGCGAACCTCAATTGCCTTTTGTGGAAAGTACCAAAAACTGTAATATGGCCATCCGGGTGAGGATTACCCCGCCATATCAATAGGGTCCCGGCTGCAAGACTTGTGACTTACCCCATCCCCGAGAGATACGAAACACTGCACCCCAACAACACAGAACAAATATTAGGATATGTCAATCCCATCACTTACAGAATTATCATTTCTGATTCTATATTGAATCCAAACCAAATATACATTAAAATTCTATTAAATTCATGATAACATTAATTTACACAAGTAGCACTACTACCTAGCTAGTTCCTCTCATCAAAATCTTTTAAAAAGGTATACAAAAAGGACCGGTCCAATGATACTTACATAAAATAAAAAGGGTCTAACCAATGGTATTCATAAGACAAGCAGTAAATGCATAAAAAACCAGCTAGGATAATCATTAGTTTAAAAATGATTGGCTATGTTTAGGCAAAATAAAATATCACGGGAAACAATAGGATAATCCACTAATTTATACAAGACCCTTTCCCAGGCATTGGGTAAAAAAAGCTGTAATAATATTACAAGTAATGAAAATCTATTGAACTTTTCCAAGGGACAATATATAGCACTAATTCACTAGTATACTCCAATATACGTGGCACCCCAACTGTCTAACCATAATCCAAAAGACATAAGCAGCAATTAAAACATGTATCTACTGTCCACACGTATTTCCAGTCAAAAAACCAGCTAATAAACATAACTAAAACACTGTCAAAATGTTATTTATAGTCACGGCAATATGGTTAACACAAGGCAATATATATGTATTTCTTTACTTATCAAAATATATATACAGAACATACGTATTTATTTAATGTCCAGTCATTAGAACAACATTCAGTTTGCACAATTCCAATAATTAGAACAACATAATTACAAATAGTTTCTCATCACCAAAAATAAAACTCGAGTAGCAACAGACCATATCAAATAGAACTCAGTTTTTCCATACATGGCACCCCAAGTCACAATATGCATCTTGATCATCAACCAAGTCTCAATTTCACTCACAAGAGGGAAACATTGTAGATCATCAACACAAATCAAAACAATACATGCCACAAAACCAAATAATATATAATTCACAAAAACTGGAAAGTATAATGGCCAACATAATCCACAAAACTATCAAAACAATACATAGACAACTATCAAAATATAATGCACAAACACTCACAACAGGATGTCACAACACTGGCATAATTTCGGATTCCAACTTCAAAATGGCTAAATTTCATAAACTAACAGTTCATTACAAGATCTGCAAATTGCCAACATCTTCAACAATGATCAAAATATATACACAGGTCAAGATATTAAATGAGACAAGAATTATAAACGAATTCAATGGAAAAATAAGATAGCCAGGCATAATCACAGAGACAAGAATTATAAACAAAATCAATGGAAAAATAAGATAGCCAAGCATAATCACAGAGACAAATTTGATAAACGAATTCAATGGAAAAATAAGATAGCCAAGCATAATCACAGAGACAAGAATTATAAACGAAATCAATGGAAAAATAAGATAGCCAAGCATAATCACAGAGACAAATTTGATAAACGAAATCAATGGACAAATAAGATAGCCAAGCATAATCACAACCCCACCCGAACTGAAACACCAATTTAGAGCTTAGTAAATAGATCAAATCACAGTTAAAGACTTCACAATGCCCCAAATAAATGCAACCCCTAATTTTTCAGAAAATCCCCAAATTCGAAACCCCAAAGGACCTTCATTCGTGGGTTTTTATGCAATTTAACCCAAAACCCTTTGAGAAATCCCTATAATTTATCCAAAAACAAGGAAAATAACAACCTTTCATTCTCACAAATTTGATATAGGATGAAAGAAGCTAAATATCAAATCTGGAATGGGCATATCGATGAAGAAGACAGAAACGAACAAGATTAGGTCTATGATTGTAGAAAGTTAAATATTAAAATCTGGAATGGGCATACCGATGAGCTTGGAGATTCAGGGTCGAAGGGACTGAAAATGAAGAGCAGCCAACCATCGCAAGGTAGAAGATGCGGGATGTCGAAGGAGAGAGGGAACCGAAATCACATTTGTGGATGTACAATAGGGACCTACTGGAGCAACCGGAAAGTTTATCCCCATTTTGGGGAACTGGATGGAGGAAGGTTTTAGATCAAACCCTAAAAATATCCCCAAAATATGAGGATGCGGAAGGGATGGGGAGCCGGATGCGAGTGCTCTTACAACTAAATCTACAAATCAACATAAATCTTGGACGTCTTTGTCTAAATGTCTACAATTCCTTACAACTAAAAAAACACTAATGGTATTGGTTTGTATGATGAGCTTTGCTCAAAGGGGAATCACAACCAAACCCAATTGTTTAAAGGCAAAAATACAGTCTCAGAATATTTTTCCCCTCACTTCCACCTGGCTCCATGCCAAATACAATCCCAAATCTTTTCACCTAATGTCTGCAAACAAGAGAAAGTAATACCCATTTAAAAATAGATAAAGATGAAAAATATAGACAAATTGTGCCACGTTAGGAGCTCTTTTAGCTTTGAAAGATTTCATCTAATGGCTACAAAGTACAAACAAGAGAAAGCAATACACATAAACTTCATTAATTTCGCCATTCATAAAGATTTCATCTGCCCAATAGAGGAGTTTTTGATGCAGGGCCACATAAAGATGGATCATGTCAATCCAAATTCTTGTTTAGTGTCTCTTGGAATTATTTTTAGTTTGAACATTAGCCAAAAAGGATGTTCTTTGAAGGACTGTTAAAAACAATCGTGTATAAATTTTCAAAAAATAAATATACCCTTTAAAAAATAAAATGTTGGATTATTTGATGCTGGCAAATTTATAACGAGTGCAAAGAAAATGAAACACCTTTGCAAGTTTGGATCTTTTTGGTTGAAAATTGCTTAATTATATACATAAACCCACTTACAGAAGAAACTAAAATAAAGCATCCTTTCCAAGTCCAACCAGAAAAACCCACATCACCGCAGAAAGACACATAATTTTACTTGTAAACATATAGACCATCATGATTTTCAAAGAATGCCATTACGTTGCACCATGCTTTTATGATTTTATCTACATCAACGAACCTTAAATTTGTTAAAAAAAATGTCTTTTCAAGAAAAAGGGATTTCAAATCTTGGGGGAGATAATTCTATGAGGAAGCAACATCATGAAGGGCTATTTTAAGGACTGAAAGGCCACGGTCAAAGCATTCAAGGATGGCTAGTTTTTAACAAGTGATGTTGGGGGTCATACATCCAGATGGGTATTTGGAAATCAAGGATAGACCAAGGACGTGATCATATCTGGAGGTGGAAACATTAGCATCGTAGAAGTGTGGAGTCGGTGCTAGAAGCCGTTGTGGTGGTAATGCCACACCCTCACTAGGGAGAGTGCCCCTGCGCTTTTGTCGCCCTAAAGAAGCATTTGGCGAGCAGAACCCATGACGTGAGCAAGGAAGAGATCATCTCCTTTTGCAGGAAGAATCTTCCCCATTTCACGGTTCCAAAGAAAGTGGCGTTCTTGGCCAAGCTGCCAAAGAACTCAACAAAAAAGATTCTGAAAAATGAACTGAAAGCTTAAGCAAAGCACCTTGTTGTCTCTGAGAGTCATTCAAACAAGTCCAATGATGCATGCAATCTACGATGAGATTTCAGAGATGGGGATGGGAGGCGATGGTGATGATAAAGAGAATGGGGAGAGCAAGGCAGCTAGGGTTTGATCTGCAAGCTTAAAGAGTTTATAAACGGGTTAGTCGGGTTGATTGGGTTGAAACCGATTTTTAGCGGGTCCAATAACCCGAAATGCAATCCAAACCTATTTTTATCGGACGGTCTATTTGGGTGGGACGAGCCTTTGGGCCTTTTGCACATGCCTAGTTTAGAGTATGCTATCTACGTTAGTTAACTAGTAAGATTTGAATTATAAAATTTAAATTTTGGGATTTTTCATATTAATTAATATGATTAAATATGAAAATTTAAAATAAAGAGTATAAATACTTTTGGGAGAATTCTTTTTGTAGGATGCATAAAAAGACTAGGCTGATTCTAGCTCTTATTTGGGGTTAAAATCAGCTACCTTTTGTAGGCATGACATACTGGTTTAAAATTTGAATAGTGATATATAAAGTTTTAAATGTACAAGTCTTAGACAGGTGTTTTATAAAAAAAAAGTGGATTTCATCTTGAAAAAGTGTGAAAAACTTACTTTTTGTAGAAAAATCCTACTTATCATCCCCTACACCTAGGGGTGTAACGGGTCCAGTTTAGTCCGGTTTTGGAAAAAATTTGAGACTGAACCAGTATGCACCAGTTTTGTATTTTCAAAAATTGATTATGCATTAGTTACCCTCTTAAACCAATAACTCCAATTTTACCGATTTCAGTCTGTTTTGGTCCAATTTTCTGATTTTAATACTATTAGTATATATATTAGTATTAATATAAACTCAACGATAGTATATCCCTAGCTAAGGTGCTAACGTGGCGTCAGGAAGAATTCTTTCTAGGTTTGGTCATTGCCTCCTTGGGGCGGACAGAGGGTGTGAGTGATTCTTTACATAGTGTGGGCACACAGGATGCGGCCAAGAAGTCTCAAGATGCACTATTGATAGGGGCAGCTTCGTCTGGTCATTCCCTGGCGAAAATTGTGGGTGCTCAGCCACAACCTCTTCCAGAGGTGGATCTACCTGTGCGGGAGCCTAAACTCAACAAGGGAGAGATGTTCTTTCTCTTCTCTAAGGCGGAAATAAAGCTATCGGCAAAACCGTTCCATTTTTCGGTGGCTCTGAAATTTCTCCTCATGAGACCTTCATTGGACCATATTTAAAGCTTCATTCGCAATCGGTGGGGTTTGAAATCTGCTCATGTGGTGGGCCAACTCAGAAACCCTAGAAATGTTTTGATTCGTTTGGCAAATGAAGAGGGTTTTATTCAGGTAATGGCAAGGGGGAATTCGACCATGATGGGTGTTTCTTACAAGATGTTCCATTGGACGCCTAAGTTTCGAGAAGAAGAGGATTCTCCATTGGTTCCAGTTTGGTTAACGTTACCAAGGCTTCCTCCAAATTTTTTTCATGTCTCTATTCTGAGAAGCATTGGGGGGAGGGGGGGATTTGGAAGGTTTATGAAACGTGATAATGTGACGGCGTGTGTTACACATTCGGAGGCAGCAAGAATTTGTGTAGAGATTGATGTCTATAAACCTGTTAGGCGTTCATTCTGGATTGATCCACCAGGGGTGGCAACTAGCCATTTCCAAGAGGTTGTCTATTAGTATCTTCCTATGTATTGTACACAATGTCGGCGACAGGGGCGCCAGGAGACTAAGTGTGGTCAGGTTGAGAGGGAACGGAAAGGTAAGAGGCAAATGGCTGATATCGAGGAAGGGAAAGAAAAAGTGACAGAAGTCTAGATGGCTGTGGGGATGAGGGAACCAGAGAAGCTAGTAGCAGAGGTGGTCAAAGTGCAACCTTCAAGACATGAGGTGCTACTGGAAGGTATCAATCAGCGTTGCTTAGAGGGGGCTATAGCAATTTCAAAGGTCATTTATGTTGATGGCTGTGGGTGGATTTGTGATAATGTCCAGACTCAAATAGAGAGATTATCTAGGGGTCCTGCAATTGGAATTGATGCAGAGGATGAGGGTATGGTTGGGACGAAAAATGCAACAACCGGCTTTGTTGCAGTCGCAATTGATACAGAGGAAGAGGATATGGCTAAGAATAACGATGCAGTTGGAATTGATGCAATCGGAATTGATGCAGAAGAAGAGAGTATGGATGGGACTAAAGATGGATTACGGACAGAGGAAGATGAACCAGTCTTAGAGAAGGAGATGTGCAGGGGAAATTGGTTTGAACAAACTGAGCTAGAAAATAATGGAGAGGAACGAGTGGAGTTGTGTGATGCTATATCGAGTCCTAGAAGTTTGCTTAAAATTATTGATGAAACTATGGAGTTTGAGTTGTTCCATTTAGCAAAAAAGAAGGAGGATGGTAGGGGGGACAATGCTTTGGGGATTTCTTTTTCAAAAGATGAGTTGGGTCAAGGGGATTTGGAGATGGCTTGAAAATGCTATGAATCTGATATGGAGTTGAATGCTTCTCGAACAAAACAGAGAGGGGCCAAGAAAAAACAACCTTTTTTTGCTCTTAATAGGGTGACGCACTCCAATAAACTTTATTAATGATGCTGAGTTTTTCAGTTTGGAATATTAGGGAAATTCTTTCGTTGAAGAGTAGGTTTCGGCGGTTATTAAATAAATATCATCATTTGGTGATGGCTATTTTAGAACATTTTCTTATTTCTAATAAATGTGGTTGGTGGGAAAAATAGATGAAACTACCATACTTTGTGAATAATGCTATGGTTGGCGGTAAAGTTTGGTTATTTTGGGAGGACGGGTTTGATTTTGAATTTGTTTCATGTTCCAATCAGGCGTTGACAGTCTAGTTTATTAGGGATGCGATGCGCACCCTAGTCACGGTTGTATACGCAAGCTGTTTTCATATTCATCAATGAGAGTTATGGGATTATTTGCGCAAGATTGACCCTAGGTTACAGCCTGGTTGGTGGCGGGGGATTTTAATATTATTTGAAGTGATGATGAAAAAGTAGGAGGGATGCTCCGTGCTCCTTGCGCTAATGCAGATTTTAATGGGTATATTCAGGATTGTAGTCTATTAGAGATTCCGTTTAAGGGCTAGAAGATGGCATGGTGCAATGGAAGGCTAGGTGGTCAGTGTATTTAGGCCAGATTAGATAGGGTACTAGTGAAAACAAATTTTATTAATATTTTTGCTGATGTTCGGGTTGAGTATTTATCACGAACGTCATCAGATCATGTGCCAATGTTGATTTCTATGGTGCATGAGGTTAGGAGCGGTGTCAGGCCTTTCAGCTTCCAACGTATGTAGGGAACTCATAAGGGCTTTTTGAAGATAGTTTGGTTTTCATGGTGCAGGTTAGTGGAGGGGTGCACTATGGTGCGTGTTAGTAAAAAATTGAAACGGCTTAAGAAAAGAATTACAAAAATGGAATGTTGAGGTTTTTGGAAGAGTTGAGGTTGAACTAAAGGCCATTCAAACAAGGCTGGGAGAGTTAGAACAGGCTGTTATCTCAAACTTTTCGCAGAAGTTTGAAGAGGAGCTGCTTAGTTGTAAGCAACGACGCATTCAATATTTGCATCGAGGAAATTATGGGTTGTCAAAAGTCATGTATTAAGTGGCTTACGGAAGGAGATTCCAACTCGGATTTTTTTTCATCAACTATGAGAGTTAAAAAAAAAAATCTGAATGTTGAGAGGAAGAATTTAAAGAGTGGTCAGGTGCTTCAGTCGGCTAAATCAGTGCATGTGCAGGAGGTGAAATTTTTTGCTGAGTTGCTTACGATTAATGCAGTGGAGTGGGATGAGACTGATCTGGATTTGCTTGCGCCTATAGTGCCTGAGATGGAGAATGCGGTTTTTGATAGCAGCCCAACTATGGAGGAGGTTCAGGCCTCACTTTGGTCCATTTTGCAGGATAGTAGTCTTGGGCCCGATGGATTTTCAGCAAGTTTTTTTATTTTATTTTTGGCTTGGGAAATTGTAAAGGAGGATTTACTGGATATGGTACGTGATTTCTTTGAAGGTATCCCTTTGTCTTCATTCTTTGGTGTTACTAATCTTGTTTTAATTCCAAAGGTGGAAGTGCCGGCTTCTTACTCTCAGTTTCGGCAATAAATTTATGTGGGGGTAGTGTATAAAATTTTATCTAAAATGTTGGTGCATTGATTGGCACCAATTTTAGAATGGATTATTTCACCAGAATAAGCGGCCTTTGTGCGAGGTCAAAGCATATTTGATAATATATCCATTGCTCAAGAAATGGTAAGTGGTCTGAACAAGAAAGCTAGAGGTGGGAAGGTAATGATTAAAATTGATATAACAAAAGCTTATGATTGGGTGAATTGGAGATTTTTTATAGAGGTATTGAAAAGGTTGGGTTTTTCTGAGAAATGTTGAGCTATCATTTATAATTGTGTTTCCTAGCCATGTCATTTTTTTTTTTCCAGTTATGCTAAATGGATGCTTGAAGGGTTATTTCATATCCTCCTAGGGTTTACGTCAAGGCAATCTGTTATCGCCTTATCTTTTTATCTTGACGGAGGAGATTTTGTCTCGGATGCTTCATCGAGAATTTTTATTAGGTAGGATAAAACTATTTCAGCCTATGGGGGGTAGATTTATTATGCACCTTTTGTATGCCAATGACCTGTTATTATTTGTGAATGGAGGAAGAGACTTAATATGGCACACAATGCGCATATTGAAGGTGTATGAGAAGATGTAGGACAAGAGGTGAGTCCAAATAAATCGTCTATATTTTTTTCTTCATCTTTTTCATTGTCAAGGAAGGAAGATTTGAAGAGGTTGACTGGTTTTGTTGAAGGAGCGTGGCCCTGTATTTATTTAGGAGTGCCATCGTATGTGGGTCGTATGTTGAATTGGTTATTTGAGCCGTTGTTGCTAAAAGTGCAAAAAAAGCTTGCGGGATGGAAATGTAAGTTATTATCCTTTGGGGGGAAGATTATTGTGACGCCCCCAAATCCCCACGCCCGAACACGGGGAAATTGAGACGTCCGGATGGTGACAACCCGGGTCACCATCCCATCAACGGGTGCCGAGTGTGTGCAAGGCAACAGATGTGTACAGAGAAACACGCAGCGGATAACGAAAGTCATAACTAAGTACCAGAATTTTTTTCTTTTCTTAACGTAATACAAGCTGTTTAAAACATACATAGGAGAAATATTACAAAATACAAATACAGATTTAAACGAATATAAAACCTATCATAAGCAACCCGGCGGAGCCGCATCCTCGGGCTCAGCCTCCTCCTCCTCATCCTCATCTCCTGCACCAAAAGCTACGGAACCAAAAATGGTACCGTAGGTAAGCAAAACCCAAACACTACCAGATAAAAACACATAGAACTCAAACAATATGCATGATACATGCCCAATGCACCAAGCCCAGCAAACACAAGTTTTCCACACACGCCAAAAACCCATTTGGCCCAAAAACACAACCTTTCCGAAAAACACGCCAAAAGTCACCTTTGGCCGCCAAAAGTCCATTTGGCCCAATATCTCGCCAGAAGTCCATCCGGCCCAATATCTCGCCAGAAGTCCATCTGGCCCACGCCAAAAGTCACATTTGGCCTCATAAACCATTAACCAATTTTAACCGTATGCACCATGACCTCCCCTAGGGGTCATTCGCACACCCTGGCTCCAGTGTCACACCGTAGAGTACCACCACGCATGTGACACCTAACGAGCGATGCCCAGTTCCGCGCCCCCCGCGCGTGCGTAGCCAAGCATCCTCTAGCCCTCGCCAGCGAAGGGCTACGAAGTCGGTGAGTAGGGCGATGCCCGGTTCCACGCCCGGCGCGTTCGTAGCCAAGCATCCCCTAGCCCCGCTCCCGTCATCTCTCTCGACAACTCAGGGGACATCACTCAGTTTATTCCGCTCCCGAGTGACCAGAGGAGCTCCACCGAGATAATAACTCATCCCGGCTTGGGCTCGTGATACACACGCACCCGTAAAACCACTCACGCCAATACACAGGCTTTTCACACACTGCCACAAACACACGTGCATGCACCATGCAATGCCATAACAATGCATAATAAAATAATCCAACAACATAAAACAATTAAACAGGCAACTCCGTCCTCCATCCATCCGACCCCCGAAACTCCTCGGACTCAGTCCGGAATCAACAACCAACAACAGTAAATAATTGAATGAGCAATATATATTAAAATCTGGAAATAGGGTTTGGAAAATACTTACAGCGCTATACGGCAATTTTAGAAAACAAGCGGCGTTGCAAACGGCGCCGGAAAAGCAACATCACAGTGAAAATTCACTGTGGCCGTGGGTTTGAAAAACCCACTTTTGAACGGGGACAAACTAGGACACGAAATTGATAGGGGGTGGTCTAGGGATGGTTGTGAAGCTATTGGAAGTGACGAACGGCCGTGGGTGGCGGCGGAATGGCCGGAAATGGCCGGATTACCCAAAACGGAAACTAAGCTCGTAGGAGCTGTTCCGGTGGTCGTTGGAGGCCGGAAATGGGTGGGTTAGGACGACAAGGGACCGGTGATGAAGTGGTGAAGAAATGGTGGCCGGAGGTGGAGCTACGGCGGCGGATCGGAGCCAAAACCGTGCGGCTTTGTTGAGCTTTTTCCGGCCAAATGGCCGGCCGGTTGGGGGTGAGCTTGGGTGGGGTGGTGCACCAGAGGGAGAGGAAGAGAATGGGACCAGTGGGGGGCCGAACGGTGGCCGGACGGCGGCGGTAGGGGCTGGAGAAGAGGACGCCGGCGTGAGGGAGAGGGAGGAGAGAGAGAGCACGGGGGGGGGGGGGGTTCGGTCGAGCGGGAGAAGAAAAGAAAAAAAGAAAAAGAAGAAAAAAGAAAAAGAAAGGAAAAAGAAAAGAAGGGAAAAAGAAAAAAAGGAAAAAAAAGAGAAAAAGGAAAAAAGATGTGAAAAGAGATGAGGTCCAGTCCTCACTCCGGGAAAACGAAACAAACCGCCAAAAAGATTAAAACCACAAAACAACTAAAAGAAATAAAACACAACCTCAAATAAATTAAATTAAATTAAAAACCAATTTTAAAACGCAAATAAATTAAAATAAATAACTGATATATTAATTAAAATAAAAATAATTATTTCAGTAAAAATACACTTAAAAGCGGGTCATCACAATTATTCTTTTGAAACATGTATTAAATAGCTTGACAAATCATTTGCTCTCTGTGATGAATATTCCGAAAGGAATAGTTAAGGAGCCAAAGGGGATTTTTGCTAATTTCCTATGAGGTTCGAGTGTGGAGGTAAAAAAGAGAAAATGGGTTTCAAGGAAAAGGATTTGTTTGCCGGTGAAGGAAGGGGGTTTGGGAATTCAAGATATTTCGGATATACAAACTTCCTTGTTCATGAAGTTTGTTTGGAAGTTATAAAAGGGGGGGTTCTTTGTGGGCTGATTTATTTAAGGAAAAATATGTTGGCAACTCACATCTAATGTCGGTGATATCGTCGATGAGGGGATCCAGATTTTGGAAAGGATTTAAAGGTCTTTCCTATTGCGTTGAGTAATTCGAAATGTCTCATCCAAGGGGGGGGGGGGGGGATTCTAGTTTTTGGTTTGATAATTGGTTGGGGGATGTTGTAATGGCTGAATCAGAGGTGGTGGTGGGTGATCTGAGCTTGAGGGTCTGGGATTTACTAGAAGGAAATAGCTGGGATGTGCTTCATGTACAACAGATCATTAGTGCAAAAATGGCTGATAAAATTGTTAATATGCAAGTGAGGCTGCGCGTGGGGCAAGATATCTACATATAAGTAGGCGGATGATGGGGAGCTAACATCTAAACTAGCCTAGGAGTTAGTGAGGCAAAGGGGCCCGATTTGTTTGTGGAGGAAGTGGTTACGGCATAATGAAATTCCAAAAAAAATGTCTCTTATGATATGTCAAGCTTGTCTTTATGCTTTACCAGTGGATGAAAGAATTAGAGGGCTGGGTATTCCAATGGCATCGAAGTGCAACTATTGTGAAGCTGCTCAAATGGAAATATTAGATCATGTTCTATGTGATGGGGAAGGAGTTAGAATGCTGCAGCTGAGAAGATGGCAAGGAGTTATGAATGTTTGGTGATTACAGGCATCCACTTGCTCTCAAGTGGGATGGTTTTGTAGGGTTGCGCCGATAATTATTACATGGTCTATATGGGGCGAGGTGTACAGGGTGTATGGAGGGGGGGGGGATTTTTGATTGGAGACAAATTGTATGATGTGTTAAAGGCTTTATTGTGGAGCTTTCAACCTCTTTAAGAAAACTGAAAAAACTTAATGGCAGGGATGTTTTTATTTTGCAGGAACTGAATTGCCAAGTGATGCCGATAATTAAAAAGGAGGTGAAGAAGATTGCTTGGACTAGGTCGAGGGTGGGACTAGTTAAGTTGAACGTTGATGGAGGGTCCTGTGGAAATCCGAGCTTATCTGGAGGGGGTGGTGTCATTAGAGATCATCATGGGAAGGTTATTACTAGCTTCGCTCATTACTATGGGTATGCTACTAATAATATTGCTGAATGTCATGCTTTCGTTGATGGTCTGAAGTTGTGTAATCAACTTGGATTGAGAGATTTTATGGTAGAGTCAGATTTGATGGTGATTGTGGGGTGGTTTCAGTTGGGTATATGTAAGTTTTGGTATTTATGGGATTTTTTAGAAGAGGCAATTCACTTATTTCATGTGATGAATGTCAGTGTACAACATGTTTATCGTGAAGCAAACATGGTTGCTAATTTTCTTGCGAAGGAGGGGGTGAAGGGTCGAATTTTTTATTTTTTGGGAGAGGAATTTAGAGAGAGGCGTTTTCTTGGACTTGTACATACTGATAAATGGGGTCTCATACATATTAGGAGCCAAAAATGTGGGATTGTTAGTTGGGATGATCTTGGGACCTGATTTGTATTTTTTGGGTTTTGGTTTTTTTGGTGTCCTTGCTTTAATTGTATTCGGTATTCCTCCGCCATAAGTGAGGACTTTTAATAAAATTATGGAGGAGGTCACTCTTAGACATGTGACCTTCGACTATTTTGAAATATATATATTAGTTATAGTGATTAGAATAACTATATATTAGTATTAGTTATAGTGATTAGAATAATTATATATTAGTATTTGTTATAGTGATTTTAATTTATTACAACCATATCATTTATAGTGATAGTATTAGTATTACTATATTATTATTTCATATATAATTATTTAGTATAGTGATTTATATAGTAATTTATATATAAACTTAAAATATATTACTAATAGTAATATAGTATTAGATTATTAGTATTAGGCCATAAAATGTAAATTCTAATTAATATACATTATATCCTAATATATTTTAGTATTACTAATTTACTAATGTACTTATCAAAAAGAATATATTGAGAATTTATTAGGCATAAAATGTTATTAATATATATTATGATTAAAGTATATGATCAAATAAATTTTTATGTTTAAAATTAAAATTGTATTTTATAAATTATAATAACATTATCTTATATATAATTATAATTTATATTATTATATATAATATAAAAAATATTTATATAATATTAAAAAAATTAATTTAAAATATCTAATATAGCGAACCGATCTAGTCTAGTCCTATCCTAAAAAGCACAGAGCCGGAATTGGACCCGTACAGGCCAATTTTGGAACTAAGAGAACTAGTCCCAGACAGGTTCTAACTGTTCAGTGTAGTCCGGTCTGGTTTCCCGAGTAATTTTTACACCCCTACCTACACCACACCCCAACATGTAATTTATCAATTTTTTTCTTCTATTTAAACACACACATATTGATCTGTAAATATGTGTGTTTCAATAGAACGAAAACAAAATGACAAATCACATGTTGGTGTGTGGTATGGAAATGAAGAAGTATTTCTTTCTTTCTATGATCCACCTTTTTACAAAATATTTGTATAAGATTTATACATTTAGAACTTGAATGTCCCAGCATTACTCTTAAAATTTATCAAGTATTGCCTTCAACAACTCAATTCACGTCATTTCTTTCTAAGTTAGGTAATACTTCATAAAAGTACAAGAAGTTGCATTTCATTAGCCTTGACGTGGTGATCTATGCTTTTTTAAATGAGAAATTATATTTGCAATCGTTGAATGTGCAAACGCCGCACAATCCCTTTAGAAACAGTGAGCAAATCTAAAATCCACATAAATAATAATAATTTTTTAATAGTAGACCTCACTCTTTTTCTAAACGATTGTACAACTCTTGCACACTTTATGATTATATGTAGCATTACTCTCAAATAGGGCATTTGCTAGTGCATAACGGTGGCATAGTAGTCTTGAGGCAAGATGTATTACTCAACATCACGAATTTGAAATTTTACATTTACATTTTCGGAGTTCTCAAATTGTATGAATTTTTCTTTAAATTCTTCAAATGTACTTGAAATTTTTTTTTTGATGGGGCATGTACAATTCTGACTTTGTCCTCAATACTAATGTCAATAAAAAAGAGATACGGCACTTGGTCCATGATTTGCGTAGAAATTCCTTGATTTTATTTCTTTTTTGATAATTACATAGAAAGTGATTCCACGTAAGAATTATTAATAGTAAACGCCAGTGTCACATGATTTTCTTTTATTGAGTACTCTTATTAATTGTATACACCATAGTGTATATACCATGTCACACCAAAAGGCGTAACTCTAGTAAAGGGAAGGACTAGATCTTGAAAAGATTCTATGGTCATCTTGAGGCTGCTAGAAGGACTGAAAGTTGGCTCTTGCTCAAAGCTATTAAACCTAGGGTAGAGGTTGATTGGTTGTACGTGGGGGACTTCAATGAGATTTTGAACTATAGTGAGAAGGTTGGGGAAGTGTTAAGACCCTATAAGCAGATGGAAGAGTTCAGATGGGCAGTGGAGGAGTGTGGTTTAAGTGATTTGGGATTTATGGGCAACAAGTTTACTTGGTGCAATAATAGGCATGGTAAAGCATTCACCAAAAAAAGACTAGACAGGGCTTATGGAAACTCTCAATGGCATGATACTTACTCAAACACGTTGTCTCTATCCTTCCAGCTGAAAGCTCAAATCATAGCCCACTTCTCATCTCGATGGATAACAATTAGAGTGTACACAGTAGAAGAGATAAACCTTTCCGATATGAAGTATGCTCAGCACAAAGAGAAGATTGCCATTAAATAATTGAGAGTGAATCAAACAAACCCAGGTTGGCAGACAATAAAATCAGGTGCATGTCAAAAGTGCTGAAGATATGTCAAGGAAAGCTGATGTTATGGAGCAAACAAATTTATGGCAGTACGAAGAAAGCAATCAGCTCCAAACTTAGCCAGATTGCAAGAATTCAACAGCAGAAGAAATGAGACTTCAATGACAAAATAAAAGCTCTGCAGAAGGTGGATAAATTACTAGATGAGGAGAACCTTAAATCGAAAAAGAGCAAAACAAAGGTGGTTGAAGGAAGGAGACAAAAATACTAAATATCTTTCCCAATGTGCTAGCCATAGAAGGAAGGTAAACACCATCAAAAGCATTACAGATGATGATGGGAGTGAGGCAGTCACACCTGAAGATATCAATAACCAGCTCCAAGAAATTTTTCTAGAGCTTTTCACCTCATCTGGACCAGAAGGGGTGGAAGAGTGCTTGGCTGCTGTGGAACCCAAAGTCGATGTAGAGATGAATAGAGAAATTCTCAATCCTTTCACTCCACAGGAAGTGGATGAAGCAATATTTCCGATGAATACTCTTAGCTCTCCTGGCCCAGATGGCTTCCTAACAGCATTTTATCAGCACCATTGGAGCACAGTAGGCAAAGAGGTTAGTGATGCTGTTTTATATGTTTTAAACTCAACTAGCTTGGTGAATCAAGTTAATAATACCTATATTTCTCTTGTTCCAGAAAAGAAGTTTCCTATCAAAGTCTCTGACTTTAGACCAATCTCTCTTTGTAATGCAATTATAAACTAATTTCAAAGACTTGGCAAATAGATTGAAGAAAGTGTTGCCCAGTATTATTTTCCAAACTCAGTCAACTTTTGTACCAAGCAGACTTATATCAAATAACATCATTGTAGCCTTTGAAGCTATGCATACTATGAAGTGTAAAATTTCAGGTAAAGCTAGTTATATGGTCTTGAAACTAGACATGAGTAAGGCCTATGATCGAATTGAATGGAGTTTTCTCAGAGCTATGATGTAGAAACTGGGCTTTAAGCAAAGATGGATTGACCTGTTTATAAAGTGTGTAGAACCTGTCTCTTATGCTATCCAAATAAATGGTATTCCACAATGCCCTTTCAAGCCATCTAGGGGTATTAGGCAAGGTGATCCTCAATCACCTTACCTCTTTATCATATGTGCTGAAGTTTTGAGCTCATTACTCAGGAAGACAGAAAAAGATGGAATCATTACTGGAGTGTATATTGCTAGAGGCAAGATTCTCATTAATCACCTCTTTTTTGTTGATGACAGCCTAATGTTTTGCAAAGCTAAATCGATTGAATGGAGCAAATTGATAAGTATCCTTAGCATCTATGAAAATACTTATGGGCAAAGATTGAATATGGAAAAAACTCCAATGTAGTTCAGTAAGAATACTACCCGAGAAGTGCAAGAAAATATATTGAGCACAGCTGGAATCAGATCACACTACCTTATGAAACATAACTTGTTTTTCCTGCTTTGGTTGACAAATCTCGAGCAAAATCTTTCAAGAGTATACAAGACAAAGTCAGGCTAAGGCTTAGCAATAACAAAGTAAAAACTTTCTCCCAAGCTAGAAAGGAAATATATCTCAAGGCTATTGTGCAAGCTCTCCTTACTTACAACATGAGTGTATTCAAGCTCCTAAGTAGTCTTCTTAGCAGTATCAACAAATTTATGTAAAAATTTTAGTGGGGACAACAAGATAATGAAAAGAAGATACACTGGGTTGCATGGAAAAAAATGGGAAAAGCCAAATCAGTAGGAGGTATGGGATTCAAAGACTTGGAGAGCTTCAACCTTGATATGCTTACTAAACAAGGTTGGAGATTAATTCACAACCCTTCCTCTTTAGCAACTCAAGTACTTTAAGGAGGTCTCTTTCTTTCAAGCGAAATTTGGAAGTAAACCTTCATTTATTTAGAGAAGTATTATTGCAACTAGGCCTTTAATAGAAGAAGGTGCTATATGGAGGATAGGAACAGGAGACCAAGCAAGCATCTGGCACAATAAATGGAGTCCCAAGTCAACAACCTCTAAAATCCAAACCCCTATTCAAATACTTGAGAGTAGTGCCAAGGTTGAAGAGCTTATTGATTCTGACACTAGAACTTAGAAAATTGGCTTGATTAAAGGCATTTTAATCAAGCCAATTTTCGAAGAAGAAAGCTGACTTGATAATGCAAATCCCTCTAAGTCTTTCTCACAGTTTTGATAAGGTTATTTGTAAAGCCTCCTCAAATGGTCAGTTTATAATCAAGATTGATTACCACTTGCAAAAGGATTTACATATGCCTAGTTATAGAAACCAGAAAGCATGACAACAGATTTGGAAGTTGCAAGTCCTAGCAGCAGATAAAGTATTTCTATGGAGAGCTTGTCTTGAAACTCTTCCTACTCATGCTAACCTATTCAAGAAGAAAGTAGTGGAGCAATCCAAATGTCCTATCTGAATGGAGGAACCTGAAACAGTGACTCATGCAATATGGAATTGTGTAGCAGCAATAGATATTTGGGGACAATGGTCAAAGAAGATTTAGAAGAGTCACTTCCTTGTTGGCATGTTTGTAGAGATAATGGAGGAAATGTTTTCAGTATTTGGGTGTGAAGAGATTAAGGAAGTGGTAGTTGTAGCAAGAAAAATCTAGCAGAGGAGGAATGTGTTTATTTTTAATGCAAAGTTTTCTCATTCCAACTCTGTGGTGAAGTCATCTCAGGACATGTTGCAGAGCTTAAACGAGTTAAAAGACAAGCTTCCTAGAGGCAATGTCTCAGTTAGTAGCACAATGAATAGCCGGATCCTCCCCCTATGAATGTTTATAAAATAAACTGGGATGCTGCAATGAATAAGGCTCAATGCAAGATTGGTATAGGCATCATTGCTTGAGACTAGGAAAGCAAGTTGATTGCTACTTTGAGGATGAACAAGCAATTTTTCCCATACCCTTTACTAACTGAATCTTTTGGAGCTCTTCAAGCAACAGTTTTTGGTCTTGAGTTGGGATTAAGAGATGTGGTACTAAAGGGTGACTCTCTTCAAGTTGTAAAGGCTCTAACTACTACTGAGGATTCTTAGAACAATGCTGGGATGTTTGTGAATGGAGCCAAGGAGAAACTCAAGTGCTATCACGAATGGAAAGTATACCATGTTAGCAGAGATACATTGTAGTGGCCCATGTTTGGGCGAAGAATTCGTTAAGTGTTTCGTATGTGATTATTGTTATGGAGACATTTCCATCATGTATTTCTTCCTTGCTTTAAAGGAATGGTCAATAAAATTACATTTCCTTTCCAAATAAAAAAAAAAAAATACGTGCATCTACACGCTTTAACTTTATTTTTGACATTATCTTATTTAAATTTGATTTTTTTTATTTTTACTTTATTTGAGCTTTTTATAATTTCTTTTAACTAATATTTGTTAGTTTTTTCTCCCTCTCTCTGATCTTAACAAGGGTATGTATGTCGCACATAGATTTACACATACGATACACATGAGTGTCCATTACTATTTCGAACATGATTTCCTTCTAAAAAACCGAAAACTTAAGGAATAAAATGTAATTTTCTTTTAAAATGCAGTGACAAGTTTTAAGAAGGTAAAAGTCCATGATTTGGGTTTTCAATTTCTCTTAATTGCGTTTGATCTATGTGAGATGAACTAAACTTAGGCTTAGGATTTGGGTCTAAAACTGGGTTTCCGACTGGTTAGTGGTTCGGGTTAAGGTTGACATGGTGCGGGTTAGATTTGCTCCAAATTGACGCTACAACTAAAATCAAAGTTCCGTTCCAGTCTGGCCAAAAGTTCCTATATGCTAAAACATTAATCGGCACGGTTTAATTAAATATTCTATTTCGCAAATTTTTGTCATTCCAGAATGTTTTGATCAATTTGGGCCGAATTTCAATTTTTTGGCTGGAATATGGGTTTGATTTGGAATTAACATGAACGGCAATTTGGTAAGTTTTTTGAAATGGTTGGACAAAACTGTAATTTTGAGTTTCTTTTTTCCTACCCCCACGCTACGACATTTTTTCTCTATTTTCACTCCTATCCAATGCCAAACGCTTTCCAATCTCCAGCCTTCCACCTCAACCAGTAGCTCATTGACTATTAAGATTCATTTCTTCTACATACAGCCGCGGTGGGGACCTGTTGTGTAATCGGTTAATACCACGAGGATATGTTAAAAAGAATAATCCTATATATAATCGTAAAATTATAAACGTTACATAATTATTTTGAAAAAGAGTGAAATTCACGATTAAAAAGTTAATTTTTTTTCATGTGAGTCTTATATTAATTTATTTTTTTTTAAATAACTACACATCGCTTGCACAACCACGACTATAAATATCATTTCTCTATTAAAAAAATGTAAAAGAAAAAAAAGAACGAAAGGATATAAATGATAAAAGAGAAACCAACGGATGTCCAAACTTTGTTAGGAGAAAAAGAAGAGTAGCGGGGTCATCTTCCACAACTCTGATATGTGGTTGTCTTCGTGGGTAGGAGGATTCGGTCTCAGATCTGTGCTTCTTCGCGGGTAAGAGAAAAAGCTGAGATTGCTTGTTCATCTTCAGTCTCAGATCTGCCAGATCAAAAAATAAAGAGTGATGCTTCCAAATCAAAGTGGACTAACAAAATAAAGAGATTTCGTCCTGTCTACCTCTTGGCTGTGCTTTAGTACCTCATTGTTGAAGTTTGTTTCCTTGCATTTTGGTCTTTGCTTTTGTCTCCACCTATGCCCATACCTATGCCTCAAGTAAATAAATAAGCTTTCGAAATGATGGGTCAATTGTGGATTTGGGTAAAGTCTGGTTTGATTTTGAATGATGGACTTGTTTGATTGTGTCTTCATGTGTAAGAGAAAAAGCAAATAGAGTCGTCGTCGGCGTGGGTAGGATAAAAGAAGCAGAGAGAGGTCTGTGCGAGTCATCATGGGTAGGAGAAATTTGGGCAGCTGCATATTTGCTTTCCGGGATGCATCCTATCTAGATTTGTGAAATAAATGCCTCATTCAGTTTTTTGGGTTGGTGATGTCTTTGATATTTTTATAGAGGAAGTCGTTAATGGGTTCGATTCATCCTTTCCAACAATTTTCTACAAATTTAAGGTTCACCAAAAAGGGGTCGATCTGATCACATCAGTTTGCAAGGAATTTGGCAGAAGGGTTTGTTAATTCAGTTTGGAGTATGTTGTCGACAAGATTGCACCATGTTGTACCATGAAATCCCATGAATTTTTTAACTATTTTTCAGGATCAGTTGATTTTTGTAGGATTTTAGAATACAGATTTGTAAGTTGATGGCCTTTTTTAATGGTTGTCTGACAAAGAAAATATGCTCATGCTCTTCGAGGTTTTTATCTTTCCTAAATAATGACTTGCTATGGTGGGCTTTCCATGCTTTTCCACCTTTCCTTTCATTAAGGGAAACTTGGGTGATGTTACTACAAAGAAGAATAGGATGGAGAAGGAGAAATGAGGTAATGGGAAGACGAAGATGAAACGAGACGAGACGTTTTGACAAATTGAAGAAAACGATGCCGCTTCATTAATGCCACGATGCAACTCCCCTGCACGTCTCCCAACTGATTACATCCAGCATTTTTCATTAAGAATCCACATAGATTAACAAGAAGGAAGATGAACTGATAAACTGGGTATAAATCTGTAATTCAAATTTCATTAAAATGAAAGATAGAGGTTGTTTAAGACAATTCGACCTCCAAGTACGTTCCAAAAATTTTAGCTACTCAAAGATAAATGTTGTTTCTTCTTTCTGTCCTTTTTCCCTCGTATATGCAGACCCCCCTAACATAATCTCTCCCCCTATTCACATAACAAAATACAGAAATACTAAGGCATGGTTTGGATAGAAATATGCACCCAACTCATCTCATCTCTTCTCATCTTATCTCATCACATTATATCTAATCTCAACATCCAAACACTACAAATACAAATACTTTTCAATTTCAAATTTTTAACTTTTTTGTTTAATCATTATCTAATTATTACAATTTTTCCAAACTTCCAAACAAAATAAAAATAAAAAAATTAATTTTTTCAAATCTAAAAAAAAAGTAATATTAAAAAATTATTCTAACAATATTTTAACTTTATAATATTCTTATTTAACATTTTTTCTCTCATTTTTCAAAATTTTATAAAATATTTTAACTCAAACAATTTTACTACTATTTACCAAATATCTTACTATTATTTACAGACCATATCAACTCATCTCATCTTAACTCACTATCCAAACCAGACCTTAGTTGAAAGATAAAACTAAAAGAAAGCTCACAGTAAATAAAACACGTCATTTTGTTTGACCCAAAACCCAGCGTATTAGCACAACCATAATAAAACTCCAAACACTACAAAAATGCAGCATTCCTTTAATCAAAATGTAGTACTTCATCCTCTAGAAAGAAATAGCACCGATTCGAGTTCTTCTTCAACTTAACTTCTTCGCAGACTTCCCTTCTCAGTTCTTCACTTCACTTCATGTCTATTTCTCTTCTAGGGTTTCTAACATTGACTCGGTCCACTCTGTCGCAGCTCCTTTTGCTCCACCACAGTTGGTGTTCGATCATCCATTCCACCACTTCTTCTTCTTCTTCTTCTTCTTCTTCTTCTTCTCTCTCTCTCTCTCTCTCTCTCTCTCTCATAGCTTCATAAATTATTGGTTCATAATTGCATACTTCATTTCTTTTGGATTTGTACAAATGTATGAAGTGAACTATATGAGTGGCAAATCATGTCAATGGATCGTATTCATGTCGTATCAAAGCATATATATTATACTTAATGGATCAATACGAACATGACCCATTAGTAAATACAAATTAAATTGACATGATATGACACGACGGGACAGGATACAACCCGAGCCGACCCATTTCAACCTGTTTACGTTAATGGGTTGAACAGACCCGTTAGTGACCCATTTGACGTAATTGATAAAGAAACTACAAATTTAAGATTGCAATCCAAATAATAAAAATACCAACATTAAAATCTCAACAGTAGCACAGTACTAAATATGATAAACACACAAATATGATACACATACATTATAATAATATTAAAATTACATCCCAAATATAATAAACAAAACACACATTGTAAACATATTAATGTTACAATCCCATATATTATAAAAACACAAATTTAGAACTTGAAGAAAGAAGTGGAGTGTCCTCTTTGCCATTGTTGATCTCCAACTCCATTACATCTTCGGTAAACTCATCCAATTTAATTTCTTGTGTTTCTATTAAAAAAAAAAAAAGACATTAGTAAATTTTTATATCTAATAATATTATTGTATTGAAAAATTACAGTCATTTATTCAATAAAATAAAAATAATATTATCTTGCTCATCGCCATATAACCAATCTCTTGTGCAGACTAATGCTTCAACAATATCTGCTTCAGCATATTCCTCATTTTGAAAACCTTCTGAGTCAAACAAGTCTAAATCAACAAAATCGTCATTTTCACCTGCTGCCTCACTCATCTGACAACAAACAACAAGAACAAATATTGTAGAATCTGTCATGAAAATGATGCTTTTATTTAAAATGCATGCAATAGCTAGCAAGTATTATCTCGTTGTTGTCACCTTTTTGTATATATGTGGATGTAGCAACAACAAGTTGGGAGGCCAAACTACTAAAAGAAAAGAAAAACTACGATATTGTTCATTTACAGTTAGAATCTTTTCAGTATCAATTTTTCTAGTTAAATTGAATTCTATAATCCTAAATTAACCTCTCGGATCAAACTATATTATACAATATATACTAACTGTTGTTATGATTATTAGATTGCACAATATATGCTATATATATTGTCTATATATACCAAGGTGTACTTAGGCCAATATAATTAAGGCTGTGAAAGCTATGCAAGCAACAACATTCATATTTCTTACCCAGCAGCAAAACCTGGTCCTTCAACCTCTTACAAACAGATATAACTGCAAGTCTGCAGTTGTTAGAAATACTAGATTAAAGTATACAACGGAAGCGATATTACCTCATCAGAAATATTTTGGATCTAGTGCGGTTGTTCCACGGATTCTCTAGTGTCGATCATTCATTCGAAACTTTTATGTATCAATGGTGGAGTGTGCTACGTGATAATACCAAGAGCAACAATCACATATTCCACAACCTCGATACCAGGACTAGATAGAACCATTTTCTAAGAGAGAGACTCATACTATTGTGTCACACGTTCAACATGGAGATAAGGTGTTTATTATAAAGCCACCTTCATGTAACATACGGCTGGACTTAAATATTTAAGTCCAGTCAAGTGGCCCTTATGCCACTTTATTGGCCAAGGCATAACTCCTTACATTATGTCAGGGTTGTCCACAACCTAAATACCAGGACTAGATAGAACCATTTTCTAAGAGAGAGACTCATACTATTGTGTCACACGTTCAACATGGAGATGAGGTGTTTATTATAAAGCCACCTTCATGTAACATACGGCTGGACTTAAATGTCTAGTCAAGTGGCCCTTATGCCACTTTATTGGCCAAGGCATAACTCTTTACATTATGTCAGGCGTTACATGCCTTGGCATGTAAAGGGGAAAGGGTTGCCCACTTTGCGCCCCCCCCCCCCCCCCCTCTTTATTACATCTCCCACTCAAACATAGTGGGCAAGACCCCAGGTCTACATCTCTTAATATGTTCTCAATCTTGTTCATATTGGCAATAGACTGTGTGACCATCAAGCACAGCTGTAAAAGGAAACAGGAGCACTATGCCAAATCTCTCCAAGAGAAATCTCTCCAAGAGAAGACCAGCATAGCAACATCTCTAAAAGTGTCTTGTTATGCACTGACTCATTTAGTCACATCAGACTAAGCATCTGTAATCCCTCTCGATTCAAAATGACTCAAAGCAATGCTCAATCTTCATAAAACATAATGTACTCACAGCTATGCCATAACTCCCAAGAAGCAACATAACTTGTCAGCAATGAGTACACACCATTATCGATGTGTTATCAAATAGTTTTCGCTTTGTCCTCATGTCATTTAGTTTTAGTCCAATCACTTTCCCAGCAATGTCTCTTCAAACCGCATCATTCATGGTTATAAATAACATGCCAAAGTAGCAGATACTAAAACATCAATCTCGTGACATAGTCAAAGGTCTTCTAAGGGCATAAATAAATTAAGGCATCAATTATGACCTACAGGACTCACACAGTGAGGAAGCAGGGATTCATTCACTCACCTTTACTGTTGGTCGTAAAAATACATATAGTATGAAATACATGTTACGATGGAGTTCTTTTTCAAAAAATAAAGAGCGTATATCAAATCTCAATACACCGTATAGATCTTAGTCTAGTCTCTATCTCAGTGCCTAACCCGAGTCCCTTCATTTGCTCTCCATCCAAAGCGCTAAATAAAATCTCGTAAATGGCTAAACCCCAAGCTACATGGATTGTGGGTAACAATGCACAGTCCTTTTAAATATAATGGACCTCATCTTAGTTCCCACTAAGGCGACATATATTTTGTGTCTTACAACTTATCCTTGTCTAGATAAGTACCGAGTGAGGTATTGTCTTATCTTTGCTCACCACCCTTGTGTAGCGCCAAATGTGATTGCTTGTGTAAGTGAGCCAATCTAAGCCTATTGACATACATTTTTCACCATAACTACCAAATCTATGGTGAATGTGTGTGCTAACCAAGAAATGCTTCTAGCCACGCCACATGATCATAAAACACATTAGTGTCATGTGCACGACAAGCAATACCATGACTGAGAGAAATCATACGATCAACTAAAAAATAAAATCACAGCACTCAAGTGAAGTTTTAGGACCATTTCCCTCTGTGTGCATTCTCATGTATAGTAACTTTCCAAAATATGCGCCTTCCAAGAGACTCTACCTTTATATACAAAAGTCCTTTGCACAACCATGAAGTCAACAAAGACTTATCGCGAATCTCAATGAGGCCAAACTCACAATTTTAAACCTTAGATTCTAGTCAGCAAGTCCTAGATATAACTTTTAAGAATCTAAAAGGTGACCTCAAATGTCATTCAGCACACTAAATTTGCTACTTTAGGGTTTTATATGAATCTCTTCTACTCAACAAAAGCATGTGAGATAACCATCATTTATTTTCTTTATAAAACTATTAGGACCTTTACCCACAAAGACAATAACAATAGTCTATTCATTACTATTAATGACAATCGTATCAACTCACTTAATCAAGTAAGCCATATTTAACAAGATCTCTACCTCTAACTCTCATGAATAAACTATAATGAAAACACCAAATTATATAGAAGACAAAACTAGATTCTCTTACTATTTTCCATCTCATTAATTGTTTATGGATTTTGAACAATAGCTCCTAGAAACTATTTTTCTCATACTGTCTCACAAGACGTAAAGTCTAAGCTATTTTTCACAAACCCATGTCAATCACCTTGTAGTATAGAAAACCTCTCATTAGGCAAAACAATATTTGTAATCGCATTTATATGATGAAACAATATTCTTCCATGTCCTTATTGTGCATCTTTAGGAACTTCCATACATAAAATACTCATATTTGTCTTTTCTCTTTGATTTTTCTAAATAAAGGAGAGGGACCTCATTAGCGAGAAAATCTTCAATTTCTTAAGCTTCACACCCATCATCTTATGCCTCCACAAAATATTTTAGCATATCATTTCTCCACCCAAGAAATAATATAACCGAGTCAATGATTGACCATCCAACATCTAAACCTCTAGGGATTCTCACTAAAAGCACTATTTTCAATAAGTCTAAAATCAAAATAGGTCTAGACTTCTCCAATATTGCATTAAAAATGCTAATAAACATTGTTTTGTGCAACAAATGCAAGATGTGATGTTTTAGCCACTAACTAGCGATATATCATCATTTCTTGCTTACTCAATATTTTCATATTCTCCAATCCACTATAGGAGAGAAAATAAAACTTTGCAAGAAATTATCTTTGCCTAAAACCTATCTTGCATAAGTGCAATCACGGGCAAGATTTTTAGGTTTAATTAAGTCATACCTAATTATTCAGACTTTTGCCAAAGTTACCATGCAAACATCTAAGGTGCTTGGTATTACTCTCAAGGGGTGCTCCTAAGTTCATATTTCTGCAAGAACCTATTAGTTCTCACTAGACAGAAATAAAACTTGAGCATGATTACTAGTGCTATTACCACAGAGAAGTGTATTGATAAAACCTTTAAAATGAATGTGCCAATCAAGAATGTCCTCAACACTCTTACACACTCATATTTTAATGTCCTTACTCGCTAGCAAGTTTTAGAGAGTATATACTTATTTGTGAGTTAATCTAAGTTGATTCAAGATTATATTGTTCAACCTCAAATATAGGAGCAATTAATATTGGCGTTATATAAATAACACATAACTTCTATTATTACCTACAAGTCTTCAAAAAATCGAGAAAAATCGATCAGTGGCTCTGATACCAATGTCAGAAATACTAGTTCAAAGTATACAGCGGAAGTAATATTACCTCATCAAAAATATCTTGTATCTAGTGTGGTTGTTCTACAGATTCTCCGATGTCGTTAGTCATCCATTTAAAATCTTCACATATCAATGGTGGAGTGTGCTACGTAGTAATACCAAGAGCAACAACCACATATTCCACAGCCTAGATACCGGGATTAGAGAGAACCATTTTCTAAGAGAGAGAGTCATACTTTTGTGTCACATGTTCAACACGGAGATGAGGTGTTTATTATAAAGCCACCTCCATGTAACATACGGCTAGACTTAAATGTCCAATCAAGTGGCCCTTATGCCACTTTATTGGCCAAGACCTAACTCCTGACATTATGTCAAGCGTTACATGTCTTGGCATGTTAAGGGGCAAGGGTTTCCCACTTTGGGCGCCCCCCTTTTTATTACAGCAACCCCAACAATTAACTACATCAATGGGTATAAACAGGTTATCTAATTACAGTCATGCCCATCAAACAGTTAAATCTACCAAGAGTATATATATATATATAACATGATCTTTTTCTCACCTAATTAAATCACACCAAAAGATGGAAAGGTTTTGGGGGTTGTGACTACAACAATATCATATTTGCGTAAAGGCAAGCATTACTGTCAAATGAAAGTAATTAAAATCAGAAGAACACTCTTAAAGATTGAGAATCTGAACCTCAAAGTTTTATCTAAGACAAAGATAGATATGGGTGAAGTCAAGATTCTGAGAAAGATCGGAGTGAGATTTTGAGAATTCCAGCCGACAGTCGAGACGTGGGCCGTGAGTTTTGAGCATGGTGCCGCAAGCGTGGCTGAGTGGAACTAGGTCTGGCAACTCTGGCCTCTGGGTTACAACTTACAGACTTGTGAGTCCGTGACTCTATACTGTGGTCCATGGGCCACGAGCACCGTGGTGTTATGGTGTCGTGGCCCTATGAGCGTGGCAACACCGTGGCTGAAGGGTTAAAGACTTCAACTCAGAAAGGGCAGCATGAACACAAAAGTGAGAAGTTGAGAACTGAGAAAGAAAGTGAGAAGTGAGGAAAAAAATTGAAAGGGGGCGGCGTGGTTAGGAAATAGGAACTTAGGATTATAAATTTTAGGGTTTTTTTTTTTAATTTTAGGTCAAGGGTATAAAGGTCAATTTCATTTTCTTAATGGGTCATAACGGGTTGACATGTTAGTGACCTGTTAAGCAATCGTGTCTTAACAGGTCAACCCATTTTGACCCGAATTCATTAAGGCTAAACCATAACCCGCTTTTATCATATCGTATTCATATTGGGTTAATAGGTTATGTCACATATTGCCACCAATGATATGTTGTATTGAAGTCTTAGTTACAATATATTGAACTATTGTACAAGGCTACCTTCTCGACTAAGAAGCGGAATACTATATTGAAGTCTTAGTTACAAATTTACAATGCTTCTAGAATTTTTTTTTTTTATAAGTAATAAGATATTTTATTGATATAAAGATATGCATAGCTTAGGTACACTGGAAGTATACATGTGAATACACCTATTTAAGAACTAGAAACATACAATGCTTCTAGAAATAATATTCAGTACTACAACACCATTGCAGAGTCACAAAGTCAACTACTTATTATTTAAAAAAAAAAATCCCATGATATATATGGAGCCTAGTTGTATGGAAAATCTCTCACACAGATCATCATCATCCAAAAAATAAAAAGAACGTAGTCTACAAACATGAGTAGGAAAAATAGTAACTTCAAACATTAGAAATCTGAACTTTTTAAAATTACTACAGGTAAAAACTCCCAACGATTAACTAGTTGAACAAGACTTGAATTTATATTATTGTTATGATATGATTAGCTGTAACATACCCACGAATCGAATTAGTCATTAAAACTATCCTATTCGGTTTATCAATTCAGTCTAAAGAAAGATTTTCCTTTTTGATTTAATAGCCAGTACAACCATCAAGCTGATCATCTTAATGAACAATTGTTTTTCTATATATAATTGTTTATATAGTTTTTCTTCTAATTTTAGAATATAGTTTTCCTATATAGAATTGTTTATATATATATATACACATATGTATGTATGTATATATATCTTATATATATATATATATATATATATGTGTGACTATCCTAAAACGATACATTGACACATCCTCAACTATCTCTCTCGGTACTTTTATTGAACGGCCAGCAAGTTAGAGTGTTACTTTAGTGGGTTTAAATTCACCTAGACCCATTTACTCATATACCGAGTAGGGTATGAGGTTAACACTAGCACCAAGGTCGAGTAATGCTTTCTCAATTTTAAAATTCTCAATCACACAAGATATTGTTGGACAACCTAGATCTTTATACTTTGGAGGAGAATTATTTTGAAGGATCGCGCTTACTTGTTCTGTGAGAAGAGCTTTCTTTTGCACTTTCATCATACGCTTCACTGTACACAGATCTTTCAAAAATTTAGCGTAAGATGGAATCTATTTAATTGCATCCAACAAAGGAATGTTGATTTTCACTTATTTGAAAATCTCAAGAATATCAGCATTTTGAACCAATTTGTGAGAAGGTTGCAACCTTTGAGGAAAACGGATAGGTATTGGAGCTTTCACAAGCATATCTAGCTCGACATTGTCAAGTTCACCATCACTCTTGGAATTTAAAGAATTGTTAGTCTCATCAACTTTCATTGATATAATCTTATCAATTGTTTTTCCATTGCGTAGAGTGGTGATGGACTTAGCATGTTCAAATTTTGAATCAGAAGAATTTGAATTTCTTACCTCAAATTTCCCTTTAGGATTCGGCTGAGGTTGAGCAGGAAACTTGCCATTTTCTTGAGCGTGCAATGCGGAGGTCAAGTTGCTAATGGAACTTCTCATCTCATTAATGGTTTGCATTATCTGACTATTAATATTAGTTTACCCCTGCATAAAAGTTTGTAATGTCTCCTCAAGGATTTTCTTATGTAGAGGCACATAAGGAGTAGAAGAAGAAGACCCTTAAAGATTTTGATTTGAATTGGACTCGTTCAACCAACTAAAGTTGGGTGATTTCACCATTCAGGATTGTATGTTTCCAAATAAGGGAAAGAAAATGGTCTCATATAAGAATTCATGGCATTTGCTTGTTCGTGCAACACCTCTTTAAAAGAATGGATTGTTGGACAATCTTGAGTTAGGTGTCCACTAGTCTCACATATGCCACAATTCTCTTCTTTTTTTTCAATGGCCTTAGCCGAATTTATTTTCCTAAGTTCCATGGCTTCGACTTTTCTTGTCAAACTTGTTATCTTAGCATTTACATCATCATTTCTTTTAAGGATATACATACCCTCTTGAGGCATGGCATTGAGTTTGGGCTTATTTGACCGATCAGAACAATCTGTGTTGTCCAAGATTGGGCATTTTCAGCCAATTGGTCAAAATAGTCCCAAACATCATCAGGATCTTTATTTAAAAATTCACCATTACATATCATTTCTACAAACTGACGCATTTGAAATGTTAAACCTTCGTAAAAAAAACTAATGGTGCGTCAAATCTCATAGCCATGATTTGGACAAATTAGTTAGTAATAATTTTTTAAAACGCTCTCAATACTGAAAAAATGTTTCATTTTTTTGAGAAAAATTCATAATATTTCTACGAAGTGTGTTGATCCTATGAGTAGGAAAAAACTTTTTCAAAAATTCTCTTTACATTTCTTGTCATGTGTCAATAGATCTTGGTATCAAGGAATTCAACCAATTTTTCGATTTTTCTTTCAAAAAGAATGGAAACAACTTTAATCTAACAACATCATCATTGACAGTTTGGTTTTGTAAAGTTGCACAAACCTTTTCAAATTCTTTTAAATGCAAATAAGGACTTTCAGACTCTAAGCCATGAAATTTGGGAAGTAATTGAATTAATCCCGGTTTTAAATCAAAATTTCCTATATTCTTAGGAAAAATTATGCAAGATGGAGTACTTCTCCTTGTTAGCTGCAAATACTCACACAAAGTTATCATTGGTAGATTATTTTGTGCCTCCTCATTTTCGATTTCGTCATGAACACTATGATTGTCAGCCATGGTATTAGAATGAAAATTTTTAGAATCACTAGATAACCTATCAACTAATTCCTCTAAAACAATTTCCTCTTTTCTCAATCTACCAATTTGATCACGTTGTCACGAGATCATTCATCATAAAGGCTCAAGCACATTCAAGAACTAAATGGTATGGACAGGTCTCGAGATTAATTAATGCATACACCACATAAAGTCTTCTATTCTAAAAACTAAATGCAAAACAAGCAAGAAAGTAAAATAAAAATAAAAATAAAGTGGAATGAGATTACCAAATGATATGAATATGAAGGCAATGTTACTTAATCCATTTCCCTTCAAAATAACAAAAAATGTACCTGCAAAAAAATACGAGAAAGTTAGCAAAAGATTACTAAAAAAAAAATTCTTAAAAAAATATCATCACACGTTGTAATCCCCGGCAAAGGCGCCAAAAACTTGTTGTGCCTAAACTTTGACTCAAACTAGTGAATCAAAAATTTAGTCCAATTTTACCTACAAGTATACAGGTGTTGTAGTATCTAGTAAGGTTGAATCCACAGGGATTGACTTATGTGATAAAGAAAATAACTCAAACAATAAAAATAAATTACTAAAATGAATGTGCAATCGAATAGAAGAGAAAATTACTAAAATGGCTATTTTTAAATTACAGAATAAAACTAAAATGATAAAATAAATTAATATGGAGAAAGACTAAGATTTTGAGGATCCGTCCAATAATTTAGAATGTTGTTTCCGATCGATTTACTTCAATTAAACTAGAATAATGATTCTATTTAATTGAAAGATTTAGCATTTAAGGTTAAGAAAAATAGTCACTAATGATTAAGCATGAACAATTGATGATTATAACCTTCACAAACTCATTTGACTATCACAGGAATTTTTTCAAGCATTCACTGTATTCGAAAATCACAATGAATCAAGATAAATATATAGACAATCAAAATATCCAATAATAAAATCTTTCAATCAATCAAGCTCACAAAATAAACTCCAATGTTATCCGAAAATAATATTTAAATCATTAAACTTCACCCCTAACCTTAGTACGATAGTTTAGCCAACCATGTTCAACACAAGAGTTATGAAAATTAAATAAACATTCTCCATGATAATACTAAAATAAAATACAAGAAAACAACCACAAGAACATAAAAGTGAAGAGAAGCTAGAGTTAAAAACTCCCTCTTCGTTTCGTAAAAACCAGAGCTCCAATCGACGTCCTCAGCTGAAGTCCAAAATGCTCCAAAATGAAGAACTCTGGTCTCAGAAGCAAGCCTCCCTCACCACTCTCCGTTTCTTTTTTTCGTAAAAACAAGCGCCCTGTATCTCCTCCTTTGCTCCCTTACGCCCCAGACCCAACTAGAACCGAGTCCCTCTCTCTCTACACTTTTTCGTCTACTCCCAGAAGTCTACCCAGCTCCAAATGAAAAATTCTCTCCATGCCCCTGGTCCTTCCAAAAACTCACTTCTCTGTTTTTCTCTCTAAAAACAAAGAACCCTTAGAGTACTCCCTTCCTCCGGATGGTTTGCTGATCTGTAAAGAAATAAAGGGGCCGAAAAATGGGAGTCTATTCCCACTAGAAGAGTTGGTAGGTTCTAAGAATGCCCCTCCGTTCAGCAATTGCATTCCAGCGTCTCTCACCAGTTCTGTCCTTCTTTTCTCTCACCAAAGCTCTCTTTTTGTTTTTCATTTCCTGTGATGCCCTCTCCGTGAATCACTCATCTAATCTCTCCAAAACCTGCTACGTGACACGCCGTAAGTCCATCTTTAGCACATGAAAAGGTTAGCCTTTTCTTTTCTTGTTGCAAAGTCCACTGCATGATGCTTGAAATGTAGTTGTCGTGTGTGCTTGTGCTTCCAAAACAACTTTTCTTTTCTTTATTCCATGCATGGGTCCCGCATAAGATTTACCTTTCAATTTCCTGCATGAAAACATATAGAAACAAAAAAGAAAAAGTAAGTGCTATCCATGTGCAAAAAGTATTGCTTTTCTTCTTTGTCTACGTGTGTCCCATTGAAAAGTCAAAGATCAAAAAGTTTAAAAACAACACTTGTCCTCTTTAGCTGAGAGAGTATAATTGATCACAAATCTTGCTAGCTAGCTAATAAGCTAGCGCATGCATAAGTAACCAGGTGCCCCATGCTGTCAAAACATCTGCATAGAAGTCACAGTTAGAAGTATTATTTAAAAGTAATAAAAACAAGAAAGAGAAATAATATAGATATAAAATTAAAAATAAATAAATAGAAAGTAAAAATAAAATATCAAAAATATATTGTACATGTAAGAAAATATTACCCAATTAAATCAAAGGTTATAACTTTAAGTATAAACCATAATATTAACCAATTTAAATTACAACTCAAATTTATACCTATTAACCATTTTTCCATCTAAAACCAATATTAATGTCACAAAGCAATTAAAATACATTAGTTTTAAATATATAAATATGCAATATTTCAACTCAATCACTGAGGACCTAGAAACAGTCACTTGTTTATTTGATTTCCAGCTTACTAATGAGTCCCCAATAAATATACAAAAACCTGTAACTGACCTCCTAGTCTTGGGACAAGCAGCCCAATCAAAATCATTGTAGGCCTTCAAATGTAGAGATGACCTTATTGACAGGAAGATACCCTAACCTATAGATCCTTTGAGATACCTAAGGATTCTATAAGCTGAGTGTAGGTGAGCTTGTGAAGGCTTGTCCATAAACTAGCTCAGAACATTTACAACATAGGTAATGTCTGGCCTGGTTATGGTCAGGTAAATGAGCCTTCCAATGAGTCTTTTATAGGCTATGGGGTCTTGTAGGATCTCATTTGTGGTATGACTCAATTTATGATTCAGCTCAATAGGTGTGGAAGCAGGTTTAGTGCCAAGCATCCCTGAATCTTCCAAGATCACGAGGGTATATTTCCTTTGACAGATGCTTATTCTAACTGATGACCTTGCAACCTCTAGTTCTAGGAAATATTTGAGGAGTCCAAGTTCCTTGATTTTAAAATTGTTATGAAGATAAGCTTTGAGTAGATCAATTTCTTCTTGAGAATTGCCTCCTATGATGATATCATCCACATATACTCGGAGTGCTGTGAAGACTCCTTTTTGACTTTCTTTAGTGAATAAAGAGTAGTCAGACTTGGATTGTTAAAAACCAATGGCAGTGATTGAATTAGAGAATTTTGAAAACCATTGCCTTGATGCTTATTTAAGTCTATAAATGGATTTATTCAACTTGCATAAAAATTTGTCCCCCTCAAGCTACTCTCTGTGAATGTTGTAACCAAGTGGTAAGTTCATGTAAAAAGGCATTATGGACATCCATTTAAGATAAAAACCAATTTTGAATGGATTCCAAGGCAAGAAAGACATGGACTGTGGTGAGTTCGGCCACTGGATTGAAGGTCTCTTGGAAGTCAAAACCCTCTCTTTGAGTGTATCCCTTGGCTACAAGCCTTGCTTTGTGCCTTTCAAAAGAGCCATTAGATTGGAGCTCGACTTTGAAGACATATCTACAACAAATTGTAGTTTTGTTGGGTGGAAGAACTATAATAGTCCAAGTATTATTCCCTTCCAAGGCACTGAGTTTAGTGTTTATGGCATCCTGCCAATGCTTAAACTGAACAGCTTCACTATAGGAGGATGGTTCAGAAGAGAATGAGAGAGAAGTAGAAAAAGACTGATAGGATGGGGAGAGGTGTTTGTAGGTAAAGTGATGGTAGAGTGGGTGAAGAATTGAGGAAGCGGCTGCCTGATAGTGGTATTGATGGAGACAGGCAGATTGATGTCTTTCTCTGGTGGACCTTTGAAGAGGAGGGGTGGTTTGCAGCTCAATAGATTGGTTTGGAAGAGGAGTGGAATCGAGGGAGGTAGTAAAGAAAGAGGTTTCAAGAGGGTGTGTTTCAAATTGTGTCAAAGAGGTGGGTGAAAGAGAGTCATCTGGTAGGGCAGCTTGTGACATGGAAGAGGGTGAAAAAGAGTCATCTGGTAGTGTAAGTGGGAGTACTAGATCGTGAGGAAAGGAAGAGTGGTTTTCCTTAGAGGAATGTTGAAGAAGGAATAGGAGATTGAAAGGGAAAAACAGATTCATGAAAAGCTACATTCATAGAGATAGATTTAAGCTATTAGATTGAAGGGGTGTAGGTACCCAGTTAATGATCTATGTAGCTATTAGAATTGCATCTCCCCAAAATTGAATGGGTAATGTAGCTTGAAACAGAAGGGCTCGGGCCACATTTAAGAGGCGTTGGTGCTTCCTCTTAACAACACCATTCTGTTGGGCGTATATATACAAGACTTTTGTGGATAATGCCATGGTCTTTGTAAAAATTAACCATATCAAATTCAAGGCCATTGTCAGTCCTATTTTTTTTAACTTTCTTATTGAATTGATTGTGGATGAGTTAGAAGAATGATTGCTAAATAGATCTTGTATCTGATTTTAGTTTCATTAAGAAAACCCAAGTCACTCTTGAATAATCATCCACAATGGTTAAAAAGTAATGAAAGTCTTGAAGTGAGGCTTGAAAATATGGTCCCCATATATCACAGTTGATCAAGTCAAAAGGGAATGAACTAGTGGATATACTTGAAGAAAAGAAATATGCCTTTGCTTGGCCAAATGGCAAATTTTACAATGAGATTGATATTTGGATTACGTTAGGTACATGAGAATGAATCAAGTTCATCCTTTGTGAAGATAGATGACCTAATCTAAAATGTCATAGATTAAAAACTTGTTATGAGGCTACTTGATTGAATCGAGTTTGATTGGAAAGAGTTGAAGGAGGATTGATGTTGATGTCATGGGAACGAGGCAGCAAGTAATAGAGGCCAACATGAACCTTAGAAAGTCCAATCATCATCCATGAAGAGAGGGCTGCATGTATCTGGTCTTTGACTGGGTTTACTAAGTGAGATTAAATTGAATGTAAATGAGGGCACACATAGGACATCAGTCAAAATCAGCGATTCTGAAAGTTTGACAGTGCCTATGTGTGTGACTTGGGCCTTTGTACCATTTGGAAGCTGCACAAAGGCTTGGATGCATGAAGGATGTTTGTCAAAAAATGAGGTGGAGCACACCATGTGATCTGTGGCTCCCGTTTCCATGATCCATGGTGTGTTATAAATTTCAAAGTGCTCATGTTGAGAAGATGAGACATGTTTGTAGTGGTTCATAGCATTGAGATGAGAGTGATTATCAGGTAATGAAAGAGTGGAGAGGCAATGATAATTACCTGCCAAGTTTGAGTAAGGTGTGATTGAAGCATTGGCTTCAGGATTATCTAGTTTGGCAGGAGTAGGAGTTGGTAATATTGGCTTGGTTTGTCCCAAGTTCAACTGAGAGAATTGAACATTAACAAGAGCCATAAGATGATGTGCTTATTCCTGAGAGAGATTCAGTTGAGAAACACTTGGTACAAGTGCTTTCTGAGGTGAAGAGATAACCTGTGCAGCAACTTGGTTTGCTGAATATGATGTAGCAGGGTTATTTCCAAACTTGGTTTTGGTAAACTTAAAGTTTGGTGGGAATCTTACTAATTTATAGCACTTATCCTTTGTATGTCCAATCTTACCACAATGATGACAAACCAAGTCTTATTTTTCTCTTTTCTTTGGAAAATCTTGGTAGGCTAGAAGGGCAAAAGTTTCTGAGGTAGGCAAAGTTGTGTTCCTTACTTGCCTTTGTCTTTCCTCTTGTAAGATTAGTGAAAATTTTTTGTGTAATAAAGGCAAGGGACTTAGTAAAATGATCTGTCCCTTTACAAAGTTGTGGCTATCATTCAATCCCATCAAAAACTTAAAAACATAGTCTCCTTGTTGGACCTCACCAACATTTTTTAAAGCATCACAAGTACATTTTCAACAAGAACAACAAGGAAGTGGTCTGTAACTGTGTAACTCTTCCCAAATAGCATTTAGTTGTGTGAAGTAGTCACTTAAAGAGAGATGCCCTTGAACAATGCTACTGAGCTTGTTTAGGTGATAGATTTAAGCTTCATCAGGTTGAGCAAATCTCTTTAAGTTTATCCCAAACCTATTTAGCTAAGGTCATGAAAAATACATTAGATGCAATCTCTTTTGAAACAAGAGTTTAGGATCCAAGCAAGTAAGATATTGTTGCATCTCAGCCATGACACATATGAGAGGTTTGATAACTCAGGTGCAGAAATTGAGCCATCTAGGAAGCCCAACTTATTTTTTATTGAAATGGAAAGCAAAAATGATCTTCTCCAAGATATGTAATTCGAACCCATCAACGGAGGTGAGACAATGACAGTATTGGCATTGACACTATGATGTAGAAAGAAATGATTGTTTTGGTCCTCAGCAAGGGAATTAGGAGAAGAAGAATGAGAGGATGTCATGGCTTAGAAAATGGAGTTTTGTTTGCAAATTTAAGCAACCACGGTAGGACAAGCCTACTCCGATATCATGTTAGAAGTGAAAGCAAGAACATGAAATAAAGCCTCAGTTTAGAGAAGAAATTATTCTCATTACTTTGCTAAAAAATACAAGGTTCCGCTATGCATATATGTAGATTACACAAAAACAAAGAGGAAGAATCCTAAAGTTAACTTTTTATCTTCTACTAATTTATAGGTAATCTACTGCAGTTTGTTGGTTAAGGCATTGCTTTACATGTCTTTCATGACTTTATCTGCAATTGTATGCAATCTGATCAGCTTTCGATGCATGCTTCTGTTGCCTTACTTTTCGATGCCAATACTTTATACCTTTTAGCTGCTGCATCTTACTTTTCATCAACTTGCTTGCTGCATGATATTTTCTGCATGTTGTGGTGTGCTTGTTTAGATTTTCCATGCTTCCTTACATTTCCTGTTTCATGAGATCAAACTTTCATCTAGCCAAAGATTTGTGTTGCTTAATTATAACAAGGACACAAAGCTCATTGGTTTTGGGCACTATTCCATAAGATTATAGCTTGTTGGTGTCTCTCGTAGAATTAGGAAATTTGTGCAGAACCATCGAGTCCCCGATTTAAGGAATCTTCAAGACGTGAGTGACATTGTCACTAAGTAAGGAGTTCTTGTTATTTTAAACTTCTTGAAGGAAATTTCGTTTGCATGTAATATTGAAAATGAGAGCTTATACCATCCATTTTTTATGTTTCCTGGTATCTATGCTTGAGAGAGATACTACAACATTATTAAACAGAATAAAAAAGGTTTTCATATTATTATTGTAAGGGTGTATGAATAAAGTATCAGTTTTCCAACATGGATTTCTGGCCAAGTGTCCTTTTTCTCATCTTTCCTTTTAACTTTTAAGATGTGTATCATTTTATTTTCATGTTCTGCTAAGGACTAAGGGGAGATCAAAAAAGCAAAAAGAAAAGGTAAGGCAATCAAGCTACAATAGATGAAGAAAAAGACACGAACATCCTCTTTAAATTAAAACAGCTTTAGTTGATTGTATTGTATTGAATTTTGTTCTTTTTTGTTTATCGGTAATTATGTTCTGATTTTATACTTGTTTTAATTCCTTCAACGGGAGCAATGGTTTGATGACACATTAGAGGATGGCTTTGAATTTCCAAATTTCTTTCTGAGGTCAACTGTGGTCTTTGTTCATCCTCTTTGATTTGCATCAATACATGAAAAAACCAATTAGAAGATTAAGAAGGAAAACAAAGACTGTTAGCCAGATAAGCCAAAGTTCAAACATCTCAGAAGATAATTCACAACAGGATCAGGAGTTATCTCATATACTAGCAACAACCCAAAGCCTATCCTCTGCAACAACTCTGTCTGTAATACTTCCTAATATATAGGGATTTTTATACTGTATATATCCGCTATTAGAATTCAAAGTACGAAATTCTCTCATTGTAAATCTATATAAACACATCAATACATACGGCTATGGCATGCAAGCCAGCCTATTCTTTTTATATTTACATGGTATTAGAGACCTTTGCTCACACAAATCCCAATCCTTCTTCTTCCCATTCAATGGCTTCTTCAAATTCCGCTGCTGTTTTCATTGCTCCAAACCTCTACCAATTTGTTTCAGCCAAACTAGATGGGTCGAACTATCTAATCTCGTTGTCTCAAATGGTCCCCATTATAAAGAGCAATGATCTGATGGGTTTCGTGGATGATTCCGAGCCGTGCCCATCACAATTTCTCCTTGATGATAAAGGGAAATTTACTACTGAAATCAATCCCTAGTACATTTTTTGGCACAAAAAGGATCAATTTGTGCTAGGATGGATTAATGCCACTCTGTCTAACAAAGTAGCTCCCTCAGTTTTTGGCATCACTTCTGCCAAACCTGCTTGGAATACATTGGAAAGGAAATTTGCCTCCAAATCCCGATCTCGTGTTAGCCATCTCAAATGCATACTACAAGCCTTATCTCAAGGCTCACGTAGTTGTTCTACTTACCTTGATGAAGACAAGGAAATATCAGCTGAGTTAAGTGCTGCTGGTAAAATCATTGATGATGACGATATAATTACCTATGGCACTCATGGCCTAAATCCTATCTATCTACCATTCATGACCTCACTTTCTCTAGCCACCCAAGATCACACCCTATCCTTCGATGATTTCCAAACCGAACTCCTGTCCAATGAACTACTTTTGGACTCACAATACAAATCAATTTCTCCTTATGCAAATAATTTTGCCTTATTTGCACCCAAACCTAATCCACAACCATTTAACCGAAAGCCAAAGTATTCTCCCAGGCCTAACCAATCTTCAGCCTCTGGCCATCAACCCTCACATTTTAATTCCAACCGCAGCAAACCACCATCCAATACAGGTCCATCCCAGCACACATACACATCTCCCAAACCTCCCCAACACCTCTCCTCATTCTCCTTGCCAAATTTGTGGACGATCCAGTCATAGAGCACTTGATTGCTTTCATCGCATGGACTATGCCTATTAAGGGAGACATCTTCCAGCCCAACTAGTAGCAATGGTGGCTCACACCAATTCTGATCATGAGAATGAAACATGGTTTGCAGATAGTGGAGTAAATCAACACATCACCAGCACTCTTGAGCAACTTACTCTCTCACAACCATACACAGGTCAAGAGCATGGCATGTAGCAGTTGGCAATGGTCAAGGTTTAAATATTGCACATATTGGTAATGCAACATTTCATATGCCTACTCATCAGTTTCAACTCAACCGTGTCTTACACTGCCCAAATGCCTTTGCTAACCTTCTTTCCATTAATCAATTTTGCATAGATAACAACTGCTTCTTCATTTTAACCGAATCTCATTTTTTTGTGAAGGACACACTGACAGGGAAGACACTACTCGAAGGCAGGAGTGAAGGTGGTCTATATCCATTTCCTATGCAATTAATATCTCTCAAGAAACTATGTGCCTTAGCTGCTGTGGCAGGAGTGAAAGCACCACTTGCCATTTGGCACTCTAGACTAGGCCATGCATCTATCTCAATTGTATCCCAATTATTGAATAAATATAAGTTACCTGTTCAAGGTTCATCTAGTAAAATGGAGTTTTATGATTCATGTAAACTCAGCAAAGGGAAACAGCTTCCTTTCTCCACATCAAGTTGTGCCTCTCATTTTCCCTTAGAATTAATTCACTCAGACGTATGGACTTGCTCTACTAAATCTCTTAGTGGTTGCAAATACTATGTGATCTTCATTGATGATTACTCTAGATTCACTTGGCTTTATCCTCTGCACAATAAATCAGATGTTTATGCATGCTTTGTTAAATTCAAAGTATTGGTTGAAAATTAATTCTCTTGCAAAATAAAACAATTTCAATCCGATGGTGGAAGGGAATACACCTCACGTCAATTTCAATCCTATCTCATAAACAATGGCATCCTTCGTCGCATCTCTTGTCCCCATACACCCCAACAAAATGGGGTGTCCAAACGTAAACACCACCATATTGTAGAAATGGGATTGTCTCTCTTAGCCGAGTCTCACTTGCCATCAACTTTTTGGGTAGATGCTTTTCTAACGTCAATCTTTCACATCAATCGCCTCCCCACTCCAATTCTAGAACATCAAAGTCCATACCACATACTCTATGGGAAACTACCTGATTATACTCAACTTTGCACATTTGGTTGTGCATGCTTCCCTCTCCTTCGACCTTACAACTCAAACAAATTAATGTTCCGTTCTAAACGTTGCATTTTTTTGGGTCATAGTGCGAATCACCTAGGGTACAGATGCATGGATCCTGTCACTCAAAAATTTTTTATCTCCATTCATGTTGTATTTGATGAGAGCTCACTTCCTACTAATAATGGATTGCAACCACTTGCACCTCTACACGTGGTCTCTTCCCCTGGTATGCTCTTTTCTCCTCCCTCATTTTCCATTACTACACACTCTAATACATCCATTCCTCAAAGCCAACTTTCCACCACCTCAGCTTCTTATCCAGATATGAATTTTCTTGACACATCTCCACCTTCACCCGAACCAATCTCCTCACCCATAACTCCAGATCCTCCTTCCACTCTATCACATCCCTCAGGTCACTCTCCCATTGCACCAAATATTCCTATTCTGATGCCCCTATACCATCCCATCATATGCTCACACAATCCAAAACAAGTTCTTTAAAACCCAGAAATTTCTCCGACTATCGTCTCTATTCTACCAAATACCCACTACATGCATTATCTAGTGTTGCAGTTCCCCTTGAACCCTGTTCTTATCGACAAGCTGCTCTCTTACTTGAATGGTTTGCTGTTATGAAGGAAGAATATGATGCTCTTATGGCTAACCATACATGGACACTCTGTCCCCAGCCCACAAACCACAATGTAGTTGGCAACAAGTGAGTCTATAAGACCAAACAAACCTCAACAGGTGAGGTAGAACGCCTTAAGGCTCGATTAGTTGCACTGGGATATAATCAAGAGGAAGGGGTTGATTTCACAGAAACTTTTAGCCCAGTGATCAAATCTGCCATGGTTCGAGTAGTTCTCTCACTTGCATTACCGTTTGATTGGGCCATTACACAACTCGATGTCTCTAATGCCTTTCTTCATGGCATTCTTGTAGAGGAGGTGTTCATGGAACAACCTAAGGGGTTTATTGATTCCAAATATCCGGACTATGTGTGCAAACTACATAAATCCCTCTATGGGCTTAAACAGGCACCAAGAGCGTGGTTAATGCATTTGTCAACTACTCTTCTTGAGCTTGGATTTATCTCATCTCCCGTAGATTCCTCATTGTTTTTCTATCATGATGGCCACTCTCATATTTTTATTCTCATCTATGTTGACGACATTCTTGTAACTGGCACAGACTCCTCGATGATTCAATCCCTTATTCACAAACTGCAAGCTGATTTCAAGGTGAAGAATCATGGTCCCCTTGGTTATTTTCTCGATATTCAAGCTACACGAGATTCTACTGGACTTCACCTTCGACAGTCCAAGTATATCTCAGATATGCTTCATTGCACAAAGATGGCAGGTGCTAAACCTACCCCATCCCTTTGCACCATGGGGCAAAAACTATCTTCCCATGCAGGTGAGCCACTCACAATGGCTCAAATCACAAAGTATCGCCAAACAGTAGGGTCACTTTAGTATTGTACATTGACCTGGCCTGACATTGCATTTTCTGTGAACCAACTCTGCCAACATATGCATAATCCTAACTCCTCCCATTGGACTGCAGCAAAATGAGTGCTCCGATACTTAAAGGGCACAGTTGATATCGGCTTATGATACACTAAAGGTAACTGTCATCTTCAGGCATTCTGTGACGTGGACTGGGCTGGCAATCCTGATGATCGTCGCTCCACGACGGGCTATGCAATTTTTCTTGGTTCATCTCTTATTTTCTGGTCTACTAAGAAGCAATTGATGGTTGCTAAGTCCAATACCGAAGCTGAATATCGGGCCTTGGCAATGGTTACAGCTAAACTTTATTGGGTCTGCATATTACCATTCCAATTATCCCTACTATCTGGTGTGATAATAGTGGTGCAATTGCACTTGCCTCCAACCCTATTTTCCACGCTCGAACGAAACATATCGAAGTTGACTTTCACTTAATCCATGAGAAAATCGCAAACAAAGATGTCTCCTTACAATTTATTGCTTCATTTAATCAGTTGGCTAATGTGTTCACTAAAGGACTGAGTTCTGTGTGCTTCTGTATGCTACGATCCAAGCTTCTGGTGACAACTCTCCCCATTCACTTGCGGGGGGATGTTAGACAGATAAGCCAAAGTTCAAACATCTCAAAAGATAATTCACAACAAGATCAGGAGTTATCTCATATACCAGCAATAACCCAAAGCCTATCCTCGGCAACAACTCCGTCTGTTATACTTCCTAATATATAGGGATGTTTATATTGTATATATCAGCTAGTAGAATTCAAAGTACAAAATTCTCTCATTATAAATCTATATGAACACATCAATACATACGGCTATGGCATGCAAGCCAGCCTATTCTTTTTATATTTACAAAGAGAAATATAAATATCCATGTAAGACTATGTGGTGGGATCAACTACTCTTGGTTATTTATTTTGGTTTTATATTTATTTTCCTTGTGACTTAGGGCTCAGGTTATGGGTCAGAAAGTGAAGTAGATGATGAAGTAGTGACTATGACTCTGCAAAAAGTGATGTCTAGCTTCGAGAGATTGGACCCAGCATGACGCTTCAACTCATCAAGATTGAGGAGGGATTGTGTTCTGGTGGAATCATCTTCAGCGAATATGGTACGTTTTCTCTCGTATGACATTATTTTCCTTCTCCTTTAGCAAGAAGATCATTTATATGGTTGAAAGAAACATGATAACACAGTTGGAAAACGACGTCTATATAGGATTGACTACACAAATGCCATGGAAAGTCCTTGTGCTTGTCTTCTACAACCTTATCTTGCCATTCCACCACCAATCATTTTCTGCAAAGTTGGTGATATGCTCTCATTCATGTTGGATACAATTATTGTGTAATTTGACTTGTAATTTAATACTTCTCGAGGCTTGCTATCTGTATATTACTGCTCTCATCTCTCTCCAATTTGCATATTGTTTTTCCCTTTAAACCTTATCATCCTATATAATCACCCTGGACTTCAGATACTTGGCACCTTATGATCTTTGTCGGAGGCTCTCCCTTGTTCTGTTTTACCTGTTTCTTCTCCATATTAGTGTTATACTTCTTTGACCATATGAATATGTCATTCTTCCGTTATTTTTTTATCATTTATTATTTTAAGACTTCTGCCATATATCACTTCCTCTGTTCCTTGCCCTTGGCTAAAAATTTATATTCTACTAGATCTCTTGTCAGAAGCTTGCATTTATTCTACCCCTCTTATTCTCAAGAAGTGGTGATGTCAAGAAAAAGCAAGACAATGAAGATGATCCTAAAGACCAGGAAGACAAGGATGAAGAAGATCAGGAAGATATTGTCCAAGATGAAGAGGAAGATGAAGATGTTGAATGGCTACTGGCCAAGTTGGCAACTGAAGTGGAAATTCTTGTTGGCATTTGAAGGGAATTTATGTATCTATATCGATCGGGAAACACTTTAAAGAGTTACTACTCATCTACTCATCGGAGAGAGGGATGTCTCCTTTGTGTTGTTGCCCACTATCTTAAATATCATGTTAATGTTATGTTGTAGTAGAAAGAAAGGAAAAAAAAAAAGAGAGAGAGAGTCTTTTCCATCTCTCTAGATGAGTTCTCCATCTCAATAAAGTGAGCCAAGCCCCTCTTAGTAGTTCTTTCCATCAGTTTCCAAAAAAGTGCTAAAGTTATTATCCAAATCCCACCTCAAAGATTTTCTTTTGAGGAAACAACCAAAACTCCATCAACTACAACCACCCAGTCAACCCATCCATCCAGAACCTGTCCCACACTCTCAAAGATCCAAAGTACGAAACTACCAGAAAATGACTGCAAACCAAGAAGACATTGATAGTCTCATTTCTCAAGCTAAAGCCTTATCCTGGGATGATCTGCAACTGGAACCAGAGCCCAACATAGCAACACTCTACTCAAATCTGACCCTAATTGGTAAGCTATTATCCTCCAAGCCACTCAACATAAACACTTTTCATGCTTTGATAAAAGCTGTCTGGAGCTTTGTCCTAGGCCTTCTGATTGAGGACATAGAAATAAATACTTTTCTATTTAAGTTCCCAACTCAGCAAAACAAAGACAGAATCTTAGCACATAGGCCATGGAATTTCAAGGGATTTCACATGGTTTTAAAGGAATGGCCACCGGGTCTGAGCATCCAAGAAGTAAGTCTAAAAACCTCTATTTTCTAGGTGCAAGTCCACGGACTTCCTCTTGAGATGCTTACGAATCTAAATGCTGAAAGAATTGGTAATGTTCTTGGAAATTTACTGGAAGTTGATAGAGCCTCAATATTTGGAGTAGCTTTGAGAAGATATCTGCGTATAAGAGTAGAGATTAACATAGAGAAGCCTCTTCCTGATGGTTTTGACCTCAACAGACCAAGCCGTATACCAAAAAAAATTCTACTCAAATACGAAAGACTTTCTGACTTTTGCTATTGTTGTGGTCATCTGGGGCACGTAGCTCAAGCATGTCCTTTGCATGCATGCACACCAGAGAACTCAAGCTTCGGGCCTTGGATACGTGCTGAGAGTTCAAACTACAGGAGGGTACCCATGTTGATACCGCAACCAGTGGAAGGAATACCACCCTTGTTGATACCACAACCAGCAATTGTTGAGCCAACGATGGTGCAAGTTGCTGCACACCAGCCTGAGGAGCACAACCCAAATAGTAGAGCAAAACAATGGGAAATTCATAGTTTCAGGGGTAACACTAAAACAACTCATACCAGAGGTGCACTACCACCAGTCCGAATAAGAGAACCTATAGTGAATAGCTTGCAAGCAAGGGCAACCATGGAAAAAAACCTTTTTCAGCAAAGAAAAAGGGAAGATGTTTGTCAACAAAGTCAACTGCTACTCCAAGCTTGAAAATAGCGGAAATGCCATAAATATCTTCACTGGAATCTCAAATACAAATTCCTGGACCCATGTATCTGGAAGCAACAAATTGATGGTTGATGAAAGCAAACAAAAGGCAAAGGAGGAAGAAGGTGAACAATGGGTAAAAAAATCTTCAAACCCATTAATGCCTACCAGCCCAATATTAATTTCGCCTGACAACCAATCTTTCTTGAGCAACCCAATATTAACCCACGGATTTTCTGGCCCTCAGCAATTAAGCAGGAAAAGTCAGTACACTCAGGAGAACACTTCTATCAACAGGTTAAACTTATTCTCTTCAAGTGGCCCACAAACTCTGTTAAGGTCCAATAAGCCTGTACCAAGCTCAGCATATGTGCAGAAGCCGAATGACTCACATACTCAATGGACCTCAGTGTACAATCAAATTCTGAAGTCTTTTGATATTCTCAATGGTCCCAATTTCGGAACACATCCAAACCCAGTCAACAAGTCAACCATCGAGAAACCAGGCCCACTGATTGAATCAATTAACATCCAGCAGAATCCAACAAAAGCAAGTCAAAAGCAAAAACTGAAAGATGACTCTAACATCAACCCGAACACATCACTGAAGACAAATCTAAATTTTCCACTTCCTGAATCGACGAAACCCCTAGAAGAAGTAAAAGCTCCCCTAAAACAAGCATCAATCCTGCAGTCTTCTTCTACTCAAAGCAAAACCGAGAACCAACCCATCCCTATTCCCTATACTACCATTAAAACCTGCCAATCTACCCAACCTACCCTGAAACCAATGCCATCCCCTGTACCGAAAACATCTCTAAACCTCAAAAATAACAAGCACTCATTGGAAACTAATGGCAGAACAAAAAAGAGAGGTCTGGAGCACACTGAAAACAAGATTCCTCCAAAGAAAAGAGCTGCTGCCCAACATTCCATAGTCACAAGTTACAAAGCACATGAAATTACTGGTGATATAGAGGAGGCAGACAAAACACTAGCAGAGATTGTGAAAGAGAGTGGAGTGAAAAAAGAGATTAAAAAGGAAAAGCTGGAGCTGAAACTAAAAGACAACTCCTCACAGCACAACCAGGCGGGTAACTATTTTCTTTCTCACTAGACAGAAAATTTAGAGATAGAAGTGGCTGAGGTGGCGGGCCCTAACTTGCCACCGCCCTTGATATGAGGATCTTGGCATGGAATTGTAGAGGCATTGCCCGGCCTCTGGCAATGCGTGGACTGAGGACACAAATCAAGACTCACCTCCCTGATTTAATTTTCCTTTCGGAAACTCCACTTTCGGATAATAAAATTGTTGGTGTTGTGAATAGCCTAGGCTTTAACTTGTTTTTGCATAGCCCTCCCTCAAGGAAATGGGGTGGTTTATTATGTATGTGGCAAGCTAGAGTCGATGTTGAACCTATTACTGTTAATAATAATGTCATGGCACTTTTAGTGTACTCGAATCCAGTTTATATGCCTTGGTTACTCTTATTAGTTTATTGTCCAGCTCAACTTCAAGAAAAACATAATTTCTGGACTCATGTTAATAACTTAGCTTCTGCTTTTCCAGGACCCATATTAGTTTTAGGGGACTTCAATTCTATAACAAATCAATCAGAGAAATATGGTGGTAGGATCTTTGCCTCTTCCTCAAACCCCTCAGGATTAACTCAATTCATGAATCAACAAGGATTAGGGGACCTAGGATTTGAAGGTTCTAAGTTTACTTGGTCTAACAAAAGATTTGGTAGAGGTCACATAAGGGAGAGATTAGATCGAGAAATTGCAAATTCAAATTGGGCTCTTCTTTTCCCGGACACAAAAGTAAAACACCTGCCTATACATTCTTCGGATCATGCCCCCCTTCTTCTAGATACAACAGCCTCCAAAAAAAAATTCATTCCTTTAAATTTGAGGAATTCTGGGCTCGTGATCCAATCTATTTCAATGTAATCAAAGAAAGCTGGGAAAACACTTTTATAGGCTCCCCCTCATTCATTCTCTCTCAAAAGCTCAAAGCTGTGAAAAAAACACTAAAATCTTGGAACAAACAGAGCTTTGGACACATTCAAACCTCTATAAAGCAAATAACCCAACATTTAACTCAGGTTCAATGTGAAGAACCCTCTGATTTAAATCTGCAACTAGAGGATCATTTGAAAAGTTCTCTTTCGGAACAATTGAAGCGTGAGGAAATTCTCTGGAGACAAAAATCTAGAATTCAATGGCTAACAACCACTGAAATACCAAATTTTTCCACATGTCTTCCACTATGCGTAGAAGAAGAAATAATATTTCTTGTCTTAAGAATTCTTCCAATCAGTGGATTGATGATCACTATGCTGTAAAGAACATGTTTGTAGATCAATTTAGTCATATCTTCCAAACATCCTCTCCTATGTTCCCGCACGACCTTGAAAATTTGTTCCCAGAAAAAATCTCATCGGATGATAATGCCTTCCTTTGTACTATTCCCTCTGAAGAAGAAATTGTGGAAACCATAAAGCAAACTCCCTCTTCTAAATCTCCAGGGCCTGATGGGTTCACTGGTTTCTTCTATAAACACTACTGGGAGATTATCAAGGAGGATTTTATAAGAGCAATAAAATTCTTTTTTGAAAATGGTCAATTTTTGCAAGAAATGAATCACACACATAGTGTATTAATTCCTAAAACTAATTCTCCTATTAATGTTCAACATTATAGGCCAATTAGTCTTTCAAATGTGTGTTATAAAATTATTGCAAAAATTATAGCAAATAGGCTGAAAAAGGTCCTCAATCTTTTCATCTCTCCCTATCAATCTACTTTTATTCCCGGAAAAATCATTCAGGAAAGCACAATAGTGGCACAAGAGCTTTTTCATTCCATGAAAAAAACCAGGAAAAAAAAAAAGGATTGATGGCCTTTAAAATTGACATGGAAAAAGCTTTTGATTTTATGGAGTGGGAGTTCCTTTTAAATATTCTAAAATGCCTAGGTTTTCAGCAAAAGTGGATCAACTGGATAAAAACTTGTATCACTACGGTCTCCTTTTCTGTGCTCATTAATGGTGTGCCCCAAGGTCACATTACTCCTTCTAGAGGCCTCAGACAAGGCGACCCTCTCTCTCCATTCCTTTTCATCATTGGTAGTGAAGTCCTCTCTAGGCTTATAAATAGAGAAGAAAGCTTGGGCAATATTTGTGGGATTAAAATGGGAAGGAATGGTCCTTCTATAACTCATCTGCTCTTTGCGGATGATCTCATTTTATTCGGCTCCGCTTCTGTTAACAATGCTCAATCCTTTTTCGGGTGCCTTGAAAAATATTCAGCTTGGTATGGCCAAAGGATTAACAAAGCTAAATCTTCCATCCACTTCAGCAAATTCACTCCTCTCAATTCTATCAGAAATATTAGATCGATACTTGACTTTAAGTTTGCTCCAAACAACCTCAAGTATCTTGGTCTTCATTTAAATTTGGACAGAACCAACAAAAGCCTTTATGAAGACATTCAAAACAAGATTCAAGGTAGACTAGCAGGTTGGAAAGCAAAACTTTTGTCACAAGCTGGCAGAACAACTTTGATTAAATCAGTAGCTAGTTCTATACCAACTTACATGATGTCTAGTTTCCTCATTCCAAAGAGAGTTGCTTCGAATCTTGATAAAGCCTTTATGAGGTTTTGGTGGGGTTTTGACCCTAAAAAAACCCATAATTTCACTCCAAAATCTTAGAAATCTATTTGTAAACCAAAATCCATGGGTGGACTTGGAATAAGACTCATCTCACATTTCAATAAAGCCCTATTGAGTAAACTTGGTTGGTCTATACTCAGCAATGACTCTTATCTCTGGAAAAATGTTCTTACCCACAAATACTTGAAAAATTCTTCTTGGTTTGATGTCTCCATCAAGTGCAGTGACTCAAAAGTTTCGAAAAGTGTGATTAAACAAAGAGATTTCCTGGCAACAAGCTTCTGTCATCAAATCAACAATGGAACAAATACAAATGTTTGGTATGACCCTTGGATCCCCTCTCTTTCACCGGCCCTTCCTATTCCCTCTTCCAGTGATATTATCATAGACCCCGATCTAAAAGGTTTCTGAATTAATTTTAGAAGAGCCTAGAAGATGGAACACCATCTTGCTACAAGCTCTATTCTCTGCCCACACTGTTAGAGAAATTTCCAAAATTCCTTTAAGTCAATACAATTTTCAAAATCTGAGAGATAATATTAAATGGATCCATCATTCTAGTGGAAATTTCTCTGTTAAATCAGCCTACGCAACCATTATTTCTACTTCCCACAATTTTGAGACAGGTCACTCCTCTCTTACCTGGAAAAAACTTTGGTCTATCCGTATTCAAGACCGTCTCAAACTTTTCCTTTGGAAAGTGTTAAATAATGTGCTACCAAATAGATCTAGGCTAAAACAGTGCTTATCTCTTGAAAATGATCAAACCCTTTGTCCCATTTGTCAATCTGTGGAGGAAACTACTTCCCATTTATTTCTAGAATACCCATACTTTAGAATTCTTTGGAGACAGTCCCCTTGGCCTTTAAATATAGACATTGTTGGACAAGATATTACAAACTGGATCAAAGTTATCTTGGAACCAGATATCCTTCTCAACATTCATTCTCAGGATATACACCATTTCCAATTGTTTGCAATAATAGCCATGGATTGTTTGTGGTTCTATCGAAATCAACTTACTCATGGCTCAGAATCCTTTCACATTGATCAGTTTGTCAAAAATACTTTGAAAATATTTTAGGATCATAAGAATGCATGGGTCAGTAAGGTCACTCAAGATCAAGTCATTTGGGAACCCCCTGATATAGGTCAAATCTCGGTTGCTTTTGATGTAGTGGTCAGAAATTCTGGTAGTGTAGCAACTGCCGTGTGTAGGGATCATTTAGGAAAAATTCTAGGGTGAGTTACAAAATTTTCTCCTATCTGTAATCCAAATGGTGGGGAAGCAATGGCTGCTTATATTGGCATCAAAATGGTAGTAAACAAGAAATGGAAAAATATTAAAATAAAAGGTGACTCCTAGGTAATAATCTCAACTCTTCATAGCTTTCAACATGTTTCAGATTGGTCCATTGAAAATAAGACAAGAGATTCTCACTTCTTACTCAATATTTTTGAAAGGTGGAAAGCTATTAAAATACACCGGGCTCAGAACTAGTGCACGCACAACTTGGCGCAATGGGTTTCTTCAAGTAATTTATTTGGAGATATACCCCTAATCAGGTTACTAGATTGCATGCTGAACTTTCATAGTGGAAAAGATCCACCTTTTTCCTCTATGTAATTATTTGCTAATGGTAGTTGTAGTATTAGTCTGTATATTGATACTTTTCCCTGTATTTCCTGTTTAGTTTTTTATATCAATGAAAGATTCCTTCTTTCCAAGAAAATAAGAAAGAAAGAAAGAAAAACATTAATTTGGATTCAATAAAAGGATTTCGTCCTCTACCCTCGCCTTGGTCCTCGTCCCGCACCATAATCAAACCATAAACCAGAAAAGATATCCGGCAACTTTTCTTATAATATTAAACTTGTGAACTGCGAGAATGTAATTGTACTAATGCTAACTTTTGCAGAAAAGTGAAATCACCATCCAGGAATTTAATATCATGAAAATGTATAATGTGAACTACAAAACATGACCCTTGAGGCCAGAGGTTTTAAGACGATGGTTTACAACTACAAAAGTTCCTCTGCAAGACTGCAACCACCAACAGAAGCTCATTGAGAATTATTGCTTAAACAGTAGCAAAACAGGACCTATGACTGAGTCCCTCAAAGAACACCGTGGAGGAGCACTAAAGAGGAAGTAAGATACATAGTCATCAATAAAAGGCTCACATCTGAGACATATAACAGAACATGGTATTGAACTCCATTAAACCTCCTCCTCTTAGACGGTCTTAAGAATCTCTTCTGAAGGCATCTCAAGTGTCGCTCCTGCATGCTCTTTACTCGGCTTCATTTCTGAAGCAATCAATGTTGGCATGTTAAAAATGGTCAAATTCTTTTTACAAAATAACATGACAACAGATAAAATTCAAGCCGTCACAATACCTAATCGAAAGGATACAAATGGAACAATACACAATCAAACATCAAGATCCAAGTTTATAGATAATAAATCCACCCCTAATGACATTTAGAAAAGCCGGTTCCACATTTTAACATATAAATGTGCAAAATTCTAAACCATAACATTTCAAGATTTTTCTTTTTATCAACAAAAACCTTCCCTAAACATGGAGGAGCGATGATGAAATTAGAGCAGCACAGAACCAAAACCCAACACACGATTCCATGTAACATGGTATTGGTTCCTATTTTTAGGGCCATCCAAATGAATTACTGTGATGTAGGAAATTTTTTGAGCCAGTTTCCTCGCCAAAGAAATGAAATTTTGAATTAGCATGTTTCCCCCAAGTAGCTGAAAATTGATTGTTTTAAGGCTCATCCTTCTCTTTCATCATTGGTCCCTCTCGCAGAAAACACCCAAATCCACTTTTTTCCATTTATTCTCACCAGAGCTCCTTTCCTCTTCCCCCTTCCCCATGTTTATAAGTTGTTTTCAGATTCCTCGTTTGTTTCTTCTCCTCTCTAGCTTGCTCCAGCCTGATCTCGTAGCCTTCTAGTGCCAACACTCACACAACCACACCCCATGCAACTCAACAACCAACAATCTCTCTGTTCCAAGACGTATTGCCACAAAATGATCGGGGTTGTTTAACCCTGCAGCCCCATTTTTACAAGTGGCACATGAGCCTTGCACTTGGGCTTTACGCACCTGCACGTAAATGCACAACTTGGATCTCACATGCCACCACCCCCGCCACATGGATCTCACGCTGACAAAATTGCAAATGAGTGTATCTGCCATTGCCAACTTGGAGCACCTTAAGTTTATGTTACAGTTTTCCCTAACCGAAGACTGAGAAAGATGAAGCAGGTTTCTCCATCAACCAGTCCAAGAAAACAAAATGCAAAAATGTACAACTTGCCATGGTCTCCAACCTTGGAACCACAGCCCCACTAGTTGGACTGTAAAATAACTGTCATTCAAGGTAGTTCTCCCCTTGGACTTCCAAGAATCGTGGGGATGGGTGTTTTTTATAATTATATTTTGATGTGCTTTCTAGTTGTAAAGAGGTGTGTGTTGGGGATTGTCATTCACTTATGTATCTTGCTCTCTTTTATTAATGAAATGCTTGTTTAGTAAGGAAAAAAATTAATTTTCCCAGACAGTTCTAGTTTCTCAACTTCCCCAGTGGGTCCTGTGTTTAACAATTTGTCTTCAACACATGTTTTAAACCAAAGCAATATCCACAATAAGTACAAGAACATTCAGACTTATCGTATATATCCAGCCTGACACTTCGGTGCGACAGATACTTCTGAATCCAGCATTAGGTTTTGATATCAAGAGAAACGTTTTTGTCGCACCTTTTCATGATTTTCAGTATCAGCTGTGAAAACTCAGATAAATTTTGTGGTAAATGTGCAGCTTGATTTTTTTAGTAATTCTGGTTGATTCTAACTTAAAATCTGTGGTTAGGTGATTAAAATTCCAGGCTAAATGAAAACACGCAAGGCAAAAACCAATCACGCGCATACAAAGAATTTTACAAACACAAGGAATGCATACACGAAAAAAAAAAATTAAAAAAAACGTAAAACTTTCCAATTTAAGAATAATTTAAATAATGATAAAAATATTGGATAGAGAAAATTACGGAAACCGCCACGAGAGTTAAGCTTGGCCTGGACGATCATGGTGGATATGAAATGTGAGGCCTCACGTGCCTCGTCGAGGAGTCTCCGGATCTCGACCTCAGAAATCACGTGCCGGTTCTCCTCGAACTTTTTTCGGAGCTCTGCCGCGGACTCGGTAAGCATCAGAGAGTCGCCGGCGAACGTTTTGCGAGTCGCTCTCAGCAGCGCTCTGTACGCGCTCAGTGCTTCTGCTCTCGCCATCCCTCTTGCACTCGCTCCCTTTGGTACGTTAGGGAAATTCAATAAGAAATGAGCAGTGAAAAAGAGACGATGTCGTTTGAATATTTTCCGGCAGAGCGACGTCGTTTCCTTTGCATGGTAAAACAGAATTTAATTTTGAACAACCGTTTTAAAAATTATATTCTCATAAAACGTACTTAGTAGACATAATTTAATTTAAAATATTAATTTTAAAATTTGAATATTTAAATTAAATAAAATATTATTATTTAAATAATATAGAATATATTCTACACACTGATTGAAGATAGAATAACTCTTGTACAGAATATTTTGCTTGGTCAACCTGACAATATATTCAGCACCACCTCATTTTTATTTTTGAAAAATTTTATTTATTATCCCTATACTGCACATCTACTTTTATTTATCTTTTTATTTTTTTAATAAGTGTGTTATGTAAAACTGCTAAATACTATTCATTATTATTTAATATTTTATCATTACTTTTTTATTACTATTTACATATCATCTCAATACCCAAACATACATATTTATACATTGGTATTTATCATCTCTTTTAAAAATATATTAGAATTAAAATTGAAATTGTCTATTAAATTCGAATACAAAAATGAAGAAAAACAGCACCGCGACATTATATAATAAATAAAGGCAGCAAAGCACGTGTGGTATTAACCAGCTTCAAACGGGTGTGGCTCAATCACAAAACAAACTATACAACAAATAAAGCCATGGTTTTTCCGGTTTTTGCTCGTATTTTAACAATCCACATCCATAAAAGGCTTGAGCATGATACAATTGCTGATATATGCTGACAGAGTTCGGATGATATGAACATATGGGTAAAGCTGTATCCAACAGCGCCATGAAGAAGTTATTAATCACTTGCTAATTTGTGCAGCACTGGCTCCAATCTAGGAGCCAACAAACCCTGCTGATGGGAAGCAAATTGGCTCTACACAAAGGAGTTCCGCCGTTACCGCGGTGAATCCACCATTCTGCAATCATGTTTCTTCCGCCGGCATCTGTAATGGGTTTTTTGATCCGAGAATGTATTCTCGCCAACCATCTCCATTCTAGAATGTGCCTCTGCTGCAACAAAAGGGGCATATCACTGTCACAAGCTTGAATGAAACAAACCGAATGCTTTGAACAACAAAATTTCAGCTCATTGAAGCCCAGCTTTAAAGAATAATGGAGCAGCATAATGAAAAGCTACTATACAAGTGAAAATGCCCCAATAGTTCTGTTTCCACTTTCTAAAATTTTCAGTTCCTGATGCACTATTCCCCATTTTAAGAAGATTATAGTGGAAAACCTTTTCCCACTTAACTCATTCAGTGATTTGTTTTTTTTTAATTCGCTAATTAAATTTGTTCAGTAGTTTAATTGCAACAATTTACGACATGACAAGGACAAGAATACTGATGTATGAGACCAACATCCAAAGTCTATAAGGAGCAGGCAAAACACTGGAGCTAGACACAGGTGGAATGTGTCTGAAACCTTTACCGAGTCTAGAAGCTCCACATATGCCCTCTTTTCTCCGTTTAAAACTTACTTGCCTTGAAGTGATCTAATGCTCTTATTTCTCACCACATGCCCTTCCGTTAAGTCTCCAAAAAAGTCATCTTCAGGCAACAATACCATGATCAGAAAGCAACACTTGTTTATCAAAGAAATGGGAGATACAGGTCAACTCTGATTCAGATTACCACAAACTATATACAAACATTGTTTTTTGACAAGTCAAAATATATTAATATCAATAAGGGTAAACAATTACACTGGGACAACTATATACAAACATATCACAACAATGCTAACGGTACCATAATTGCTACATTATGCTTTCTTTATTCATTTCCAACAAAATCCACGTAGATAAGCCTCCGGAAACCCAATTCAAACATTGTCCCCAAACTTCCATGTCAACCTTTTATGGATGAAAGGAGCATATGAAAACTAAGATGTGAATTCACAATGTTCCAAACATTTGAAGGCTTCAATTAAGATAAACAAACGAAAAAAGTTGACCAAATACAAGAACTTCCCATGACACAAAGACAACCACCGTCGATGAAATCCCCAAATGAAAGAGAGAATTTGCAGTGGTTGACTTGCATGGTTTTCATAACATGAATTATGTACGAGTTACAAGATCATTCTTGACAGGCTTTCTGCATTCTTCTTTCATTCACAGGCTTTCATAACATTGTTTCACATTCCTCAAACACGATAGACAGCAAGAGAGCCAGAAATGATTCATGAGTAAGATTCTTCCAGAATCCCTTAAATAAGTTTTTACCAAATCCGCCATCCACTTGTATACATGAAGATACTATAGCCAACAGAACATGCATTCAGTATGCCTGAATTTCAGCAAGCCATAAGACCAAAAGGACTGGTTTTTTAGCTTACTAAACCCACTAGGGCCGCTACAGCATAGTTGGTTCAGAATGTAAGGCCTTCGGATCGATGCTACTTATAAGGAAACTAAAATGTATTTTTTTCTAGGCAGGAACCAACATATTTACCATGTATATCTAATAATGAAAATATGAAGAAAAAGAAAGACCCCAAAAAATAAATAAATAAAGTACCTCCAAATCGCTCACCCCAGAATAACAATTTTGCATCATCCTCCTCCTCATCGAGCTCGTCCCCATACCCAAATTCCGCGTCCCCGCGATATCCGGGTTCGCTACCATACCCAGACTCGTTTCCCTGAGCATCAAAACCACCAACGGGCCCAAACCCATGACCCGCAGTCTCCTTTTCCCCACTCCCTCCTCCATCCTTATCCCTCCTCGAATTCCTCGCTTCGCTCACATCGGACGCCCAATTCGCATCCCCATTCCCAAACAGCTCTCCACTCGAGTCCGTCACCGGAAGATCCGAGCACGTCCCATACGCTGCAGATGCACCCACCGAGCAGCACCGGCGGGTGATGCTCCTGTCGCTGCTCCGACCCGAAACCGATCTCGACCCTCGGCGACGTCGTTTCCTGGCGAACAATCCAAAGCTCACGCGATTGTGTTGGCCGGTGGAGATCGGCCTGTCGTCTTCGATCAGGGTGAGCTTGGACATGTCGATTGCGGCGGCGTCGACAACGGAAAAGGACGTCGCGCGGTCGGAGAGGCAGGGGCGCTTGGTGTGGACCCCATTAGCGGAGTAGTGGTGGTAGGGCTTTGAGTAAGATGGGTTTGTGGTGGTGGTGGTGGCGAGGTGGGAGTCGGAGTAGTCAAGGGCTTTGGGTTGGAACTTGAAAGGTCTCCAAGCATGGAGCTGAAATGTACACGAGTCTATGGAGGGCCGCGAATCTAGGGCTTTGTGTGACATTGGCAGGGTTTTGGGCACTTTCCCTTCTTTTTTTTTTTTTAGGGGGTGTACGTGCAGATTTTACGTCGGGGCAGGAAGACCGAGGAGGAGTTTCTTTCAGAGATATGAACTTTCTCTACGACTTTGTGAGAGGTTGGAATCGGATTGGGACAAGAGAAGGGAGACTAGTTGCGACCAGAGAAGTCTTGCAGCTGATTTTTAAGAGAGAGAGAGAGAGAGAGAGAGGGAGCGGTCACTCGCGAGTGTATGTGCAAGCACACGACACGTGTCCCGGTTGAGAGAGTACCCTGACATGTGATTCTGCTCAGTACGAAATCAGATTGTCGCTTAGTAGTGATCCAGCGAGTCGGAGTCAGCGACCGTGTCACTACTATCCATTTATTTTCTCTCTCTGATATTATTACTTTCCTTTTCTAAATATAATAAATTAATTATTTTTTTTAATTTTATAATAAAAATTATATTAAAAATTTATATTTTAATATAATTTTATTTTATTTATAACTTTTATCTCGTATTATCAATATAAGTAAACAAAACGATGCCTTAATGTTTACACGAGCAACTATAAATATGAGAGGACGCCCTACTCAATCCAAAGAAAGTTAACTGACATCGTTAAAGTCTATCCCCACTAGACAATTTCCGACAAGTTATTGTAGTCAAAAGTTTCTTTCTAGTGACAGATTGGCGATGTGGATCAGGTTTTACACGAGATCGGCAAGGTGCTTCGACAAAATAATATTCCCGCACAGGGTCATGTAAATACAATATTTACTGTTTTTTTAAATAATGTGTTTGGTATACTAAAAATTACGTTATAAAATCCGACAAACACAACCAATAATGTTATAACTACCACACGATTACCCAAACGCAACTTAACTTTACCAGTAACAACATGTACAGATCTTATTCCCAATTCTAAAGCAAGTAGTTTTGTTTTCGCACCGAGTTTCTCTAGCTATCATGCAATCCTTTGTGGAGTGTAGCTGCATAATTACCAAACTGAATGTCGGAAGGTGGGTGCAGGTCAAAAACATAAGAGATGGGCCTCGATACCAACATCGGTTTCTTTGTGTTGATCCGGTCCGACAACTTCCCGAAGCTCGTTTCATCAAATGGAAATGACTCCGTGAGGAAGAAGAAGCAATCACTGCCCAACCTTTCAACCTGAAACACGTAGCAACCATCAAAGTAATATCAGCTGCACCTTCCTCATCCTCATGTTTATTGGCTATCAATGAAACTCTATTATTCTCAAGACTTTCATATCAGCTATCCAGTAATAAGCATTGCATTTTTTATGAATATATCGTACATTAAAATCCACACAAATCCCGGGTAGAACTACATTGTTTATTTATGATGAAGAATTCCACCGATCAGATTGTTGGATAAACTCTAGATAACCTCAGCCTCCACCTACCCCATACCCGGGCATCAATTTGTGAACCGACCCAAAATCCCAGTTGGAAGGTATTGCTTCTGGCCAACCCATTCATAGCTCACCCCGGAGGGAAGGGCAGGGGAGAGGGGGTGGGGGAAGACTACATTGCTAACACAATGATCATCAAATCAAATGACCACCAGTTGTTACTAATTCCTCTTAATAGATCCAATAGCCATAGCATGCGGAGAAAGCAACATGTGAATGATTAATAGCATCAAGTATCACCTGTAGTTGTGAAAATCGGATATTGTTCAGAGTAAGGATAACTTGCACTTCATACAAGGCATCAGCCAATATCCGGATGGCGAGATACTCAAAGAAATTCTGCAAGAGAACTTTTTGTCCATCCAAATTTTCATCATTACCATCAAAGTTTGGAAACCATAGCACACACTTGACATCTTTCCAAGGGATCAAATTCTCCCCTGCTTTGGCAATGAGGGTCTCATATGGGTGCTTAAGGCCCCATAAAATCCTGACACCCGTCAAGGATGTGTTACAGATGAAGGTATCAGACAAACATGTTGTGGAAATTATCTTAGATGGATCATAGTAGCTAGCAAGATTTGAGGAGAAGTGCAAGGCCATGTCATCCAATAGGAGAATGCATCCATTTGAAGATATGGGGAACAATCTTATAAGGGATGCAGCATTTGCATCACCATCTTCTGGAAGGCATAAAGTTGAGCTAGAAGATACTGATGGACCCAGATCATGAGAAAATCCACATGAACCTCCACTTCGACAACCCTGTCATAAATGAAAATACAAATTAAACTGCAAGCAGAGCATCAAAGTAACTAGAGATGACAGTCATTAATCATATTTTTCACACCACAAAAATTCTTATTCTACAGAAGAGTGAGTTCCCAGACACACAGGCCTTCTGCCAGATTAGGCATGAGAAAATATGCACACAACTTCTATGAAAAATCCTGAGCCCATACCACTTCACTACTAGTACATTTCCAAAAATAGATTATTATGATTCAATGTTATTCATAGCAAATTGGGTGTAGACTTTAAACTAGGATCCAGATGCACAGCTCATCATATATAACTTTCTGGAAGGAGATTCTATCCCACACTGTCCTATGAATAAGTTTCTATTTCATGCAAATCCATAAAATAATATATTATTTAAGGATCTTTACTAATTACTATTAGTTTCTTTATTTTGCAGTTTAAGCATTTCAATGTCTAATAAGATAAAGCATATTGGGCATGATGTTAGAATGCTCATAACAAGTTCACTTCCTAATATTGGGTGTAATATTAAAATGATAATAACAAGTGCATTGCCTGGAATCGGGGCTTCATCAAAACAAGTACTCCAATTTAATTGTGCATTAAATATAGATTTGGCCATGTAATTGCTTATCAACTAACTCCTAACTAAAAATATATATGGGATAAATAAATTCTGTAGATGGTTTTACCAAGTTCTTAAGTACTATTTGCATCATTCAGGTAGAAACACGAATACTATCGTCATCTCCAGTTGGTAATTATGATCGAGGCAAATTGTTGGACACAAACTTGCAGATGGCAAAATGCAAAATCTATAATAATGAATATATTACAAGTTCTGGCAATGGAAATTCTTAGCAAGTAATAAGAACAAAAAGAGATCAGTCCAAAGAGTTTCAAGGTAAAATAGGCTTTAGTATAAGCATGTAGTTAGTTTGTGGATCATACCAACAATTAAAAATTAAACAGAAGATGACCTTAACAAGAGCTTTCTCTATATTTATCATCATTATTCCATCAGCCAAATGGCATAGTGAAAAATACAAGTGATATAATCATTCAATACTTTTAGCTGGAAAGCCAGCCTGGTTTGTATATTGGGTGGGTGAGATGGGAAAAGGTTTACATGTTAGGTCATCCCAACAAAGAGCAAAACTATCTACACTATTGTACCACTGACCAACAAGAAAACCATTTAAAAACTTCAAAGGTAATATTCAATATTGCAGCCACCAGTGAGATACCTGTAAAGTAAAGAAGAATTTACATATGGGTCTTCTTGCTTCACGTGAATGAGAAAACAAACATCGACTGCCCTTGTTGCATGATCCGTTAATAAAAAAAACACATATAGGAGCCTCTACATTGACATGAGAACCAACATCAACATTTCTTTGCTGATTACCACATTTGTCTTCTGTATATAGAACTTTTATCTGTTATAGCAGACGAGTAAAGGAAGCATCAGTTTTTCCATCAAGAATAGTTCACACAAGAATGCCAAAAGAAGATACCTCTTTAATAGTAGCTACTAACTTTTTAACCACATCACTGTTCTGAAAGTTATGGGAAGCAACGTATGGTACAGCAAGGCATTTCCTTATTTCATTTGATGGATGAAGGGGCTCATCATCCGCAGGAGGTTCATCGGTATCACCATCTGGATGACATTTGAGAACGCACGTGTGTTCAAATTCATAAGGGTCATAGTACGATGGTATGCCATTCGATGTAGCCAGAAATTTTGGCCGATAACGGTGCACTGAACTTAGTACATCTTCATCTGAAAAGAAAGACACTCAAACTTGAAATATGCTTAATACTATGGTTTTTTCAGTAAAAGAGAAATTGAATATTAGATTTATGCCATAGACATTATTTTGATATGAATGCACAAGGTTAGTTCTTCAAAAAAACAGTTTAAGCTATATAATCACAACATAGATCCATCCATACATATTTCTAAGACATGCCGTAGTGATGACTGTACAAGGTTATGGAAGGAGCACCATTCTTCTTCAACACTGGGTAGCAGTGATGTGGCAGCTTTTATGTCATTGAACTTCAAAAGTTGCTTCAAATGTTCAAGACGATGCTTATCCTTTGCAAAAAAACAAAATGTGTGAATCATATTCAGAATCTACCCAAACACCCTAGCAAAGTATACACTACTTTACCTTGAAAACACGTTGCCAGAACTGAAATGCACATAAGTTTCCCATGAATATCACCTCCCTTCGTCCAGGTAGGACTTTATCATAACTCTCTCCACCAAAGTAGCAGTCAAGGTACTCAGTGAACTGGGGAATAGCATTAATCAAATCAGAAAAGGCAATTGCTCACGTAATGAAGCACATGTTTCGAAATTGCTAAGTTCAATCACTTGATAAACAATAATACCAAATCTTCCTCTCCAAAAGGATGAAGAATGGGTAAAGGCTGTGTATCCATTAGTATACCCAGCACAATGCCTTCGCGCAGCATTCCGATGTCTCCAAACTTGAGTATTAGCACAGCAGCATCAAAAGACAATGAAAAACTGGCAAGCAATCGTCCATAAAATGTAGGCTCATACCGGCCTCTTGGAGATGTCTTCTCCAATGCTTGCATGTGAACAAGCAAACTCAGTGAATCTTCAACAACTTCAATATTTGGTGGATCTAGAGCCTTCTGCAACAAGGCTGGCATCAAATTTGAAACGATTAGCACTGTATTTACTCTCATGGGAGAATGCAATGTGCAACAGACCACATAATTTAGTAATTATGATATAGCAGATATTGTGATGACTCCCTATATCTGCTAAACTATGAAACTGTACCGACTGACTTCACAACATTTTAGTGATAAAAAAAGCTATGGACTTCACAACATTTGAAGATATTTGAGTAAATTGCACTTTCTCCATCCAAACTACCACCCATTCTTAATCTCCCCAAACTTCAAATCATTGCAATCACACCCACCTCCATAATTTGAATAATTAATACACCTTGTTTGCTGCATGTGCTTTCTTGCTATGTAAAATGCTAAAGTACCCATGAGTGTGACTGGAAATATCCAATAGGCCCTTGAGCATCCTTGCCACTGCAGGCCATGCATCAAGTTTGAAGCCAATGACATGGATGCTATTGTGACCATCATAGCTTCTAATATGGCTGGATTTTCCATGAAATGAGCAAAAAATAAATAAACCTCACAAAAGAGCAAATGACATTCAAGTTTTTCTGATACAACTTATTGAGCATTTGATGGGCATGGAAACCACTCCAACCTTAAAATTTTAACAAACCTTCCAATTATAAACCTCTCAATAAAACCCCATGACAACAAAGAATCAACATTCGCAGATAATACCACAACAACCACCAAATACACAACCACCCATTTAACTGCAGTTCACTTCTTTGACTTCAGCTTCGACTTGGACCTTGAAAACCACCTCTCGGAGAAGTTAGACTTCATCTCCTCCTACTTCCCCGCATTTCATTTCTTCGTACTTTTTTCTACCCAGGGTACCAAGAGAGAAGCACACCCCATTCATTGATGAGTTGCACCTCCAAATGGTATAGATAAAAGAAAAAAATCTCCAAAGAATATTCATTATTCTTTGACTATCTGTTCAAACCAGAAATGGGACAAAAAGGGGGGCTCAACACACTGCTGAGGAAAGAAGGGGTGACATAGGTCACATCCATAGCGACCTCACAAGCATCACCGCTCAAGCCCAACTACCTGATCTTAGAAGCAACCACTAGAATGTTGTTGTAACACGCTCCTAATATCAAACTGTTTGGAATGTCAGCCACCAGATCATAGAGATTTTGATAGCAAACTCCAATGATCAAATCACTATAAAAGTTGAAAGGTTCCTTCTTGTAACACCCCGATCCAATATTATTAGGGACAGAATACAGATAATTTTACTAGGCCTAAATTAGGTTTTATAGGCCATATTGGATAAGCCCACAAGCTATTAATTACTGAGGTTGATTAGGGATGTTAATTAGGCTCAAGCACCGAAAAGTTTATTTGGAAGTTTTAGTGGATGACTTTGGAGGGTATTGATGGGCCAATATTTTTAGAAGCCTAATTGAGGTTTATTGGATAATTTTGAATAGGCTATGCGCCCAAAATTTATTATGGTGGATTATGGGATTTTTATTGGGCTCATTTTGAATTTAAGATCAGCCCGTTAGGGTTGTTAACTAACTTAGCCCACCCCTCCCTTCCTGCCTCCATGCACATAAACACCTAGCCGTATCTAGAGTTTTCTTTGTAGTTTGCGGCAGCCCTCTCCTTGGCAGCAAACTGCCGGCAACCCCTACATCCCTCTATATAGTATCACCACACTGCCACCGCACACTCAACCTTCACAGTGTGGTCCACACAGCCAAGCCACTGGCAGCACGTCTGAGAAACATCCTCCACACCAACCGCCTCTCCTCCATTGTCAAACACCCAGACCACTACCTTGAACCACTGTGTAGAGCGCACCAAGCACCTAGACCAGCAAGCCTCCCTTGCCTCAGCCCTTGCCTTGCCACAAACCGTAGTACTGTCAAACACAAGCAAACAAATGGAAACCACCCAAGCCCCTACGTGGCTACATGCAACACCAAGAAGGAGCCGTTCCCATACATCCATACAAAGTGAACTCAGCCCAGCCCGCATGGTGAAGCTCCTCCCCACACAGCACCTCAACCAGTTTCTCTCTCTACCAGACACCACTGCATGTAGCAGTTCCTCTCCCACGTCCGCCACCATCACAAAAGCAACCTCATGATGTTCCCTTGTTTCGGCATCTAGGAACAGAGCACATGTCACCCCCCTCATAAACACCATCGTGAGCCACTGCTTCACATAGAAACTGCCGCAGTTGCTTTCACCTCTAGACCATGCACAACCATGAAACTGCCACGACCAGATGGCCTTCCATGCTGCATCATCGTGAGTCTCTCTCTCTTTCTCACAGCTGCCCCTCTATATATATCTCTATGCGATGTACTCCCCTCTCCCTGTCCAAGATAGCTAAATCACAAAAATACCCTTGCCCAATTAGTGTTGACCATAAGGTTTACTATTTATGATGAATTCCTACAATAAAATCAAGAGAAAACAGATGTTTGGATGTGGAGATATTTTTAAGGTTACGAGAATTTTAGGGTTTAGGGAAATATAGATTATTTTAGTATTTCAGGTTTTAATTACAAAGTACGTAATTAATTAGAAATAGCACAAGTTACGAATCATCTTCGCCCATAAACAATGGATTAACAATACGAGGTAAGTAGCATGATCATATTCTTACACGTATGAATCTGTCTACCTTATAAGTAGCGTGACTTCTTATGGGGGGGTATGGGGGAGGAGTTTAAGTTCCATCTGGTCAAGTGGGAGCAGGTTTGTCGTCCTATCTCGGGTGGAGGGTTGGGGGTTAGAAACCTAAGGGTGTTCAATCGAGCGTTATTAGGAAAATGGCTGTGGAGATTTGCCAAAGAACCAGACTCTTTATGGAAAATGGTGATTGAAAAGAAATACAGTGTTCTATGGGGGGATTGGTGTACTAGAGAAGTAAGGGGGGCTTATGGCGTCGGGCTGTGGAAACACATAAGAAGAGGGAGGGGGGTGTTTAATCGCTATGTTAAGCTACAGTTGGGTGTGGGATCTATGATAAAATTTTGGAGAGATGTTTGGTGTGGTAAGAGGGCCTTACAAGATTTATACCCTTCTCTCTTCCAGTTGGCAAGTGCAAAGGATGTTTCAATGGCAGAAGTTTTGGAGATATCGGGGGGACATATTCACTGGGACATTACTTTTAGTAGGGCGGCACAGGATTGGGAATTAAGTAGCTTTGCTGATTTCTCTAGCCTCATATATTCCATTAGGCCAAACAGGCAGCATGAGGATGTTATGTGGTGGACTCTAGCAGGCAAAGGCACCTTTTCTGCTCGTTCATTCTATAAGGCCCTTACTATAGAGCCCAATGCTCAGTTTCCTTGGAAAAATATTTGGAGACACAAGGCACCACCCAAAGTTTCTTCTTTGTATGGACTGCTTCCCTAGGGAAGATTCTTACCATTGACAGCTTGAGAAAGAGGAGGATTATTATTACAGAGTGGTGTTGCATGTGCAAAGGAGGGAGAGAGTCGGTAGACCATCTCCTTTTGCACTGTGATACAGCCGAAATCCTCTAGAATGAGGTATCTGTTAGACTAGATATGGCGTGGGTTATGCCGAAGACGGTGGAGGCAGCTTTGGCTAGTTGGCCAAACTTAAGCGGTAGGCAACCAATCAGAGCAATTTGGAAGATGATCCCTTTATGCATTATGTGGTGCTTGTGGCAGGAGCGCAATGAGCGGACATCCAAAGACCAGGAAAGATCGTTAGAGTAGCTAAAAGCTTTATTTTTCAGAATTCTTTGTAGTTGGGCCATAGCTGTGGATTTTAATGGCATGGCCCTTCATGATTTTCTTGTCTCTAATGTGCCTAGCTAGTTAGGGCATCGGAGTTGTGTAACTAGCTTTGCCATTCTTTGATCAATATAATTAATTTATTTATCAAAAAACAAAAAGGATTATGCATGTACGCCCTCCATTGGAAGCCCCTTTTTACGTACCCAATTCATGAAGGAAATGATTTTTGACTGCCATGATAGATTTATAAACGTCATGATTTTATGCCTAAGTTTTGATGTTAGTTACATGACACATGCATCAAGATATTTTATGAAAATTCATGATTTTATATGAAGACTTGTACATCAAAATACATATAAAAAGTCATGATTTTATGTGAAGAGTTATACATCAAAATATTTATGAAATGTCATGATTCTATGTGAGGAAACATGTATCACAAAATTTTATGAAAAATTACAATTTCATTTGAAATCTATGATATGATAAGACAAGATATGAGAAGAAAGTATGCATGTATGATTATGATGACATATGACACTTAAGATACGTAATGGCCTATGTTATAATATGAAGATGGTACCACATGTTTAAGGGGCATATTGCATTGCCAAGATGTACAAAATGGTAGTGCACCCAGTGTGTCTTCCTTATGTATGGATTCTCAAACCCGTGGCCATGGGCGGAATCGGAATCTTTAATATTCGCTAACCCTAACTCACGGGAGTCAACAGTGGGTACCATCCAATGACAAGTGAAAGACAAGTTAAGGCATTTCATGCACAGTTTAGGTTCATGTTATTTACATATGTAATTATGAGTAGGCATGATTTTCAAGAAACCCTATATTCATATTATGTATATTGTATGATGTGTTGGTTATTGAATACTTTGACTCTTTTTTTTATGATTTTATGTTTTAACCACCCCAGGTGACGATCTTTATAAGGATAGAGCTACAGGACAAGACTTGGCCCAAGGAGGCAAGGCAAAGGCCTAAACAGTTTATGACATGATCACTGTTACGATTTTCAGTTTAATAAGTTATTTTGTTAACCACATGAGACTTGATTGATTTTAATAAGTGCTTCTGCAAACTCTCTTTTAAATTTTAAGTATTCTAATAAAGAATGAATTTGTTTTGTTTTATGGGGTCTTTTGTACCTAGCGCTTCCTTAATACGAAAATTTTAAAGTCAAGGTTAGTAGCATTTTGGTTCCCCTAGATTTCTAAAAATTACATTTTTCTTTAACCCTAGGGGAGTGGGGTGCTTCAATTTTGAATCCAAGAAAATCCAACAAGAATCCTAGAGTTCAACCCCACATAGTTTGGGTGGGTTTTGAACAAAAAAAAAAGTGAAGGGATTATAAGGATGGAGAGGAAGAAAATGAGGAAATGGATCAAAGTTTCAGGTTTGGAGCATGTTTGTTACTAGGCATGTTAGGAAGGCGCCTCCCCCCCCCCCCCCCCCTGTATGGGCCCGAGAGGACGGGCAGGCCGGATTTTATTAGAGTAGACGCGGGTACGGATGGGTGGTCCTTTGCCCCAAGCCACAAATGGGTACAAGCAAAGAACCATGGCCATGATGGGCCTTGGGTCTCTACGCAGACCCACGGCCACAACTGGTCATGGTTCTCTATCCCAAGCCACGGCTACACAGGGTTTGCTCAAAGACATCCACGACGGGTCGTGGGTCTTTATGCAAACCCACAGCTAGTTGTGGTCATGGTTCTTTGCTCAGACTAATGACCACGATCGTGGTTGTTTGCCTCGAGCCACAGGCCACAGCGTGGCCTTGGGTTTGCTCAGAGAACCACGGCTATGATGGGCCGTGGGTCTCCACATAGGCAGATTTGTGTTGTTTGGCAGATACCAGATGGGTTGCAAGGCCATCCGTCAGCCCAGCCGCCAAGCGAGGTCACCTGCCCATGATTGACAAGGCCGGGTGTCGGGGTCCATATGCGGCCCCCAACCAATGTGGGTGCGGGGGGTGGAGACGCTGGCCGCCCACCACTAGGGGCGGGTAGTAGGCATATCTCCATACTGAGAGATGCAAAATTCTTTTTTTGTCCTTTTTTCCTAACAAATGAGTATTGGATCTCAAAGTGTGAGGCAAAAACCTTTAAGAGTAATATGGTCATTTCATTAAACTCAAACATACATGTAATGCAAGTGATGCAATTTGCATTCTTTTACCGCTTGATTTTAATGAAGAAAGTTAATATTGAAACTTTGAACTAGGGAGACTATTGTAGTGATTTGAAGGTTGTGAGAGATTAAGAATAAGTTCTATTTTGGTGGGTAAAGAGTAGTTTACTCGAGATATTTAGTTGGTGCTACATCTTCTAACTTGACCTTAAACACCAATATCACTTACACAAATCACCAGCAACTATTCATTCAGCTATCACACACAATCAGACATAAAGAGAACATCATTAACTTCACCAACATGATAAATTAAAACATTTCTTACAGGATAGAAAGGTAGGGGATGCCAAAAAGATAATGATAATTAGGCTTCATATTGAGCAAAATACTTAACTCAGCCCGAATGTAACAAAGGAAAGCCCAAGCCATGTATAGACTTATACTTCAAAAGGACTAGGCAGAGTTACCATTGGAGTCTCTTGTAATTATTATAAACCGCAAGAAATTATTCCATGAGATACCATGAGACTAGGCAGACTAGGCAGAGTTACCATGAGATCCTTCCAAGTTAATGTGGGAGGATCTCATTAACCACTCACATACTAAATTTGGGATATTATTATCTCCCGCTTCTCTTCTTAAACCCCTAACATCACCGTCAAGTCATTCTGTTATAGGGCATGGTTTAGATCTCATACTTTTGACTACGATCGAGTCTTATAATATTTGTAATGAACTAAGGAAACTCTAAATCACATATGAGTTTAGACTCCAAAAGAATTCGTCAATGTTACAACTGAAGCCTCTTTAAATTATCATTAACACTGCTCCCTCTTAAGCAATGTGGAATTTAATGAGTGATAAGTACTTGAAAGTGGGAGTGAAAACAACTACCAAATCCTGAACACATGGGATAAACTGATACAGTAGTTGCTTGGTCGTAAGTTAGAACATGCTAGAATTTTAAAGGACTAGAATCACTAGATGGAAAAAATACGTGAGAAATCAAATAATTAAGATGGCAACTCAACCAAATGCATTATTACAGATATTTATAATCCATATACAAGGTGATACAAATAAATATATTACAGGATAATTAATCAGATAAATACTTTAAGTATTACATCATAACTCGTGCAAGCACTCATTTAGAGAGTATCTTTGCTAGATGTTTGCACTCATCTCCAGGCCAACATTAAGTTAAGCAAGAATTATCAGCTCATGCACATAGCAATCAATACATACAATTTTCTTCTCTTTTTTTCATTTTTTTTATTTTCGGTGAGTACAATACATACAAACACTAGGGGAGTACCCATAACAGTTCCACACTTTTTTTTTTTTGATGAATAAGAAATTTTATTGAGACTAGCAAGGCAAAGTACACAGGAAGTATACATAAACTGAACCTAGTTACAAGTCATGAACTAGAAAAAGAAACAAGGAAATCATGGACACTAGTTCCGTTAAATACAATAGCCGAGACCCATTAAAATAAGGTATTAAAGAAAAAACGTCTAAGATCATCCAAACAGTTCCACACTTACTCTCTTTTATATTGGGCTTCGATCAGAAATATTCATGTGAGTAAAATAAACGGGATCTATATCTCCCTTAAAAAAGTAACAAGAGGTCAAGAATTTATGGCAAAAAATGAGATCATAGCACCATACCCTTGGGATCATTAATGGCTTTAGATTCAGCACAGCTGATCAAAAGCACTTGCTGCCTCAGTGATAACCTCAGTATAGATGGGGGCTCAAATTCCTTAAGTTGGCTGAAAAATGAACTTGTAACCAACCGATAAACCTGGCCATCGCAAGTTCGACCAGTTCTTCCTCTGCGCTGCTCACCCTGCAAAACAACGCAAAGATAAGGAACCAAGCAATTAGCAATAAAAATAACCAGTAAATCCCTCATTACCTGAGATTTGGAAACCCAAACAAGCTCTGTAGATTCCTTTTTCCGGTTACTGTCCCAGAAAACTTGTAAAGATCGGCACGAGTCAATAACAAATGCCACCTTAGGTATTGTCACTGAGGACTCCGCAATATTAGTAGCCAATATTATCTGCACAACACAGTGTTTTCAATAATACACCTTAACGACAACTAGATGTATGACTAATGGGAAAAACCATCTGGATGAACAACAAATAAAAGCAACAAAAAAATAAATAAAAACCGCGCAGGCTTGCAGTGGCAAAACAATGTAAGGGAATGAAATTACCAAAGGAAATGCCTCATTTGGTTACACAGATGGGATGAGATGAAGGTTGAATAAAATATTGTTAAGAGTATTATCTTTTAATATTATTTTTGTTTTAGGATTTGAAAATGTTAAATTGTTTATTGTATTTTGTGTGGGAGTTTAAGAAAGTTGTAATGATTAGATGAGATGAAAATTGATGATTTGTGTAACCAAACGAGGCCTTAGACCTACACTGTAAATAATTCAAACTAACCAGATTTGCAGTATGACGAGCACACACAAAATCATGCATTACATAGAAGCAGCATCAGATTACACAAGCGCTTATAATCTCCTTATAATAAGGAGAGCATAATTAAAGGATAATGCAACAACACTAAAAAGAGATCATGTTCAACAAAATATAAAAGATCGTTTCCTTTATGATTAAATATCAAATCCACTTCTACCCATCCATGTCTTCCCTGACCATGACATACAAGTAACAATAATGCAGCTTCAAATAGACAGAACCAATTATGGCTTACCTTACGATGGGACTTCAAGATCTTCATAGCCATAAGAGCTTGTTCAGTGTCAATACTACTATGTAAAATGTGAACTTTGAAAGATGAACTAAGCGGCGTCAGAAGGTTCCATTGTTGCTCCAGTGAATGGTATGTTGGAAGGAAAACCAAAATGCTCTTTTCAATGTCTGGCTCATTCTCATGGATATGCAATATCAGATTATGAATAAGTTTGTGTACAGCAGGCTTAATGTAAGCACTAGCCTTGGAAGGGCTAGGACCAGAAATATATGTTGAGGATAGTAACTGTGAACTTATTCCCAAAAGTTCAGTTATCTGTAAAGAAACAAAAGGTATAATGAACAAATATATTATCTAACCTATAAATGCCTTTCAGAATAAAAGATCATTTGCCATTATAAATCTGAAACTCACTCTCTGAACCCGTTGTTTTTAAGGTTCTATGTTTCATGTGCCATCACGTAGTCTGATATTTCTCAACCAGATCATGTTAATGTATTTTAGGCCACATTATTCCCAATTAGATATGTAGACTAAAAGATTGGACACCAAAGGTCCCATGTCTTGTATTATCTATAATCTACGTATTTGGTTTAACATTTATTTATTGTAGGTTTCAATACTTAACATAAAATATATCTATTTGAAATGACACCCGTTTATCCTTTGATACAACTCTGGCTCTAATTTACAACATGAGATCCTACCTTGAGTAATACAAGTGATATTAAAAAACTCTATACCAAGATTTTAACTTAATACAATTTTTACTAGTCAAGCCTCTTCATATAAGTCCCCATATTTCTCTTCAGAACTGAATCGTAGACTCTTTCAGGACACCTTATGCACCAACTCCAACCTCAGCCTGACAATATTCCTATCTTAATTTACTAGCTAAAGCTTTTTTTTTTCTTTTTTTACTAGCTAAAGCTTACTCAATGATGTCATGTTACTTTTAAGAGAGATACATTTATTCTTTGAATTGATATGAGTACCTCCCATGAACAAGCAATAAAAGACACATGCAGAGAATAAAAATTGCCTGTTCAAGATATGAAACACTTCGCTGAAATATGGTTTTGTGGTTGGACATGGGGATTGCAAGCACTTCAACTCGTTCCCCCCTGCCAAGATCCTTGAAGTAATCCTTGTATCGTGTAATATCTGCTGTGGCAGACATCAATACCACCCTGTAAAATTTTAGTTAGATCCTCTTATAACCTTAGCCCCAACTCTTCCAATCAAAACTATGCATTTACAAAAAGAATAGATATCCACCATTCCTTAGAAGTTTAAAAGATATAGTCAAGCAAACAACTGGATAATGAAGTAGAACAAACTCAATAAAGGCATTTAAATTAATTTGGTTAAAAAAATTCAGTACATGAATTCCACCAAGTACAACATTAGAAAGAAACTGTCAACCTGAGGTCATTGCTTTTTATCAGAAACTGCTTCAGGCAGACAAGAACAAGATCAGATTCTATTGATCTTTCATGTACTTCATCAAGAATAATAACCTTGTACTTGAGTGCATTCATTCCCTTCTCTCGCAGTTCATCCAACAAAACTCCAGCAGTTTTAAAAACTATCCTTGATCTGTGAAACAATACCAGAGGAAAAAGCATAACTGCTATAAATACACTGAGTAAAAAATATGCCCATACGAACAAGTCATTGAGTAAACCTGAGAGAGAGAGAGAGAGAGAGAGAGAGAGAGAGAGAGAGTTGGCATTAAAAAAACACATGCATAAGTCAATTATTACACGATCCATTCTAAGACCGATTGCATGAACTTTTGCAAGTTGCAATCAGCTCAAAGACAACTTCTCCATCAGATCCTACACTGGTAAAATGCTTTGCTGGGGACATTGTAAAATAAGAGAAGATAATGTTAAAGATGTGATGACTGACCTTGTCTAAGCCAAACAGAAAATTGTGCTCAACAATACAGTTGTCTTAAACCAGCTCCTACAGATGTTTCTCTTTTATACATACTATGTACTTGGGCTAATCCTTTATTTTAATCAATAAAACCAGCTCCTATAGAAAAGGTTTCTTTGTTTTATCAGGATCTGAGTCCATCCTAAACATAGAAATTCAGACCATTACATCTGTGCGCATATACAAACTTCAAAATAACATATCCCAATACTAGAACCCCACATATGGTGACAAGGAAAGACAGTGAAAACACTCAAACAAGTAACTGCCACACTAGTCAAGTGATAATATGAAACCTGAACAAATATAATATATGTTCTTTGACTGTCAAATACCTTGGTGATAAGTGCTTCGAATGACCTATGTGATATCCAACTTCCCCTCCCACTTCACAGTTTCGAGACTTTGCAACCATTTTAGCCACAGCTACAACCGCAAATCTCCTAGGTTGTGTACAAAGTATGGGTTCCATGCCTTCCTCCAGGAGAAACTGTGGAACTTGCGAGCTCTTTCCTTGAATTAGACCAAAAGGGTGTTAGCAACATGAACAGGATAATTAAAAAATTTATTTATACTGGGACTCAGATTACACAGTGGACAATAGCAAGTACAAGAATGTACCAGAAAATTGTGCCAATGTTCAGAAGCATATCTGTTAAAACCAACCTATGCTATAATCATTTCAGTTTTAATCACTTTGAGAGAGAGAGCGCGAGGGAAGGTGGGATGGAGGGGAAGGAAGAGGAACAAAAAAAGGTGAACAATTTCCATTTTATTGGTCTTCAAAGAATGAAAATGTAAATGGTGTGACAATACATTTATAATCTCGTTGCTTCTCTAATGTTTCTGTTTTACAAGTGGCTAAGTGGATGATGGACAAGTGTCAGAATCTGGATCCATGAAGGGCTATTTAAATGCAGCTGATAATCATGTGAGGCCTGTGTGAACCGTGAGATGCATCTGATGCTTATCATTTACTCAACCGCAGGTTTAAGACACGTGTTGTCATCTCTATATTGATATATATATGTACTTATCCGTGTGAAGGAAGATGATGCGATTCACTTTTTCATTTTGGTCTGTAATATTGAGTAGGGGTGAAAACCGACCCTTTCGGCGCAGTTTTTGGGCAAAACCACCGCCGACCGATGAGAGTTTGAACGGTGGAGTAACCGACCGTAACTGGTCGACGGGGAGGAGAACAACCGGCCGTATCGACTCCGGCGGTTCACGGTCGGTTCTCGGTTCCCCTTGGCGGTGTCATTCGTCTGAGAGAGTAGAGAGAGAGAGAGTTGCAGAGGAGAGAGAGAGGGTTAGAAATGCATAAATGGGGAAGATGGATGAAGACGACAACTGTGTAATATCTAAACGGCGCCGTCTGGTTTAATACCAAACGACGCCGTTCTACTTTTTTTGTTCACCTTATAGACAAAACGACGCTGTTTGGTTTAATAACAAATGGCGTCGTTTAATTTGTGTGTAAAACACAAATGTCCGAGTGAAACGACGCCGTTCCACTTAAACTTAAGTGGAACGGCGTCGTTTAATATTGATAAAATTTAAAAAAAAAAAAAAGTATTATTATATAGGCCGGTTCAGCGGTTTGAGCCGGCCTCAAACCGTAACCGAACCGACGATAGTCGGTTTTGCTTAAACGTTGCCGCCCGCCGAATAGTTCCTTGGTGTTTCGGCCGGTTCCACAGTTTCTTGTACACCCCTAATATTGAGAAAGGCTTCGAGAGACAGAGAAAAAGGCGATCTAGGGTTTCTACCTAGGGTTTCAGAGAGAAAGAAAATCCGTTCGATTTTCTGGTCTGTAAATGAGGGTTTTGCAAGGTAGATTGTAGTCTTAGGTTTCTCTGTGACGAACAGTTCCTCATCAATGAGATCTAAGGTCATTCCTGCCGTGGACGTAGATCATTAGGGTCGAACCACGTAAATCGGTTGTATTATTTTTCTACTTTCTTTATTTCTTGTTTTTCCGTTTATTGCTGTATATTCTTGTTAATTTCTTGATATTTTGTGATCTGGTATATTTTCTTTAACTCATTGGATCCGTGACTATTTTTGGTATCAAACTTCTAGTTCTTGTGTTCTGTTTACTGAGAGGAACTCGGGGTAGAATCTAACAGAAAAGATCTCCAATATTTGAATAACAGAGTTGAAAAAACAATCACGTTATGAAGTCCAAAGCAAAGAAATAATTCAAATTCAATATAGTAATATCTTTTCTTTCCCTACCCAACGCATCACATACGTAAAGCCAGACAAAAACCACACTCCTCATCACTATTGTGGAGATAAGCTCGCTAAGGACAGACATGCCAATCACAAAATTATCCCACTCTGTTGCTAATGCTAAAAAAGCGGGTAATTTTTATTTTTTTTTTATAGTTTTAATATTAATATTTTCGTAACCCTCGTCGCCTGAGTTCCAAAGGAGAAAAAAAGAGTGGCGTCTATAGGATATTTGGCTGACTCAGAATTTTCACTTTCTTAACAACGAAAAATTGAAACCGAGATAATCTAATTTGAATTTTTCATCAGAAAAACTAAATATTCTTTCTATTGTCAGTAGTTTTCTTCCCTCAGTTTTCACAACACTCTTAACAAAATCAATGTAAGAATTCTAAAGCTCATTTCCTGTTCTTAACTTTCCTCAAAAGCATTCGAAATGACTGAACACGTCCTAATTTTCTTGCTGCCGTGTTTTAACCAAGCAGGGCCAAACCAAAACGAAACAAACGTGGGCATTACAGTTCCCCAACCTCCAACATTCAACGCAGTAGTGAACGTTAACGTAGAGAGAGAGAGAGAGAGTACAGATTAGTACCACAGCCAGTCTCGCCGACGATGAGAGTGACGCGATTTTCGAGGATTTTCTCGACGATTTTCCCCCTGAGCGACATTACCGGAAGAGACGAGAACTTGGAGGACGAAAATGGAGACGAATACGATGAGCTACACGACGAAGTTGGAGACGCCATTGCCAGAATCCCTGTCTCTCTCTCACACACACTCTCTCTCTCTCGCGGTGCTGTAGGAGGGAACAGAGCGAAGGGAGGTGGAAATGGAAACGGCTTTGTTAGCTTTCGCTTTCAGCAAAGTCTTCCTCTTCCAGTCTCTCCCGCCTTGGTGAGGAAGCGACCATATACGTTCGTGTTTACTGAAAGTGGGAGACTCGGCGAGTAATAATTGACGAGGGTCCGAGCGTTCTGGTTCGATTTTGACCATTTTCTAATCTGGCCAATGGCGGTTTACGAGAGTGGACGGGAGAGTACGTGGAACGGTCACACGGTGGAAGGGCTCCTCGATTCTTCGTCCGCGAGTTCGCTGGAAAATTGTGGGCCCCGCCTTTTGGAGAATCTGTTTCGTGGGACCGAGGAGGTACACCTCGTGGAGTCCTGGTCGTTGATTTCGAGGACAAAAGCCATGGTCGTGATGAGTGGTTGATACCAATCAGACTTCTGTTTTAGAAAGGCCATGAAAGCATGTTCAAAGAAACTCTCTTTAACCGGAATGACCCGAACATCCGAATCCACTTCAATAAAAAATTCTCCCCTTTTTATCTTTTCCTCAACAAATAAAATATTTTATAGATAAATTAACAGATATAAGATAGAAGTTCAATGGAATAAAAGTCATCTACAATCTTTTTAAATCCAATACATATTACAATATAAAATAAAAATAAAAAAATAGATAATCAAAACTAAAAGATTAGCTCTCATCCCATTCCCATAAAAAGAGACTGTTTGATGATGATTTTAAAATAGTATAATGAACAGACTATCTTACTATAGGAGGGGTGTGCTGCAATGTATTGGTTTAGACCGGCTAGAAGGAATTATCACAACCACTTTTACTTGATCTTTTATTATGAAAAGCGAGAACATAGGAAAGCATTTTACTTTAATTCGTGCTGCTTGAGAATTCATAAAATAATGATAAACTTGGGACATAAAAGTTAGATAGAAAAAAATATAATTTGAATTTTATAATGAATAATTATACTTATCATTCAGAAACATCACACATCTTATTTTTTTGATTTTTTTATTTTTTCTATAATAAATATGTGGTGTGTTAATGATAAATAAAACAATTCAATTAATTTAATAATAATATATAATATTAAAATATTTAATATGAGATGATGAGTAACATTCATCTTTTATAATATTCTCAACTGAGCATAATAGATAAGAATATAATATATAAAATATTTAGTTGTCTATGACAAATTGTAACATTAACAAATCTTTTTGAAGTACAAATTTAAATGGATAACTTAGCATAAGTCTTATAAAAGTAGAATTTCTAAATTGTTGTGTTTAAATGGGATACATTCGATTTTTTATATAATAAAAAGAGATTTATACAATGTACCACAATAAATCATATTAACTTATAAATTTATTTATATAAGATCTAACTAAAAAATATTGATCATTTAAATGTGATTTTAATTTCTCTTTTTAACCATACCTCAAATTGATATACTAGGGTAGTGAATGGGACTCCAAATTTATTTATTTATTTATTATTGAGACTCCACGTTTATTTAAGGAGAAATGAATTCTTGATATTTTATATTGATTTTTTCTATGTGTCATATTGACTTGAAAATATATCAACTGTAAATATTTCCTTCAAATTTGATTTTTTTTTTTTTTTAAGTTTTCCTCTAATGTGATTATTTGTTAGTCCTACATTAGAAAGATAAGTAAATTTTTAGTAATTTATAAGTGAATGAGTTTTACAATATTTAAAATGGAATAAAAGAGTATACACATAATAGTAGTGTCATTTTTCACATTGACCGTGTTGCCCAGATGACTAACACAAGAGGGTGGGTGAATTGAGTTGTATTAAAAAAAATAACAATTATAAATCAAATATATAATATAAAATATAAACAAAATATGAAATAACAATAAATATAAAGAGTAAGGGTAAGAGAGAAGCAAACTCAGTATGTTAACGAGGTTCGGTCCCACAGCCTACGTCCTCGCCTCAAGCTACCCCTTGAAGATTCCCAAATTCACTATTCAACCTCCTTCAAGTGGAGATAAAAACCTATTACACCTTTGAACAACACCGCTACAAAGGATCCCTGTAGAACACCCTCTACACTTGCAATCACCTTACACGTGGTGATTCAACTATTCCCCGTGTAGAATACTTTCTACACTCACAAGGGTTATACACACACTTTTTCTGATACAAGAGCTGATAGTGGGTAGGTTATCAGAAAACACTCCTCAATGAGTGAAATAAGAACAATACAGCGCAAACTACATCTCTCAAAATGAACAAGGATTAAGGCTCAATGCTTAGAAAAGAGAGAATGAAAGCTTTGAATGAATGTTGTATGCTCTTGGTGTTGTGAATGTAAAACTCTCAAATGATCTATTTATAGGCATATGAGACTTCATATTCAAATTTAAAAAAAATCACATGTCAAAGACAACATCATTCATTTTTTCAAAAAATTCAAATAAAATATTCTTCTTTTCCAATTGTCAAAGACAACATCATTCACTTTTTCAAAAATTTCAAATAAAAGGTTCTTCTTTTTCAATTGTCAAAGACAACATCATTCACTTTTTCAAAAAAATCAAACTTAATCTTTTATTTTTGGCATATGACAAAATGAGCACATTTTCCTTTTCAAAAAATTCAAATCTAATCTTTTACTTTTTGCATATGACAAAATGAGCACACTTTACTTTTCAAATTTTTCAAACAAAATCATCTACCTTTTGTATAAGTCTAAAAAAGCATCAATCACTTTTAAAAATATTCAAATAAAACATGCACATGTGAAAGATGACAATCAATTATTTTTAATATTTTCAAAGTTCAACCCTTTAATCAAGGCATGCACATACAAAAGATGACAATCAATCATCTTTCAAAATTTTCAAATTTAATTTTCAAAAATATTCATGCACATGTGGAAAATGTATTTTAATGCTTTATGATAAAATATTAATTTTGAGCATTAATCCTAATTTCGAATTTTAAGAGATTTACAACATTACTCTATGACTTTAATGTGAACTTGTTTCCTTCTTGCTCATGCTTGGTTCTTTGATGTGCTTGATTCCATTGTGTGAACAACTTGAGCTTGAAACTCCTTTATTCTTTGAATTCATTTGTTATCATCAAAATCTATGTGTAGATTTATAATCACATAAAACTTGAAATCTTGAGTTCAACAATCTTCCCCTTTTTTATGATGACAAATACTTGATAGAACTTGAAACCTGTATTAATACTTAAGCTCCCCCTAAAAATATGCGTTAGTTTTTCAAGTAAAAGTATAGATATAATTCCAAGTATATATAACAAGTTTAGCAATTTAAACAACGTTAATGTTCTAGTCTAAAACTTCTCCCCTTTTTGGCATCATTAAAAATGATCGGCAGCAAGTAAATAGACCTGAAGAAAACGGTGCATTAGTAGACACTGTAGATATTTAAAAATAAATAAATAAATAAATAAATTTCATCCGTCCGTGACCCGACAAGTGCGGCTAGAGATTTAAAAAAAATTGTCTGATGTTGTTGACAAACTAGATTGAAGGCTCCGAGTTTCTAAAAATGTCATTTTCACCAATCAGGAAAAAAATAAATTGCTCTTTGACTTGGATGATAACTTGTCTTATTCTTTATGCTATCTCTATAAAATCAGTCCTGAAGTTCATCCAATCCGCATCAAGTTTTCTTCTCATCTCTATAACTCATCTGCATTCCTTCAACATTCTCGTTTTAAGCCTTCTATTTTTTTTCTCAATGGCTCATTCTTCTAACATTTCTCTAGATCCATCCATGAGGCATTCTACATCTCAACCTCCTGTTCTTTCTGCAGCTACCATTGGTGCCATGTTGCAGCAAGAAAATAATAATCTGACTAATAAGTCAGATTCTGATGCTATTTATGACTTGGTGAGTCTTGGGACTCGCTACTCTTCCTCTATTGTTGCTTTTTCTCAGCGGCTACAAGTCAAAAATCACGAAGTTGAAAAGCTCAAAGAACAAATTGTTGTACTTCAACGAATTGTTCAAGAGTCTCACACAAGGGAATGAATCATTCGGCAAAAGAATAAACAGTTGAAATCTTTATTAGATTCTTCATTCCGCTTGCCGGTTCCCATGGATAAGAATGACAAGATATTGTATGAAGAGAATGAGCGTCTCAAACATGAGGTTAAGAATCTCAAGTTTATGTAAAAGTATTTAAAAAATCTATCTCTATTTTTATTGACTCTAGTCTATCTTTTAAGAGATATTCATAGCATGCATCATACATATTTCTCTTCTGATCATACATAATCTATCTTCTGGTAAAGGTTTTGTGAAAATATCTGCTAATTGATCGTGTGTGTTTGTGAACTCTAATATTATATCGTCTTTTTGCACATGATCTCGAAGAAAATGATACCTTATTTCAATATGCTTAGTTCTAGAATGTTGTATTGGGTTCTTTGAAAGATTTATAGCACTTGTATTATTACATTTGATTGAAATGTGATTATACATGAGTTTAAAATCTTCAAGTTGTTGCTTCATGTAAAGAACTTGAGCACAACAACTACCCGCAGCAACATATTCTGCCTCAGCAGTAGATAGTGCAACAGAATTTTGTTTTTTACTAAACCAGGAAACTAGTGCATGACCTAAGAAATGACATGCTCCACTAGTGCTTTTTCGATCTATTTTACAGTCAGCATAATCTGCATCTGTGTAGCTGATTAGATCGAAAGATGTGTGCTTAGGGTACCATAACCCTAGGTTAATTGTACCACTAAGATATCTAAAAATGCGTTTAACTGCAATTAAATGTGATTCTTTTGGAGATGATTGAAAGCGTGCACATAAGCACACACTAAACATAATATCTGGTCTACTGGCTGTTAAATATAATAAGCTACCAATCATACCTCGATATATCTTCGAGTTAACTGGCTTACCGGATTCATTTTTATCAAGTTTAGTTGATGGGCTCATTGGTGTTCCAATTTCCTTAGCATTTTCCATCCCAAACTTTTTCAGTAATTCCTTAATATATTTTGATTGATTGATGAATGTCCCACTTTTTGCTTGCTTAATTTGTAATCCGAGAAAGAATGTAAGTTCTCCCATCATGCTCATCTCAAATTCTTTCTGCATAGTCTTAGCAAAAACTTGACACATATTTTCATTAGTAGCACCGAATATTATATCATCAACATAAATCTGAATCAAAAGAATATCATCATTTTCATATTTAATGAAAAGAGTTGTATCGATTTTTCCTCTTAAAAAACCTTTTTTAATCAAGAAACCACTGAGTCTCTCGTACCAAACTCTAGGAGCTTGTTTAAGTCCATACAATACTTTTGTGAGTTTGAAAACATGATTTGGAGAAATATGATTTTCAAAACCTGGAGGTTGCTCAACATATACCTCTTCATTTATAAAACCATTTAAGAAAGCACTTTTAACATCCATTTGAAAAAGTTTGAAATCTTTATAACAAGCATATGCAAGTAGTATTCGAATAGCTTCTAATCTTGCAACAGGTGCATATGTCTCATCATAATCGATTCCTTCTTCTTGATTAAAATCTTGGGCTACAAGTCGAGTCTTATTTCTAGTAATGACTCCGGACTCATCTTTCTTGTTTCCAAAAACCCATTTTGTTCCAATAATAGTATGATTTTTGGGTCTAGGAACAAGTGTCCAAACATCATTTCTTTCAAATTGATTCAACTCTTCTTGCATAGCTAGAATCCAAGATTCATCAAGAAGTGAGTCATCAATATTTTTGGGTTCAATTTGAGATAGAAAAGCAGTATGATTGCAAATATTTCTAAGAGATGATCGAGTACTTACACCTTGTGAAGGTTCTCCTAAAATTTGTTCCACTGGATGATCTTTCACAAATTTTCACTGTTTGGTTGCATCTTGTATTAAATTTTGATGATCTTTCCTAATGGCTCCATGTTGAACTTCCTCTATTGTTTTCTCTTTGTTGAGATTGAGACTTTCTGTGTTATTTATACTTTATGTTTCTTCATCAATAGATTTCTTGGAGAGTGGAGAATTAGTGTGACGCCCCCAAATCCCCACGCCCGTACACGGTGAAATCGAGACGTACGAATGGAGATAACCCGGGTCACCATCCTATCGACGGGTGCCGAGTGTGTGCAAGGCAACATATGTGTACAAAGAAACACGCAGCGGATAACGAAAGTCATAACTAAGTACCAGAATTTTTCTTAACGTAATACAAGCTGTTTAAAACGTACATAGATAAAATATTACAAAACACAAATACAGTTTTAAAACCATAAAGAAAAGCATAACATCAGCAACCCGGCGGAGCCGCATCCTCGGGCTCAGCCTCCTCCTCCTCATCCTCATCTCCTGCACCAAAAGCTACGGAACCATAAATGGTACCGCAGGTAAGTAAAACCCAAACACTACCAGATAATAACACATATAGAACTCAAACAATATGCATGAACCATGCCCAATGCACAAAACCCAAAGACACAGTTTTCCACACACGCCAAAATCACATTTTTTATCTGTATGCACCATGACCTCTCCTAGGGGTCATCCGCACACCCTGGCTCCAGTGCCACACCGCAGAGTACCACCACGCATGTGACACCTAACAAGCGATGCCCAGTTCCGTGCACCGCACGTTCGTAGCCAAGCATCCTCTAGCCCTCACCAGCGAAGGGCCACGGAGTCGGTGCGTAGAGCGATGCTCGGTTCCGCACTCAGCGCGTTCGTAGCCAAGCAACCCCTAGCCCCCGCTCCCGTCGTCTAGCGACAACTCAGGGGACATCACTCAGTTTATTCCGCTCCCAAGTGACCAGAGGAGCTCCACCGGGATAATACCTCATCCCGGCTTGGGGTCATGATACACACGCACCCGTAAGACCACTTACGCCAACACACAAGCTTTTCACACATACACAAAAACACACGTGCATGCACCATGTAATGCCATATCAATGCATAATAAAATAACCAACCAACATAAATCAATAAAACAAGTAACTCCGTCCTCCATCCATCCGACCCCCGAACTCCTCGGACTCAGTCCGGAATCAACCAACCAGCAGCAATAAATTATTGAAAGAGCAATATATATTTAAATCTGAAAATAGGGTTTGGAAAATACTAACAGCGCTATACGGTAATTTTAGAAAACAGGCGGCGTTGCAAACGGCGGCGGAAAAGCAACGTCACAGTGAAAATTCACTGTGGCCGTGGGTTTGAAAAAACCCACTTTTGAACGGGGACAAACTAGGACACGAAATTGATAGGGAATGGTCTAGGGATGGTTGTGAAGCTATTAGAAGTGATGAACGGCCGTGGGTGGTGGCGGAATCGCCAGAAATGGCCGGAAAGTGCAAATCGGAAACTAAGCTCGTAGGAGCTGTTCCAGTGGTCGTTGGAGGCAGGAAATGGGTGGGTTAGGACGGCAAGGGACCGGTGATGAAGTGGTGAAGAAATGGTGGCCGGAGGTGGAGCGACGGCGGCGGATCGGAGCAAAATCCGTGGAGGCTTTGGAGAGCTTTTCCGGCCAAACGGCCGGCCGATTGGGGTGGGCTTTGGAGGGGTGGTGCGCCGGAGGGAGGGGAAGAGTTTGGGACCGGTGGGGGGCCAAACGGTGGCCGGACGGCGGTGGGCCGGTAGAGAGAAGGCTTCGGCCGTGAGGGAGAGAGAAGAGAGAGAGAGAGCCGATCGGGGGGAGTTTGGACGCGAGGAAGCCGAAGGAAAAAAAAAAAGAAAAAGAAGAAGAAAGAAAAAGAAAGGAAAAAAAAAGAAAGGAAAAAGAAAAAAAAAAGAAAAAAGGAAAAAAGAGAAAAGGAAAAAGATGTGAAAAGAAATGAGGTCCAATCCTCACTCCGGGAAAACGAAACAAACCGCCGAAAAAGATTAAAAACCACAAAACAACTAAAAGAAATAAAACACAACATCAAATAAATTAAAAACTAATTTTAAAACGCAAATAAATTAAAATAATTAAACTAATATATTAATTAAAATAAAAACAATTATTTCAGCGAAAATACACTCAAAAGCGGGTCATCACAATTAGATTCATCAAATACCACATGCATAGATTCTTGTACAGTCAAAGTCTTTTTATTGAATACTCTATAAGCTTTACTATTAGTAGAATACCCGAGAAAGATACCTTCATCAGATTTTGCATCAAACTTGCCTAAATTATCCCTGTCATTCAAAATAAAACATTTGCATCCAAATACATGAAAGTAACCAATATTGGACTTTTTCTCATTCCAAAGCTCATAGGGGTTTTATCTAATTTAGACCTTAGTATAACTCTATTTATAACATAACATGCAGTACTTACCGCTTCGGCCCAAAAATAACTAGGCAATTTGTTCTCATTGAGCATTGTTATTGCCATCTCTTGAAAATATCTATTTTTCCTCTCTACTACCCCATTTTGTTAAGGAGTTCGAGGAGCAGAAAAATTATGCACAAAACCGTTTTCATCACAAAATGTTTCAATATTTTTATTAACAAACTCTTTTCCCCTATCACTTCGGATACTTGAAATAGTATAGCCCTTTTCATTTTGAATTCTCTTGCATAACTTGGTAAAGGTATTATGTGCCTCATCTTTATGAGCAAGAAAGATGACCCAAGTATATCTAGAGAAATCATCAACAATAACAAATGCATAATATTTTCCTCCTAGACTTGCAACTCTATTTGGTCCAAAAAGATCCATGTGTATCATTTGCAATGGTCTAGTAGTGGAAATATGTTTCTTAGTTTTAAAAGAAGTTTTTTGTTTGTTTACCAAATTGAAATGCATCACAAATTTTGTCTTTAAGAAAATTTGTTTTTGGTAAACCTCTCACAAGATCATTTTTTGAAAGTTTGGAAATAAGTTCCATATTGGCATGACCTAATCTTCTACGCCATAACCAACTAGTTTCATTTTGAACTGAAAAGCAAATAGCATCTTGTGAGGTAATTTCTTCAAAATCGATTGTATAAACATTATTATTTCTAAAAGTAATAAAACAAATATTACAATCATGGTCATTTAAAATAATGCATTTATCCATTTTGAAAGTAACTGTAAATCCTTTATCACATAATTGACTTATACTCAAAAGATTATGTTTTAAACCTTCAACAAGTAGAACATCTTCAATTATGAGAGAAGATTCATTACTAATTTTACCTATTCCCACGATCTTCCCTTTCGAGTTGTCTCTAAATGTCACGTGTCCTTCTTCTTTAGATCTAAGATCAAAGAACTTAGTCTTGTCTCCCGTCATGTGTCTTGAACATCCACTATCTAAAAACCACTTATTTTTGTTTGTGGATGACTTCATGCATACCTATAAAAACAATTAAAATGATTTTTCTTGGTACCCAAGTTCTTTGGGTCCTTTATTTATTAGTATTAGAAGAAACAAGATTTTTAGGTACCCATATGGCCTAATAGTTATTGTATGATTTCTTCTAATAGGACAAGTATGATAATTATGACCATTTCTATTACAAAAATTACAAATAGCATGTGACATATATGAAAAACTTGAATGATTATAATAACATCATTTTTTGACAAAATTATTTTTATGAAAAGAATTTTGAATATTAGTCTTTGATGTAGAATGATTATCAAAGAAATTTTTATAAGGTTTGTATTTGTGTTTTGACATATATCTCAATCCTGCCTTGTCAAAAACACATCTTTGACTACCAAGAAGTTTTTCAAAATTTCTTTTTCCATTCGTAAAGTTTTCAACAATATTTTCTAAATCGGTTTTCTTCTTCTTCCTTTTTGACTTTTACTCCATCAACCACTTTTGTTGGAATATAAGGTCCATTTACAATACATTTCCAGATTTCTCTTCCTTGAGCTTAAAGAAATATTCTCATTCTAACTTTTCAGAATGAGTAATTATCTCCACAAAAGAGTGGAGGCCGACTGCTAGATTGACCTTCACCAAATGAAGCTGCAATGTTAGCCATAAGATCTTAACTCAAAAGATAGTTAATCTTATAATAGAGTTTTTAGCTCTGATACCAATTGTTGCCTAGATGACTAACACAAGAGGGAGGGTGAATTGAGTTGTATTAAAAAAATAACAATTATAAATCAAATATATAATATAAAATATAAACAAAATATGAAATAACAATAAATATAAAGAGTAAGGGTAAGAGAGAAGCAAACTCAGTATGTTAACGAGGTTCGGCCCCACTGCCTATGTCCTCGCCTCAAGCTACCCCTTGAGAATTCCCAAATTCACTATTCAACCTGCTTCAGGTGGAGATAAAAACCTATTACACCTTTGAACAACACCGCTACAAAGGATCCCTGTAGAACACCCTCTACACTTGCAATCACCTTACACATGGTGATTCAACTATTTCCCATGTAGAATACTTTCTACACACACAAGGGTTATACACATCATTTTTCTGATACAAGAGCTGATAGTGGGTAGGTTATCAGAAAACACTTCTCAATGAGTGAAATAAGAACAATACAGCGCAAACTACATCTCTCAAAATGAATAAGGATTAAGGCTCAATGCTTAGAGAAGAGAGAATGAAAGCTTTGAATGAATGTTGTATGCTCTTGGTGTTGTGAATGTAAAGCTCTCAAATGATCTATTTATAGGCATATGAGACTTCATATTCAAATTTAAAAAAAATCACATGTCAAAGACAACATCATTCACTTTTTCAAAAAGTTCAAATAAAATATTCTTCTTTTCCAATTGTCAAAGACAACATCATTCACTTTTTCAAAAATTTCAAATAAAAGATTCTTCTTTTTCAATTGTCAAAGACAACATCATTCACTTTTTCAAAAAAATCAAACCTAATCTTTTATTTTTGGCATATGACAAAATGAGCACATTTTCCTTTTCAAAAAATTCAAACCTAATCTTTTACTTTTTGCATATGACAAAATGAGCACACTTTACTTTTCAAATTTTTCAAACAAAATCATCTACCTTTTGTATAAGTCTAAAAAAGCATCAATCACTTTTGAAAATATTCAAATAAAACATGCACATGTGAAAGATGACAATCAATCATCTTCAATATTTTCAAAGTTCAACCCTTTAATCAAGGCATGCACATGCAAAAGATGACAATCAATCATCTTTCAAAATTTTCAAATTTAATTTTCAAAAATATTCATGCACATGTGGAAAATGTATTTTAATGCTTTATGATAAAATATTAATTTTGAGCATTAATCCTAATTTCGAATTTTAAGAGATTTACAACATTATTCTATGACTTTAATGTGAACTTGTTTCCTTCTTGCTCATGCTTGATTCTTTGATGTGCTTGATTCCATTGTGTGAACAACTTGAGTTTGAAACTCCTTTATTGTTTGAATTCATTTGTTATCATCAAAATTTATGTGTAGATTTATAATCACATAAAACTTGAAACCTTGTATTCAACAGACCGCATGTACGACGCATTGACACTTTAGACGCACTTAGCACGTACGCATCGTCGCAAGTGATGGATTTATTTTAATTCAAACAAAGTGATGCATTTCTTCAATTTTTTTACATTTATTAATAATTGTCAATGATAGATACTTTTCCAATAAAAACCCTTTATGTTTCGAACGAAACATTGCATCTCTTACTATTATATCGGTTCGGTCTAAAACTAATATTTAGAATTTGTAATCTATATAATATACAAACAATGTTGTATCTTGGAGACATAATTATTAAATTCTATTTTGCAGAACTCAAATCGTGAGTGGGAAGTAATATTTGTCAAAGAGACGGATTCACAATTGCCTTACTATTTACAATTTACAATCTCTGTTTTATATTCTTTTTATAACATGATCCACATCTCATTGCCCTTTAACTTTTCTTATTTAAAATTGACAAAAAAACACATCCAGATTTTGGGTTTTCTATTTATCATATGTATGTATTTAAATAAAAAACTAAAAATAATAAATTACATATTAATACGTGATATGGAAAATATTAAATAAAATTTTTCTTTCTTCAAATAATTGGAGAAAACTCTAAACTCTACCGTGATGTGTGAACCTTGAGCCCTCCTAAGCAATGTTTTAAAAATCGTTCTGTTCCTATCGGAATGGTCCGAATTTTTTGTGCCAGAACCGTGACCGGAATGAGATATGTATCTATTCCGTTCCGGGTCAAATTCCGGCCGTTCCGGTCAATTCCGACTGAAATTCCAGTATTCCGACTGGAATTCTAGTATTCCGGCCGGAATAGTAATTCCGGTTCGAAATTAAAATTCAAATTAAAAAAAATAAAAAATAACTCTCTTGTAAATAAGTTGAAAAATAATGGATAAAATTGTATTTTTAGAATTCAAATACTCATTTCCGTGCACTAGAAGTATTATTACTTTTAATAATCTGTCTATTCTTTAATTTTTTTTCCTTTATTTTTGTATCTTAACTCAAGTTTGTGATTTTTTTCAATATATATTCATTTTATAAATCTTTAATTCTTCTATATATTTACACATATACATATCACACACTTACACATATATATATATATATATATTTATTTTATTAATTGTTAGTTTATATATACATATAAATATTTATATATAATATATAATTAATTCCGAAACGGTACACCGAAACGTACCGGTACTGAAATATTCTGTTCCAGTGCCTCAACCGGAATGGTCTCCGAAACGGATTTTAAAACTTTGCTCCTAAGTTCTAACCCATCTAAATTTCGCGAGAAAGTGAGGGAATAACTTCTCTCGTACCTTATATATTATCATTTCAAGTCATGTGAAATAGTTATGAATTGTATAAAAATTATAAATTCATTTAAAAATAAATGATATCTATAATAAAAAAATAGAATTTTTTATATATCTTATATTTATTCATTTTTTTTTTTAAATAATACACGATCCCTGTAGACAAGCCATTGACGTATGTGAGACCCACATGCAAACCACATGGGTTTTTCCCCCTAGCCAATTGTCTCATTTATCAACTAACTTCATGGACTTCAGTAAAAAGTTGTCCCCTTCTTTTAAATCTATTGTCATCGGTAAATCATTACTTGTAGAGAAATTATGTTCATAGTTATAAAAGTATAGATATAAATAAATTATATAAAAATAAATTTATAAACTAATATAGTTTTATATAATTTGTTGATCTATTTTATAATAAAAGTGATTTTATAATTTTATGTATAGTATCAAATCATGTCAGTTTATAGATTTATTTTTGTATAATCATTTTATGGTTAAAATATTTTTCTTATAGTTATAAAGTGCGCAAGTGTTGCGCACTCCTTTTAGAAAAATCAATAAATATAATATTTACATAAAAAATTAATTTTTTAATAATAAACTCTACTTTTTATCAAAAGAAATCCATGACTATTGCATAATCTATAATTATATCTAGTATTACTTTGCGTGTATTAACCAATAGCAAACTCTAAAGAAAATGGTTCTCCTCCTGATAATGCTCCCGATGATATATATATTTTTATTTAATGATTAAGTAAGTATTTTTAAATGATATTGTGAATTTTTTTAAATGTTTAACAAAATTAAAAAAGTATATGAAGAAAAAAGGAAAAAAAATGTGAAATGGCCTTATCAATTGGCAATGTCGAAACCCACTCGGGCTGGTTTGGATAGTGAGTTGAGTTGATATGAAAGTTAAAAAAAATATTATTAGAATATTATGTTTTAATATTATTATTATTTTAAAATTTTAAAAGTTAAATTATTTATTATATTTTATATTAAAATTAAAAAAAATTATCATAATTAAACTAGATGAGTTGAAGTGAGTTTGGTAAATAAATATAATCTAAGATCTTGTTTGGTTATATAGATGAGATATTTTGAATCGTAATAAATAAAATATTATTTTAATATAATTTTATATTAAAATTTAAAAAAATTAAATTATTTATTATATCTTATATAATAATTTAAAAAAATTATAATAATAAAATAGGATGAAATTTTTAGTTTTAGTAACCAATGCGAGCTAAATGGCCTTAGCACTGCCGAGTGCCAACTCTAAATTCTTTTACTTTTCCGTTAAAGCTGAGGAGTCACGCCTCCACCTTACGCCAGTCTCCATTTTAAAAGTTGAGCGTGGCTCCTCCCACGGAAAATTGGAAAAGTCTCTTTGCAGTCACTCATTCGGCCTGCGCGCGGACGGTTGCCACGCTGGAGTTAAACGCACCATTTAACTTAATGAGTCAAACGTACCAGGTGAAAGCTCCCTCCCGCTCGCTCGTTCTCTTTCCCTCTTCATCTCCCTTTCTCCCTCTTTTAGTTCCTAGTACCCTAACCCTAACCCCAAATCTGCAATTCCCCCAAAGCCCCCTCCCCCTCGTTCTGTTTCCCTCTTCCCCCTCCCCCTCGTTCTGTTTCCCTCTTCACCTCCCATTAGTGTTCTCCCTCCCCGAGTTCCCCAGTACCCTAACCCCAAATCACCGATTCCCCCATAGCAGCACTCTTAATGTACAAAACAATATGAAGAGAGGTTCTTCATGAAGAGAGGTTCTTCAAATACTCACTGATTTGGCTGGTTGATCCTAGTGTTCGCTCCATTACAAGGAATAGGTACGAATTTATTCTCTCTCTGTCTTTCTTTCTTTGGGTTAAAGGTATTAGATTTCTTGGAACACATACACAGATGCAACGATGAACAATGTTTAAAACCCCATTTTTATTTATTAGTCTAGAGCTTCTTCAGGTATTGTGGCTGTGATTCGGCTGTTGTATTTTGCACTGCTATAATTGTCTGTCACTACAGTCCAATCTTTGTGTTAATTTTTGTATTCTTTCTCATCTGCAAATTCTGTTATTGCCGACTTTTACTTTGGACATCGAGATGGTTTCTCATCAGCATGTGATATTTTCAACTCTGTTGATTTGGATATCTCCTGTCTCGGTTATGGCATTTCTAGTTTGAACCGTAGCGTTTTTATTGGCTGTTGGCTTTTACTTTCAATTTTATTCCAAATTAAAATTATTTATGGTGTGCTTTTGGCATCTAATGCTGAGCTCATAGCCAGTACGGAGACATCAAGTAATTCAATTGTTCTGATCAACTTCTTATATTTATTTATGGATCTGTAACATTTGTTTATTAAAATTAAGGTTGAGGGTCTGGTGCTTAATTATCACCTTTATGTTCTGGAGAAATAACCTTTGTCCATATCGTGAAAGTGGGACTAATGGTACAAAGGAATAAAACCATTTTCTCATTTTAAGAAAGCATGCCATACATTGGCCAGTTTGTTTTTACTAAAATAATTTTAATAACTCCTTGATATGAATAACAGAGACTGAATGGTCTAAGAAACATGAACCTACTACTACTCAGAAACCCACATATATTACCCAAACAATGCCTGAATCTTGTTTTTTTGATTTTTTATTTTTCTTTCCTGTTTTTTGAGAACATTGATAAAGACACAACTTGAGCCAAGACAGATGACTTTGTATTTGTCAAATATATTACTAATCTTAGGATGTTGTGACAAATGAGAAGTCAGCCCTAAAGAACATGACCATATATATATATAAACTGTTTTCTTTTTATTGTTTCAACAAGAGATTTTATTTACTTATTTATTTTGATGTTTCTTCATTAGGAAAAAGAATTGAGAATGTCATCATCAGTTTCTTCAGCATCTCTTGTTAATAGCACATTGAGTACTGTCCCAATGTGCAGCTGTGGGAAAGAAGCTGTACTTAGAATATCAAATACTCAAAGAAATCCTGGCCGAGCATTCTTTGGGTGTCCAATGTATAACAAAGAGGTATATATCATTAATTGTACTTGTGTGTTTCTATTTACATATTAATTGTACTTGTGTGTTTCTTGAGAGAATTGTACTGCAATTTATGTTCTACACAGGGATTACCACACTGCAAATATTTCAAGTGGGCAGATGGTAGTGAATACAAAGAGCAAGCCCTTGTAAAGAGAGAAGCAGAAATATTACGTAAAGAGAAAGAACTTAAAAAGAGAGAAGAAGAGATTGGGAAGAGGGAGTTGGCACACCACAATGATGAAGCCCAGCTTCGAAAGAGAGAAGAAGAGATTGACAAGAGGGAGTTAGCACTCCACAACAATGAAGCTCATCTTCGTAGGCAAGAAGCCGACATGCGGCATGCACGCACGCTGCTTCGTGGGCAATGGCTAATGTCCATAGTACTTTATTTGTATTTGATACGCTCGAAATGATGAACACTTTGTATTTGTATTTGATAGGAACTTAGCCTTTGTAAGTCTAGACTAAAATGAATGTACTTGAGACTTTATTTGTAAAAAGTCTAGACTTTTTTTGTTCTTTAATGTTCCACTGTTTATTAACAAAGTAGGTAGTATTAAGAAAGTTGGTATTCTCATGTATGTGGAACATTTTTGTATTTTGTTTTGTGGAAAGTCTTTGTATTTATTGAGACTTGCAATGAAAATGTGGTATTTTAAAATTCTTTGTCCCCAGGTTTTGAGCCGACAATGAGTCGAACTTAGCAAGAAAAATACTGCATTGTTCCATTCCCATGCTTATCTTATTCATTCTGCATGTACTGCAAGTTAAGTAAGAATTTAATAAAACCTGCTCTTCACGTTACAAGAAAAATACTGCAGAAACATGCAAATGTAATCTGCATATACCCAAGCAAAAAATCCACAACTTCTGCATGTACTGCTTTTGTCACTAAGCACAATACTGCAAATACCCAAGCATAAAACAATGCTTGGGTATTTCTGCATCTACTGCTTTTGTCACCAAGAAAAAAATCTGCAAATACCCAAGCATAAAATATGCAACTTCTGCATGTACTGCTTTTGTCACTAAGCAGTTGTACTGCCTCTTTGCATTCCAATAAAAACTACAAATTCTGCATCTACTGCAAGTTCACTAAGTAGATGACTGCAAATACATTCTCATAAAAACTACAAATTCTGCTTCTACTGCAAGTTCACTAAGAAAATACTGCAAATACATTCCCATAAAAACTACAAATTCTGCATCTACTGCAAGTTCAGTAAGTAGATGACTGCAAATACATTCTCATAAAAACTACAAATTCTGCTTCTACTGCAAGTTCACTAAGAAAATACTGCAAATACATCCCCATAAAAACTACAAATTCTGCATCTACTGCAAGTTCACTAAGTAGATGACTGCAAATACATCCTCATAAAAACTACAAACTCTGCATCTACTGCAAGTTCACTAAGAAAAATACTGCAAATACATCCCCATAAAAACTACAAATTCTGCATCTACTGCAAGTTCACTAAGTAGATGACTGCAAATACATCCTCATAAAAACTACAAACTCTGCATCTACTGCAAGTTCACTAAGAAAAATACTGCAAATACATCCCCATAAAATCTACAAATTCTGCATCTACAGATTATCCCCCATTACAGTACATCCATTTCATCCTGCAGTTGTGGCATGTATCGTCTCCGGCTGCGTTGAATCCCTCGTCTCCATCTGTGTTCCATAAGCCGTCTCTGGCTGTGTTCCATCTGCCATCGCTGGCTGTGTTCCATCCATCCCAAGTTGCATCTGTGTATGTAATAGGACACAAAGTAAGACCCAAATATTAAATAGAGTTGAGTTTATAAATGAATGAATAAATGAATTAAAGTAGGATTTGGTACACTTTCTTGTGTCCCCAAGTTTTCTTGCAAACTCATTCTTGATGGGCCAAGTTGATTTCCACTACTTTCCATCAGTTCGGTGTCCAATTCACGCCTCTGATGTGAATTAAAAAAGTGTTAACAATTAAAGTTCACAACTGTTTCTGTATATTATCAAATGAAAAAAGCTACTTTTTCAAAGAAACTCTCACCAAGTTTCTTTGAACTGTATCTCCTCTCTTTCTCACAGCCTTAGTTTTTTTTTTTCTTCTCATTTGTTCCTCCATTTTTGACATTTTTCTCTTACATGGGGGTCTTCCCTTGCCTCTGACAACATTAGGACTTAGCACCTTTTTCGAACTTCCTTCCGTGGCTGCATTCATGGTACTATCTCCAACATTCTTCTCTTGTATCTTGTGGGGCTTCGAGGTGCAATATACATCATTCATCGCATACAACTTCGATACCATGTCCTCAGTATGCCCATCTTGAGAGCAGGCATTTGTTATTACCTCATAACATATCTTCAATAGACGTTTATACCTAACTGTTTCTGGTCTTTGGTCAGCAACGTCATGACTGCTCGGAATAATACTATACCTACGTTTTATGTCCTTTCTCCATCGGTCCAATATGTACTTTTCCGGCAACTCCCGGACTTTCCTAGCTGAAAAGATGGCGAGAATATGTCTACAAATTATCCCCCGCATCTCAAACAACCCGCAAATACACTTTGCCTCACACTCGGCCTCATTAAACAAAACAGTATAAGTAACCTCCTTAATGAAATTTTCAGCCTTAATTTCATCATCGACCGAGTAAGTAGCGATTACTCCATCCATTTTCTCGAAACGACAATGACAATAAATCATTCCCATTATCTCTTGTTGAACCTCTAAATTTTTCATTTGTGTACACATCTTGAAACTTCTTCTCAAGACCCAAGTGTGATATGCAAGGAATGGTGAAGTTGAAAGAATGAAAGTCTGCTTGATTTTCGTTCTCAATTTTTTTCTTCAATGCATTGTCGAACTGATCAACAAACTCTTTAAGGTTTGTCCTGGCATGCACATAGCCGTCGAAGAAAGCGTTCATGCTCTCACTGCGCTGAGTTGTACTCATCCCAGCCCAAAATGTGTTCTTTAAATATACAGGCACCCAAAACTCTCTCTCTGCATATAAGCTTTGCAGCCAAGCATTTTCATGCAAGTTGAATGTATCCTTGAGGATGTTCCAAGAATTCTCAAACTCCTCAATAGTAAGGGAGTCATAGACACAAGATAGTAACTTACTTTTCAGGCCAGATTGGTATTGAGTATGGGAACCAAGTTTCTCAGGGACCTTTTTCAATATGTGCCACAAGCAATATCTATGTTTGGTGTTGGGAAAAACAATGGCAATCGCATTTTTCATTGCGCGATCTTGATCTGTAATAATAGTATTTGGTGCTTTTCCATCCATGCAATCAAGCCAACTTTTAAATAACCAAACAAATGATTCGGTATCCTCACTTGAAATAAGGCCTGCACCCAAAAGAATTGATTGTCCATGGTGGTTTACACCCACGAAAGGTGCAAATGGCATGCCATACCTATTTGTCAAGTATGTGGTATCGAATGTTACCACATCTCCAAAATAGTAGTAAGCCCCTCTACTACGGGCATCCGCCCAAAACACATTTCTCAGCCTATCATCCTCATCTACATCCATAATACTGAAAAAGCCATCATTCTTGTATTGCATCCTTCTAAAATATTCCAACAGTGCTTGAGCACCACCTTTACCTAGACGTAGGTGTCGTGCCTTATCAATATAGTTACGGTAATCTTTTTCTCCAAATGATACATTCTCAAACCCACCCGCCTCAGTCACAAGAGCTTGAAAACTCTTATTCATCCGTATGCCAGCCTGATCATTTGTATCCAACACCCTCCTAACTGACTCATTAACTTCTCTGTTGCATCTGAAGAATCTTGCTTTTCTTGGACTGAGTACATGATTGTGTGTGTTAAAAACTGATGTGACACACAACTTCCCATTCTTGAACACTACATTCATTCTTGCCTTGCAGTCTGTCTTGCTTGTTGGCCGAGGCCTTGAGATATTTGATGTTCTATTCCGTGCCTTGCCACCACGAGCACATCCCAGAGTAACATATTTGATAGTCCCATCTTTCTCTCTTTTACTCCTTTGTGTCATAACCGGAAAACCTTCTTGTTTTCCATAATGTTTATAAAAATCCATCAACGCATTCTCCGACTCAAAGCACATCCCTGGCTTTGGCTCCTCAGTGATATCACCCCCATTAGATTGCTCGACATGAAGTGACCCAGAACATACAGCCTCTTTGGTCTCAACAGTATTACCCAAAGAGGCAGTAGACTGCTCTTCACAATCTATCGAGTCTAATGTTTTGTCACTAAACTCTTCAATAGAGTTACTTTGTTCCACTTTATTTTCCTGCAAATTAGGAGAAACGAGTAGTATATGACAACATATGTTCTGGATAAATGAAAAATACAACGCATGTGAAAGATCTATTTGCATCACCTCGCTACCACATGGATATGAGTTGGCATTTGTCGAAGGGGAAAATGTTGGTAAAGTCGAACAAGAGCTAGCAGCTACAGTAGCGCTGCTTTGTACACTAGACCTAGTAGCTACACTAGAGCTAACATTAGTTGCGGAACTAGACAGGGGTGCGATCGTAGAGTTCCATGTTTGTTGCTGTAGTTTTGCAAATAAAAATTTAATACACATACTTAGAAACAAAAATGTATAGTCCAGAAAAATAAAGCACAATAACAAGATAGTAAATATTGTAAAAAATAATAACCTGATTGCTCCATGGATATGGATAGGTAGTTGGAAGATGCCCCATCATTGGTATGGCAGAACTATACAAGGTAGCGGAACTACTCAGGGCAGCAGTACTTGACGCAGCAGCGCAAGTAGAATTCCATGGGTGTTGCTGTAGTTTTAAGAAAAAAATTATTTAAAAAAAAAAATAGAGCAAATATTAAAGTTCGTAAAATTAAAGCTACCATGCCAACGATCACCTGGTTGGTCCATGGATATGGGTTGGAACTTGGATTAGGCATAAAAGGTGGTAACCACGCATGAGGCATTGGACCGTAGTAACTTGGCATGTAGTTTGAAACGCCTGAATAAAGTGGTCTTGATATGTCCTAAGAGGGAGCAATATGAGGACTTCAACCCAAGTGGCCAATGAGTACACATAAAATAAATACACACCAATTATTGAAAGAGGTTTACAATACCGGGGTTGATGGATTAGTGATAGGAGGTGTTATGCGGGATGCGTCTTCTTTCTCTTTCCCCATCTTCACAATTCCAAAAGGTAACTACCTTAACAATGAACCTCAATTAATTAACAGTTTGCATAAAAGTTTGCAATACAATCAAAGTAGTTTCAAATACTCAATATGTCAAAATCCAACGTGCGACCAGCAACTAATCCCACTTCCTAAAGTAAGCAGATACCATATATACCAGCATAAATACCAACACACATCAGCTCAAACCAACACACAAATGAAATATACTATCCCATGCCACCAACACACAACATCCCAAGTTACCATGGCACAACTTCCATATAAGAAAATTCATCAATCTGGAATATCTTATTCATTGTTTGACAGTTTTGAGATAGGATGACTTTATCAGACTAATGGAAAAAAAAGAAAAACTGGGGCAGCAGTTTTTAGCAAAAAAATCTGCTTTATAGACAGACATTATTAACAGGGTTTCGAAGGTGATATGGCAGCTGCATATTCATCAACATATGTGCTGCAAAATCTGCTGCTAGAAATATGCAGTTAAGTGTTCGCTATCATATATTTCAGATGTATTTGGGTTGTGCCCCTTTGCACTCAAAGAGTAAAGTTTACCATACTTATCAAAAAAAGTATTTGGAGTCGGCTATAAAAGCATCTGATGTAACTTCTCTATACAAGTTGGTACTTCTATCAGAGCATATGCCATCATGCCCTTTAACCCACAGTCAATTTGGCCTTTTCCATAAGATAGTAAATTTGTAATGGCTTCATTAACAAATTAATAGGGGTTTTCATAGTAAAGCCCATGAGATAATATGTCCACCAAAATCCGATGATGGAATATTCAATAAATACTTAAGGCTTTTCTCCATGGCTTTGCAACAAAGATAATAAGCTATGTTAATACATATAGATAAATATAAAAAGATTAATTGTATATTGAACAAGAAATTATCCGTATTAGACTTTCTTCATTTTGATTTCTCAACTCTGTTATACTAGGCAAGCTAACCTTAAATAATTGCAAAAACTTTCCAACAAAATCTTTATATAATCTGAAGCAAATCCACCTACGACATATTTTTTATTTATTAACCCTACAAATTCTTAATATATTATCTTAGGAAAGGGAGGCACAACATCTTGGAAATGGGATAGTGGAGTGGAAAACCCTCTTTACCTTCTCAATGACCCGACGGCTTTGCTCCTACGTTGAGTCTCAGCACACTGAGGCACTGGATACCTACAAACATAGCAACGTACCCAGAAGTTGAATCTAAAAAGCATATAAAACCTAACTGAAGGGCGTTCAAAATTATAGAGGGTGTAGCCGAAGCAAGCCGAACTTGAAAAAGAACAAAAAAAGTAAAAAACAAAAAATAAAAGAACCTAGAAAAGATGAGATTTGCGATTTCCAAACCTGAGAGATGAAGAGGTCTAAGAGAAGGATGATATGTGCGATTTCCAAACCTGGGAGATGAAGAAATCGACTGAGAATGAGGAGATCTGCTATCCAAGCTTGAAATAACCTTCCCGCTGTTTTGCTTTTCACTCTTTTTCTACACTTTTTTTTTTTAATATAATTGATGACGTCGCATCTTGCCACGTCAAAGTCGTTCGCGCGGAGGCACCATTCTGTGCCTGTCCCTAGCAGTACTCCGGAAAATTAGGTAGTATCCAATAGTGTAAATTATTTTTTTATTTGTTAGTTTTTTATATTTTTGTAGTCATTTAAAAAATTTAAGAAAAATAATAAAATTTTAAAAATGATTATAAAACTTTTATTAACCATTAAATAAAAGAAAAAATATAAAATAATAAGTAAAAAAAAATTCTGTAAGGAAATTACGTGGAAGTAGCGTTCCTCTTCAAAGTTTGTAGACGTCACGCGACACCGCATTGCGGGATGAGTTTTTGTCCTCTAGCCGTCTAGCCGTCTCTCCCAGGTCAAAAACTATTTCCAACGCCTGCTCTCAGTCTGAAAAAGTTACAAACCCTGCAGCCCTGCAGTCCCTATTCCAAATAGTGGGAGCAGTGCTATGTTTGGAAAAATATAATTATAAATATAATTATATATTAATTTATATATTAATATAATATGATTAGTTAAAAAATAAATTTTATTAAAAATAGTGTTAATTTAAATTTTAAGTATGAATAAATCAGTATTAATATATAAATTAATGTACGACTGTATTTGTATGTAGTAAAACTCGCTACACTCACATGTAGCCTAAGATGGTTAATTTTTTTATTTAACTTTTTAATATTTTTTTAAATTTATAATATTATTAAAAAATATTTCTTTAATTACTAAATAAAAAAAAATTAAAAGAGTTTTATCATGATTCAATCAGAATCAATTCTCAATGAGAGGCGCTTTTTTCCTAATAAAAAATAATACTAGTGGTGGGGAAACGCAATAGGCACGTTTGCTTAGTTCGGTTTCTTAGTTGTTTTATATAAAAATTTGTTTAGAGCAAATTTAAATAAAAGGAAACAAAAATATAAAAAATTAACAAATAAGTACATATGACCAAATTAAAAAAAAATGATAAAACAAAATCAAACAAAAAAGAACATGAAAATTTACAAAACTGAGAAGCAGACAAAACAGAGAAAAATTATTTCTAACATGTATATATACTTATGATATATAAGTACAGATAAACATAAAAAAACCTTCACCATCTTTACACTTGGAAGACAAGTAAAAAGGGTGAAAGACTACAATCACAAATGATAAAAAAACTAATCCGGTTAAATAGCAAAGCAAATGATAAAAAAACATCTAATATATAACTGTAAGGCACACAAACCTTACAGCAATCGACCACTAAAACAGGAAATACAGACTCCCTGCAATAAAGACAAACAAATTAGAACCATTAAAAGGCCATCAAAAGGGAAGGAAATCCGAAAATAAAACCTGCACCAACCAAGATAATGCATACACATACCTAACAAAAAAATCATTGTTATCCAGATGACTAATACAAGAAGGGAATGAATTGAGTTGTATTAAAAAAATAATAATTATAAATCAAATATATAATATAAAATATAAACAAAATATGAAATAACAATAAATATAAAGAGTAAGGGTATGAGAGAAGCAAACTCAGTATGTTAACGAGGTTCGATCCCACTACTTACGTCCTCGCCTCAAACTACCCCTTGAGGATTCCCAAATTCACTATTCAACCTCTTTCAGGTAGAGATAAAAACCTATTACACCTTTGAAAACAAAGGATCCGTGTAGAACACCTTCTATACTTACAATCACCTTACACGTGGTGATTCAACTATTCCCTGTATAGAATACTTTCTATACGCACAAGGGTTATACACACCATTTTTCTGATACAAGAGCTGATAGTGGGTAGGTTATCAGAAAACACTCATCAATGAGTGAAATAAGAACAATACAACGCAAATTATATCTCTCAAAATGAATAAGGATTAAAGCTTAATACTTAGAGAAGAGAGAATGAAAGTTTTGAATGAATGTTGGAAGCTCTTGGTGTTGTGAATGTGAAGCTCTCAAATGATCTATTTATAGGCATATGAGATTTCATATTTAAATTAAAAAAGATTCACATGTCAAAAACAACATCATTCACTTTTTCAAAAAATTCAAATAAAAGGTTTTCTTTTTCAATTGTCAAAGACAACATCATTCACTTTTTCAAAAAATTCAAATAAAAGGTTTTTTTTTTCAATTGTCAAAGACAACATCATTCACTTTTTCAAAAAAATCAAACCTAATATTTTACTTTTGCATATGACAAAAGAAGCACACTTTCCTTTTCAAAAAATTCAAAACTAATCTTTTACTTTTTGCATATGACAAAATGAGCACACTTTCATTTTCAAAAAATTCAAACCTAATCTTTTTCTTTTTGTATATGACAAAAGGAGCACACTTTACTTTTCAAATTTTTCAAACAAAATCATCTACATTTTATATAAGTCTAAAAAAACATCAATCACTTTTGAAAATATTCAAATAAAACATGCATATGTGAAAGATGACAATCAATCATCTTTAATATTTTCAAAGTTCAATCCTTTAATCAATGCATGTACATGTAAAAGATGACAATCAATCATTTTTAATATTTTCAAAGTTCAACCCTTTAATTAAGGCATGCACATGTAAAAGATGACAATCAATCATCTTTCAAAAATTTCAAATTTAATTTTCAAAAATATTTATGCACATGTAGAAAATATATTTTAATGCTTTATGATAAAATATTAATTTTGACCATTAATCCTAATTTCAAATTTTAAGAGATTTACAACATTATTCTATCACTTTAATGTGAACTTGTTTCCTTCTTGCTTATGCTTGGTTCTTTGATATGCTTGACTCTATTGTGTGGACAACTTGAGCTTGAAACTCCTTTATTTTTTGAATTCATTTGTTATCATCAAAATCCATGTGTAGATTTATAATCACATGAAACTTGAAACCTTGGATTCAACAATCTCCCCCTTTTTTATGATGAAAAATACTTGATAGAACTTGAAACCTGTATTAATACTTAAGTTCCCCTGAAAATATGCGTTAGTTTTTCAAGCAAAAGTATAAATATAATTTCAAGCATATATAACAAGTTTAGCAATTTAAACAATGTTAATGTTCTAGTCTAAAACTTCTCCCCCTTTTGGCATCATTAAAAAGGATCGGCAGCAAGTAAATGGACTGAAGAAAACGATGCATTTAATAGTCACTGTAGATAGTTAAAAAAGGAGCCGTCCGTGACCCGACAAATGTTGCAAAGTCTCAATACCTAACTCTATGAATTTAGTGCGGCTGGAGATTTAAACAATCGCCTGATGTTGTTGACAAACGTGATTGAAGGCTCTGAGTTTCTATAAAAAATGACCATTTTCATCTATCGGATGCCAAAAAAATACATCGCTTCTTGACCTGAGTTTTGTTTTTCCACAACGATAGAATGACTGAGCAATTCTCTTCCACTAATGTTCCAGACTTGAATCAGGAACCCTTGACGCATCAATCATCAATCTTCTCTCCTGAGGCCGTCAATACCATGATAGGAGCAGAAAGCCGTTTTTCTGGTAAGGCTGATTATGAGATTATTGCAGAATCAAGAATGCTCAATAGTCAATATGCTGCCTCTGTTATGATCATGTCTCGGAGGTTAATGGCGAGGGTGAGTGAGATTGATCATCTTAACATGTAAATATTTGAGTTACGACAGAAGCTTGCTAATAAGGATAGTGAGAATAAAAGGCTAAAACAAGAAAACCAAGAGTTGAAAAAATTTGCAGATTGGTATGCTCATGATCTGCAACCACAAATAGAGGAGCTGGAATGAGAAATGGTTCAGATACAAGGTCAACATCGGTAGATAACAGCAGAGGTTCATCGTTTACTAGAAAAATAGGGACAATCTACTGTTAATCTCGCTGGTTTAGTAAGAAAACTTTTGATAATATGTATCCAGCATATCTTGTATTTCTTTTGACTAAATAAGATTTGAAGAGACAATAGTTTGTCTTATTCTTTATACTATCTCTATAAAATCAGTCATGAAGTTCATACAATCTGCATCAAGTTTTCTTCTCATCTCTATAACCCATCTGCATTCCTTCAACATTCTTATTTTAAGCCTTTTATTCTTTTCTCAATGGCTCATTCTTCTAACATTTCTCTAGATCCATCCATGAGTCATTCTGTATCTCAACCTCCTGTCCTTTCTGCAGCTGCCATTGGTGCCATGTTGCAGCAGGAAAATAATAATTTGACTAATAAGTCAGATTCTGATGCTATTTATGACTTGGTGAGTCTTGGGACTCGCTACTCTTCCTCTATTGTTGCTTTTTCTCAGTGACTACAAACCAAAAATCATGAAGTTGAAAAGCTCAAAGAACAAATTGTTGTACTTCAATAAATTGTTCAAGAGTCCCACACAAGGGAATGAATCATTCGGCAGAAGAATAAATAGTTGAAATCTTTATTAGATTCTTCATTCCGCTTGCCGGTTCCCATGGATAAGAATGACATGATATTGTATGAAGAGAATGAGCGTCTCAAACATGAGGCTAAGAATCTCAAGTTTATGTAAAAGTATTTAAAAAATCTATCTCTATTTTTATTGACTCTAGTCTATCTTTTAAGAGATATTTATAGCACGCATTATACCTATTTCTCTTCTGATCATACATAATCTATCTTCTGGTAAAGGCTTTGTGAAAATATCTGCTAACTGATCATGTGAGTTTGTGAATTCTAGTACTATATCGCCTTTCTGCACATGATCTTGAAGAAAATGATATCTTATTTTAATATGTTTAGTTCTAGAATGTTGTATTGGGTTCTTTGAAAGATTTATAGCACTTGTATTATCACATTTGATTGGAATGTGATTATACATGAGTTTAAAATCTTCAAGTTGTTGCTTCATGTAGAGAACTTGAGCACAACAACTACCCGCAGCAACATATTCTGCTTCATCAGTAGATAGTGTAACAGAATTTTATTTTTTACTAAACCAAAAAACTAGTGCATGACCTAAGAAATGGCATGCTCCACTAGTGCTTTTTCGATCTATTTTACAGTCAGCATAATCTGCATCTGTGTAGCTGATTAGATCGAAAGATGTGTGCTTAGGGTACCATAACCGTAGGTTAATTGTACCACTAAGATATCTAAGAATGCGCTTAACTGTAATTAAATGTGATTCTTTTAGAGATGATTGAAAGCGTGCACATAAGCACACACTAAACATAATATCTGGTCTACTGGCTGTTAAATATAATAAGCTACCAATCATACCTCGATATATTTTCGAGTTAACTGGCTTACCGGATTCATCTTTATCAAGTTTAGTTGATGGGCTCATTCGTGTTCCAATTTCCTTAGCATTTTCCATCCCAAACTTCTTCAGTAATTCCTTAATATATTTTGATTGATTGATGAATGTCTCACTTTTTGCTTGCTTAATTTGCAATCCGAGAAATAATGTAAGTTCTCCCATCATGCTCATCTCAAATTCTTCCTGCATAGTCTTAGTAAAAACTTGACACATATTTTCATTAGTAGTACCGAAAATTATATTATCAACATAAATTTGAATCAAAAGAATATCATCATTTTCATATTTAATGAAAAGAGTTGTGTTGATTTTTCCTCTTGAAAAACCTTTTTCAATCAAGAAACCACTAAGTCTCTCGTACCAAACTCTAGGAGCTTGTTTAAGTCTATATAGTGCTTTTGTGAGTTTGAAAACATGATTTGGGGAAATATGATTTTCAAAACCTGGAAGTTGCTCAACATATACCTCTTCATTTATAAAACCATTTAAGAAAGCACTTTTAACATCCATTTGAAAAAGTTTGAAATCTTTATAACAAGCATATGCAAGTAGCATTCGAATAGTTTCTAATCTTGCGACAGGTGCATATGTCTCATCATAATCGATTCCTTCTTCTTGATTAAAACCTTGGGCTACAAGTCGAACCTTATTTCTAGTAATGACTCTGGACTCATCTTTCTTGTTTCTAAAAACCCATTTTGTTCCAATAATAGTATGATTTTTGGGTCTAGGAACAAGTGTCCAAATATCATTTCTTTCAAATTGATTCAACTCTTCTTGCATGACTAGAATCCAAGATTCATCAAGAAGTGCGTCATCAATATTTTTGGATTCAATTTGAGATAGAAAAACAGTATGATTGCAAATATTTCTAATAGATGATCGAGTACTTACACCTTGTGAAGGTTCTCCTAAAATTTGTTCCACTGGATGATCTTTCACAAATTTTCACTGTTTGGTTGCATCTTGTATTAAATTTTGATGATATTTCCTGATGACTCCATGTTAAACTTCCTCTATTGTTTTCTCTTTGTTGAGATTGAGACTTTCCGTGTTATTTATACCTCCTGTTTCTTCATCAATAGCTTTCTTGGAGAGTGGAGAATTAGATTCATCAAATACTACATGCATAGATTCTTGTACAGTCAAAGTCTTTTTATTGAATACTCTGTAAGCTTTACTATTAGTAGAATATCCGAGAAAAATACATTCATCAGATTTTGCATCAAACTTGCCTAAATTATCCCTGTCATTCAAAATAAAACATTTGCATCCAATTATATGAAAGTAACTACTGTTGGGCTTTTTCTCATTTCAAAGCTCATAGGAAGTTTTATTTAATTTAGACCTTAGTATAACTCTATTTATAACATAATATATAGTACTTACCGCTTCGGCCCAAAAATAACTATGCAAGTTGTTTTCATTGAGTATTGTTCTTGCCATCTCTTGAAGAGATCTATTTTTCCTATCTACTACCCCATTTTGTTGAGGAGTTCGAGGAGCAGAAAAATTATGCACAAAACCATTTTCATCACAAAACTTTTCAATATTTTTATTAACAGACTCTTTTCCCCTATCACTTCGGATACTTGAAATAGTATAGCCATTTTCATTTTGAATTCTCTTGCATAACTTGGTAAAAGCATTATGTGCCTCATCTTTATGAGCTAGAAAGATGACCCAAGTATATCTAGAGAAATCATCAACAATAACAAATGCATAATATTTTCCTCCTAGACTTGCAACTCTATTTGGTCCAAAAAGATCCATGTGTATCAGTTGCAATGGTCTAGTAGTGAAAATATATTTCTTAGTTTTAAAAGAAGTTTTTGTTTGTTTACCAAATTGACATGCATAACAAATTTTGTCTTTAAGAAAATTTATTTTTGGTAAACCTCTCACAAGATCATTTTTTGAAAGTTTGGAAATAAGTTCCATGTTGGTATGACCTAATCTTCTATGCCATAACCAACTAGTTTCATTTTGAGCTGAAAACCAAATAGTATCTTGTGAGGTAATTTCTTCAAAATCGATTGCATAAATATTATTGTTTCTAAAAGCAATAAAAAAAAATATTACAATCATGATCATTCAAAATAATGCACTTATCCATTTTGAAAGTAACTGTAAATCCTTTATCACAAATTGACTTATGCTCAAAAGATTATGTTTTAGACCTTCAACAAGTAGAACATTTTCAATTATGAGAGAAGATTCATTATCAATTTTACCTATTCCCACGATCTTCCCTTTCGAGTTGTCTCCAAATGTCACATGTCCTTCTTCTTTAGATTTAAGATCAAAGAACTTAGTCTTGTCTCCCGTCATGTGTCTTGAACATCCACTATCTAAAAACTACTTGTTTTTGCTTGTGGATGATTTCATGCATACCTATAAAAACAATTAAAATGATTTTTCTTGGTACCTAAGTTCTTTGGGTCCTTTATTTATTAGTATTAAAAGAAATAAGATTTTTAGGTACTCATATGGCCCTAACAGTCATTGTATGATTTCTTCTAATAGGATAAGTATGATAATTATGACTATTTCTATTACAGAAATTGCAAATAACATGTGACATATATGAAGAACTTGAATGATTATAATAATATCTTTTTTTAACAAAATTATTTTTATGAAAAGAATTTTGATTATTGGTCTTTGATATAGAAGGATTATCAAAGAAATTTTTATAAGGTTTGTATTTTTGTTTTGGCATATATCCCAAGCCTGTCTTGTCAAAAACACATCTTTGACTACTAAGAAGTTTTTCAAAATTTCTTTTTCCATTCGTAAAGTTTTCAACAATATTTTTTAAATCAGTTTTCTTTTTATTCAATTCAAGATTTTCATCTTTCAAAATAATATTTTCTTTTCTTAAAATATCAATTTCATTTGTTAAAGCAAAATTTTTCTTTTTCAAAACAGTATATTTGATACCCAATTTTTCAAATTTCTCATAAACCTCTTCTAAAACATTTTGTAATTCTTCATATGAAGGAATTTCAATATTATCAGGATTTGTTACCTCAATATCATTTTTAACCATAAGTTAAAGATTTGCTGATTCTCCATTGCTTGCTTCACTATCTGAGCTATTTGAATCATCATCCCATATAACTTTCATTGCTTTCTTGTCCTTGTTTCGATCTTTCTTTAGCATAGGACAATCTGGCTTGATATGACCAGGCTTATTACATTTATAACAAATTAAAGTGTCATTTTTACCTGAATCTTTCTTGGAAAACTTTTTGAAGGATTTCCTTGGAGGAATTTTATTTTTCTTTAAGAACCTCTGAATTCTTCTTGTTATCATCGCAACTTCTTCATCTTTGTCTTCATTTTCCTCATTTTCATCACTTTCACTTTCATGGGGAACAACTTTAAGTGTCAAGCTCTTCTTTGGCTTTCCTTCTTCTTCTCCTCTTTTCAATGTGTACTCATGGGTGATAAGTGACCCGATGAGTTCATTCACTTTGAGCTTCTTGAGGTCTCTAGTTTCAAGAATCGCTGTCACTTTTGATTCCCAGCGTGTTGGTAGAGAGTTAAGAATTTTCCTTACTATCTCCACCTTAGAATAAATTTTGCCAAGAGCTGTCAAGCTGTTTATGATAGTAAAACGAGTGTGCATACTAGAAATAGATTCATCATCATTCATCTTAAATATTTCATATTCATGAGTAAGAATATAAATTTTTGATTCCTTGACTTCCGAAGTTCCTTCATAAGTAACTTCCAACTTATCCCAAATTTCTTTTGCCGTAGCACAAGTCATTATTCTATTAAACTCATTTCCATTGAGAGCATTAAATAATAAATTCATAGCAGTTAAATTCAAAGTATAAAATCTATCGTCTTCACGATCAAACTCTTCTTCTTCCTTTTTGACCTTTACTCCATCAACCACTTTTGTTGGAATATAAGGTCCATTTACAATACATTTCCAGATTTCTCGACCTTGAGTCTGAAGGAATATTCTCATTTTAACTTTCCAGAATGAGTAATTATCTCCACAAAAGAGTGGAAGCCGACTGCTAGATTGACCTTCACCAAATGGAGTTGAAATGTTAGCCATAAGATCTTAATTCAAAAGATAGTTAATCTTATAATAGAGCTCTTAGCTCTGATACCAATTGTTGCCCAGATGACTAGCACAAGAGGGGGGGTGAATTGAGTTGTATTAAAAAAATAATAATTATAAATCAAATATATAATATAAAATATAAACAAAATATGAAATAACAATAAATATAAAGAGTAAGGGTATGAGAGAAGCAAACTCAGTATGTTAACGAGATTCGGTCCCACTGCCTACGTCCTCTCCTCAAGTTACCCCTTGAGGATTCCCAAATTCACTATTCAACCTCCTTCAGGTGGAGATAGAAACATATTACACCTTTGAACAATATCGCTACAAAGGATCCGTGTAGAACACCCTCTACACTTGCAATCACCTTACACGTGGTGATTCAACTATTCCCCGTGTAGAATATTTTCTACACGCACAAGGGTTATACACACCCTTTTTCTGATACAAGAGCTGATAGTGGGTAGGTTATCAGAAAGCACTCCTCAATGAGTGAAATAAGAACAATACAGCGCAAACTATATTTCTCAAAATGAACAAGGATTAAGGCTCAATGCTTAGAGAAGAGAGAATGAAAGTTTTGAATGAATGTTGTTTGCTCTTGGTGTTGTGAATATGAAGCTCTCAAATGATCTATTTATAGGCATATGAGACTTCATATTCAAATTAAAAAAGATTCACATGTCAAAAATAACATCATTCACTTTTTCAAAAAATTCAAATAAAAGGTTCTTTTTTTTTTCAATTGTCAAAGACAACATCATTCATTTTTTCAAAAAAATCAAACCTAATATTTTACTTTTGGCATATGACAAAAGGAGCACACTTTCCTTTTCAAAAAATTCAAACTTAATTTTTTACTTTTTGCATATGACAAAAGGAGCACACTTTACTTTTCAAAAAATTCAAACCTAATCTTTTATTTTTTGTATATGACAAAGGGAGCACACTTCACTTTTCAAATTTTTCAAACAAAATCATCTACCTTTTGTATAAGTTTAAAAAAGCATCAATTACTTTTAAAAATATTCAAATAAAACATGCACATGTGAAAGATGACAATCAATCATCTTTAATATTTTCAAAGTTCAACCCTTTAATCAAGGCATGCACATGTAAAAGATGACAATCAATTATCTTTAATATTTTCAAAGTTCAACCCTTTAATCAAGGCATTCACATGTAAAAGATGACAATCAATCATCTTTCAAAATTTTTAAATTTAATTTTTAAAAATATTCATGCACATGTGAAAAATGTATTTTAATGCTTTATGATAAATTATTAATTTTGACCATTAATCCTAATTTCGAATTTTAAGAGATTTACAACATTACTCTATGACTTTAATATGAACTTGTTTCCTTCTTGCTCATGCTTGGTTCTTTGATGTGCTTGACTCCATTGGACAACTTGATCTTGAAACTCATTTATTTTTTGAATTTATTTGTTACCATCAAAATCTATATGTAAATTTATAATCACATAAAACTTGAAATCTTGGGTTCAACAACCACCCAGACTTCCAACCATCGAAAATACAAGAAATGTACAAATAAATTTCAAATCGGAAGGGAATAACAAACTCAGGAAAATCAACAAAAAAAATCCATATTAAAAAATATCACAAAACAATGCAAAAAAGCCATAGTCTCATAGAAAAACATTACAAAACAACAAAAGAACCCAAACAACATGTGGTCTCAGATAGATGCATTGAACTCTAAAAAATTAACCAGACCATAATTGAACAAAGAGGTTAGACCAGCGAAAGAGACGTGAGGACTAAACATAGAAGTCAATGAAGATAGATGTTACCTTCTTGGCACAGTTCTGCTTGATGAAGGACACATGCTTCGGAATGTGGACATTAACATCTGCCAGAAATTCATGAAAGAATAATTCACTCTTTTGTTTCGATATCTGGTGAGCATACAAGGATAAAAATGTTGGCATTCTGAGAAGGTGCCCTTCGTATCAAAACAGAAAAGTGAATAATTTATTCGAAAACTCCTTTGCCAAAATTGCCAAGATTTATAACTGAACTCCACACTAAAGATAGCAGTGACAAAAACAATTGAGGTAAACTCACCCACAGAACATACAAGCACACAAAAAGAAACACCTTATAAACGAAACAACATAAAAAGAGATAAACAAAACATATGAGAAGGATTAAAGAAATAATAGAAATTGACTAACAAACAAGTTTCGACAGAAAACAAGAAAACTTCTGAACTCAAAACAAGAGTTGGTTTTAAAAAAGAAACACCTTTGGGAGAGAGTGGAGAAACGATGACACAGAATAAAAGACGAACTTTATGAACCCTTAAGCATGTAAAAAAGGATAAGTAATGAAGGACGAAAAGACTTTTCGACAGAAAGATTATTATAAATTTGGGTCGAATTTTTCCGATTGTCAATACACTAAAGACAAAAAAATTGAAATTCGCAAACCATCCTGTCAACCTGACCAAAATATCACACAAAGTTTTCAGCCGACTCGAATGTCTCAAAAAGGACCAAAAAATCTCTGACATGTTGACACATGAAAAAATAAATACAGCTCCATCTCCTCAATGTCACAGACTGATCTACTCAGTCTCATTCATAAAAAAAGTATATGCTAAACCATAGCAAAAATTATTTATTGAAAGTATTCGACATATAAAAAATAGAATAAACTAACCAAATGAAACATGAACAACACAACCATTGGAAGGAAAAAAAAAAATTTTAAATTAAAGTAAACGTACGGGGAAAAAAAAGGAATAAAGAAAAATTTGTAAAAAGGGACAAAAAAATATCTGACACTGCGACGTAAGGAGAGCTAAATACAGCAACCATCCTGTCAACATGACATATTAATACATCTAGTCACTGGATACTGTGAAAAGCAAGGTTGTGACAAGGTTTTTGTGGAAGAACGTCATTTGTAGATACGAAATCCTGCAAAATATAGTTACAGACAATGGATGCCAGTTCGACTCAGACCATTACAGCGAATGGTGTGCGGAGCCAAGGATCAAGGTGAAGTACTCATGCCAGGTCATCTGCAAGCAAACGGACAAGCAGAAGCTACAAATAAGATATTACTCTCAATCTTGAAGAAAAGGGTTGCAGAGAAAAAGGGAGAATGGGCAAACGAGCTGCTAGGGATACTTTGGGCATACAGAACATCGGTAAAGACTCCAACAGGGAAATCCCCATTCACACTAGTGTATGGGTGCGAAGCGATTCCCTCATTTGAAGTAGGGCTCCCAAGTTACTAAATGCGCTACTTCTCAACACCCCAAAATGACAAAAAGATGGAGTAGTATCTCGACTTCTTGGAAGAGGAAAGGGAAATAACGGAGGCCAGAATGGTGCATGAAAATGTTAAGGCTGAGCAGTATTTCAACAAAAGAGTAAGGCCCACGACTTTTAAGATAGGGGATCTGGTCTTGAAGAAAATTAGACCGACTACCTAAGACAATGGAAAAATGGGGCCTCGGGTCCTACGTGGTGATAGCAAAGAATAGACCAACGTCATACCGCTAGAAAGACAGTCAGGTAAGGAGTTGCCACACCATGGAATGCAGAGCACTTAAAGAAATTATATCCGTAGCAATTACATTGCTTTCATTTACTTCGTTTTGCCATTATGACATTTACATTCATGTTCATAATCACATTTACATCCACTTATTACTACTTAAATCCTATCGTGGTTTGCTTTGTTGTTATCTCCTGGTAAAAATAAATATACCCCAAGGCGAACATTTGTGCAAAACCGGGCGCACATGAAAAAAGGGGGCTCAGAAGTCATTAGACCACGCCACCCTTAAACACCTATAACAAGCCTTAGCAGCTTGCAGTGCTATGAAAAAAGGGACGTGGAAGTCATTAGACCACGTCACCCTTAAACACCTATGACAAGCTTTAGCAGCTTAAGGTGCCATGAAAAAAGGGACGCGGAGGTCATTAGACCAAGGCATCCTTAAACACCTATGATAAGCTTTAGCAGCTTGCGGTGCCATGAAAAAAGGGGTGCAGAAGTCATTAGACTACGCCACCCTTAAACACCTATGATAAGCCTTAGCAGCTTGCAGTGCCATAAAAGACGCAGAGGTCATTAGACTCCGCTACCCTTAAACACCTATGACAAATCTTAGCAACTTGCGATGCCATGAAAAGAGGGGTGCAGAGAGGTCATTAGACCTTGCCACCTTTATACACCTATGACAAGCCTTAACAGCTTGCGGTGCCATGAGGCCACACCACCCTTAAACACATATGACAAGCCGTCTCTTCGGTCAAACCTTAAACATTTTCAACGCAAGAAAAATGGAAGGACAAAAACATTTGCAGTGTAAGTAAAACAGAAAGACAACAAACATTAGCCATCACAGGCTTTTAAGTAAACCAAAAGTTATTATTACAGGAGTTTATAAGAAAAATTACAAGAAGTACAAAAGGGAGGAATGAAGAAGTTGGGGGCGTCATTTCCAGTGGGCGGTGGCAACGGAGGGACGCCTTCAAAAGCATCAGGCATCTCATCCTATCCAAAGGTGTCAACACGACGGCGAGTAGCAGAGCCACTAGGTCAAGAGTAGGATCAGTCAGGAGGCAAGACCTGAGCCTCAGAATGTTAGAACTATAACCAAAGCCAAAGGCACGGTCCCTGGTTGCGGGGGCAGAGGCTAATTGGCTGTGCAAGCGTGCAACTTCTGCCCAAGTAATAGCTAGCTCCTTCTTCTTCTCGATCAGTTCTTGGTCCTTGGTGAGGAAGGCCGAATTTAACTTTCTAAGTTCTTCATTCGAGTCCTTATGACTGTCCTTATACTGCTGATGGTGTTGTTTAAGCTTTGTCAAGGCCCCCTGCTCCTCAAAAACGTCAATGGAGGAAAGGCAAGTCTTCTTCACAGCATTCTCCAATTCTTGTGCCAGACCCTGGCTCTATTCCTGCGAACAGCTCAATTCCTCACGAGATGAGTCTAGCTCCCTAGTGTGAGCTAGAAGGTCAGCATTAAGGCAGGGAAATTCGGACTCAAAGCCCTTTTGGGCATCAGAGAGCTGGGACCTAGCGGAATCCCTTTTTGAGTTAAGAAGCCTTAAGGTGAAGTCATCCCTGACCTTCACCTCTTGGGCACGACGTACATTATCACGAAACCCAATGACTTCATTTGCAAGAATCTCCAAATTGCCGTGCAGGGAGTGGGAATAGCCCTCTGACTGCTCCAACAGTATTTCCAACTCCCTTTTCTTCTCAGCAAGCACCTCCAACTCCGCCCTATCCACCTTCCATTTCTCGAAGACAATTTTGGCAACATAGCACAACCTTCGCTATTTTCATGACTTTCTCTTCTAGGCGGGACTGGTCTGCCATAATCCACTCTGCCAGGCCGTTAATTCCCTACAAAAGGACAAAACTCTCGGGTCAGAATTGCAAATAAGCACACAAAGAAAAAGAACAAGTCCCATGACGACAATACCTTATAAAGCTAGTCCTTTAGACGGCTGGCCATCTTGGCAGTGGCCTAAGCTTGGGCGTCGACGGAAGAGGATGAAGCATCGCCACTGGTCTCTCTGCCAAAGATCTCCTCAGGGCCAAGGATACCTCCTGACAGAGAAATCCTATTAGGTCTTGGTGTTGAGTTTGCCGCTTCTTTTTGGGAACATCTTAGGCCCATAGATGGGAGGTTGGCCCTGGTATAAGCCAAATTAGCTTCAATTAAGCAGACATCTTCTCCCATCAGACCACCCAAGCCCTCGATAAGAAGGGACCCAGTGTCTCCACCAAAAGATGGGGTGAAGAGGGGAGGAATGGAGAGGCACTCGCCACTGATATTCAGCGAAGGGGTAGTGTCCCCAGAAACAGTGGGTGGTGGGCTCTCTAAAAGGGGGTCGTTGGCCTCCACTTCCTCGTGGCGGGGGGGAAGAGGCAGGTTTTCATCCCCGTTGCCAGGCCTTCTGTGTGGGCAGGAGCAGTATTCACCCCACCAACTGGGGAGTCACTCATTAGTTCACCTTGCACACTCCCAGTTGGGGAATGTACAAGACTTTCTGTCATAGGTGGGCGAATTCCTTCTCCCACGATAGGGTCCAGGTTGAGGGCGGCGGCAACCTCGGCGTCTAGCTCACCTTCTCTCACCAGATCCTTGAACACAGGGAACTCAAACATGGGACTGGATGCCAATGTGAGCGCTTGTTGGGAAGTCTCGAGCTAAAAGGTAGTGGCTAGATCAAAGAGGGCTAAGCTAGGCAAACCCTCAGCATCTCCCAGGCTAGGGGAGTGCAACCGCACAAGGGGCGCTAGGCACAGAGAGCGGAGTAGTAGCTAGCGGGGTGGATGCTTGTACATGGTCACCCTCCGAGGGTGTTAGAATCCTTTTTTTTTTTTTATTTTTTGAGGTAAGGAAGGGGGCATCTTCGGAGCGAGCCCTCTTTCTTTGCCTCATCTCTTCTTTTTCTTTTTTATTCTTTTCTTTTCTTTTTCCTTCTCTTTCTTTTCTTTCTTACTTTTCTTTTCCTTCTTTTCTTTCTCCTCTTTCTTCTTGGTTCGCCCCTTCTTTTTTTTCTTCTCTTGCACAGCTTGGCTGTCCTTCTTGTCCTTTTTTGGGGATTTCTTTGGCGGAGAGGGGTGAACTGCAGCTAAAATTAAGAACAAACACCCTTGAACGTGGGAACGATTGGGGGACATCAAGAAGTCAATCCAAAGATACTCAGGGTAAGTCTCAGCCTAGAAACAAACAGTTTCAATTTGGGCCATTTCTTGGTCAGACAAGGGCTCCATGCTCGCCCACAAACCTTTTTCATCAGGAAGTGCACCCCAATTAGCCCTAAATGAGAAATCTCGCTTGGGGGTTTCAGAGGCGGGAAGCCCCCAGCCTTGGCCAGTGATGAAGAAAAACTTACACATCCAATTCTTCGCATTGGAATATTGAGTTTTAAACAGGGTCAATGTCTGTCCTTTATCTTTCTTGCGGAAGCTAATGACATTATCCTTGATAGCTGGCCTTAAGTTGTAGAATGACAGAAATTCTTGAGCGGTCAGATCGGGGTAAAATTCCCCAATGGGCTCTAGGGACATGCGAAATACTATGCAAGTGCATAGATAGACCCTTAATGTGAAGGGATGAAGCTGTGTAGGAGCCAAACTCAGAAGGTCCAGGATGTTGCGAAGGGGGTGATAGAAGGGAAGCCTTAACCCATGAGCCAACAAAGGCATAGTCAGGGTGACCCGCTTGACAAACCTTCATCGTCGCAACACCCTTGTGGGGGAATGTCCAGCACTGCTATTTTGAAAATGTGATATTCTTCCTGAATCGCTGTTAAATCCCTTTGCTTGAGGGCTAAGCACCACCCATATCCCTCGAAGGTTGAGATATCTAATACGTGTGACGATTGAGAAAAGTTGCCATCGTGTTCAACCAGGAAAAAGAAGGAGTGAAGAGTAGCAAATGAACGAAGAGGAAGGAATAAGCTAGGAAGAATAAATGGAGTCAGAGAGAAAGCACGAACAAGAAAGGCATAAGAAAGTGTACTGAAAGAAGGAAAGATAAAAGACTCAAGGGAAATATATTTGAAAAGGCAAATGTGAAGGGTTAACCGCCATAAGCATCATGGCCTAACAAGGGAGTGGAAGGGTAACCGTTGCATGTAAATCCGTAAATGTTGCCACATCAGCGGTGAGTCATGAGTATCCTTGATTCTTGAAAATTGGAAGCGGCCAGAAAAGGAAACGTGATAGGACAACGGGGTAATTAATGGTTTGGAGACAGGTTCAGAGGTGGTTAAAGGGACCTGAAATGTGAAAGCCTTTAAAAAAAAAAAAGAGAGGAAAATATATAATATAGTAAGATTTCAGAACATAAATTTCCCATGCCTTGGAGCGAGAATTAGCCGGGTAGTTGGAGGGCCCATTTGGTGCTTCTAGCCCAACGGAAAAGGCTCTCTGTCAACCTGCTCAAATTGGAAAACCTAGGCCCAGTAGGGATCTACAAGCTACATGCCTTACTTGGGAGGGTAAGAATTTCATGCATGTATGTGGTTGTTTCGGTTACTTAGAGATATTCTAAGTTGATAAACATTGAACAAGATAGACATGACATAAGGGTGATCTCATATAATTGATCTAATCCAACAGAAAACCTCTATATATGTCAGGTAATCCCAAAAACAATTTAAATATTAATTATTTGAGTGAGATTTTTATTGACTTAAGTATCAGAGTGTTTCAAGCCTATTATGCTGGCGTTTCCTTACATCATGCAAGTGAACGATATGTTCAAGATGATGAAATATGTCCTTAACAATAGTATGAAAAAATAATATCTAAAATTTAAATTTCTCATATTCCTTTCAAACCTACTCTCTTATAATAGTCCGACGTGGGCCTGATCCATTGCCGTCTGTCTTTATTAAGAAAATAAAAATTTCTGTTACTTTTATGGCATTGTGGTAATTTAGGCACAAGAATCACAGCTAGAGCTAGAGCTTGCTTACCCCTAAACACCGTCGCAAATCCACGTTTGGCGGGGAGAGGAAGAGAGGATGGCGTCGGGATGGGGTATCTCAGGGCACAAAGGCCGATGCTACGATTTCTGGGTGGACTTCAGCGAGTGCATGTCTCGCTGCCGTGAGCCCAAGGTCTGTGCTCTCCTCCGCGAAGACTACCTCGAGTGCCTTCACCACTCCAAAGAGGTTTGCGCTATTTCCCTTTCTACCCTTTCATTCATCAAATACTGTTCATCATAACGTCCCTTTCCATTCACCGATCGGAGTACGAAGCTCAAGGAGCCTTAGATCAATGTGCTTGATTTACTTGTCTGAATTTGGTCTTTTTTGATCTGTCGTGTAAACCCTAAAATCAGTGCATTCGATTCAGATTCTAATCTTATTTTAGCTCATATATCTATTTAAAGCATATATCGCAAAATATGCGTGCAAGGGCTTATCTGAATCGGATGGGGGATTTTTTTATTTATTGGCATTACTAGGTTTTTGAAAAATTTGACAAGCCTGTTCCGGAAAGCCTTGTGTTGCTTAAAACATTATATTTGTTTTGGTGCTAGGCATTATTCACGGTACGATAGCTGGTCAATTTAAGAAATGAAACACACATTGATGTTTGTATATGATTTGACATGCCTATGTTCTGCACACTAACATTGTTGGGATCTTAAGAAAACAATATTATTACTAGTTGATTACCCAGTACTTTCGTCGGATATTCTACGAATTTCCCATTTAGTGCCTAATGTTTATAGAATGCCTTGATTTGGCTTCGTTAGCGTTGATTAGGAGAGTGGAGAGACTAAAAATTAAGAATATCAGAATAAACTTCTGTAAGGATAACTCTAACTACAAGAAAGATCTGATATACGTTCTGGGGAACAAAAACAGAGAATAATGCCCATTACAGCTGCCACTGAATTAAATCCTATTAAGATCCAAACTTGTCAATCTTCATACTATCTGCATAACTTTATCAACTGCGCTGTGCCTTTTGCCCCCCATCCACATCTTGAGAGTGTTGAACTCTTGGTTGCTCCTTTCTGCTCCGTTTTGTCATTGTCAAGGCCGTCATGGTTGATTACATGTTATTTTGTCAAACATTGTTTCTCATCCTCTAGGGTTTATATTTTACATATATCGCATCTTTGTAAAATGAAACCTTAAATCTCAACATAGCTAAAATGTTGCTCATCCCCCATTCTTTGTCATGACTAGAACTTGTAAATCCTGCATCATACAGTAGCTAGTTTCGTTTTATATGTAACATCTCAGACCCCTCTTAGGTAAAAGCACACAATTTTCTGTTTGTAGGAATAAATTCCACATTTCATATCATATGGCTTAATAATTGCTTTTATATGCCTTTCAAAGATTAGGAGGTGAACATTACGTGGAACACAATTTTTTACTTTCAGCATTAAAGGATCTAATGATATTTCAATCAAGAAATTTCTTCAGGAAAATTATTGCAAGTTCAATAACTGAAAGTTAAAAATGATAAGTGGGCTCTACTTTACCTTTTAACATTTCTTGTTCCTGTTCTTGTTCTCGTTCAATAATTCCTATTGAATCATAGATTTTGTTCAACGAGTAGGATGATGGGACCAGTTAAGAAGCTTTATTGATTTATCCTTAAAATTACAGCAAAGGAAATACTAAATGTCATATCACATGAGCGACTACTACTAGCTTCACCCTGATCATTAAGAAAATAATTTGATCCAGTGGCCCTCTATTATTTTGTGCAGGTCTAATGCTTACATTTAGTAAGTGTTAGTGTCTTATTGATTTGCTATACGATCTTAACATCTGAATGAAGGAAGAATAGATGATTATTGCTACCTGGGAGGACATGCATGAAAAACCAATGAAATAACAATTTGACTCATATGGTCACTTGTCACCTCGTCACCTCTATAGCGACATAGATAGGTCTTATTTCTTGAATACCATCTTGTGTACTTGGGCTATGCATATTCCTATTAATACTACTGTTTACTAATAAAAATAAATAAAAAATCTCTATTGAGTCCCATTATCTGGAACTTTATTGCAGTTTCAACGAAGAAATCGGATCTATAAGGAGGAGCAGCGCAAACTGCGAGTAGCTGCACGGAATGCCAAAGATGGTAAAGAGGGTTTTGACAAACATCATCATTAGTTCTGCCCATAATTGGTCATTTTCGTAGATTCAAGAATAAAGATCGTACGAAGATGTTGTATTCATAAGTTGCTTATATTATTTTGTTTTTGTTCATCCTGGATGTTGTGCACTTCTTTGGTACGTGCAACAAGATAAATATCAACTTGTTCTTTGCTTGAGCTGCATATTCTCAACTGATTTTCTTGGTGAATCTGGAAGGTCTTGTGTTTTGAGTAATGAATTGAATACACTCTTGCTACGCACTCTAGTATTGCGACTTCATTGGTGATCAGGTAAAGTGAATCCGGAATCCTAATCTCAAGAGTTCTAATCAATTTGCTTTCCACGATGATATAATTTATGGCAATCATCCAGGAGACAAGAGAATGGTAAAGTTTTTTTTTTTTTTTTTTTTAAATCTTCCGTGGGTGTTCGGCCAACTTGCGCCATCTCAATAGAATGGTAATTTTAAGCAGCGCAAATTGGTTTTTATCATCGTTCTCCATCGTGTAGAGGATACATGATTATCACATAGGTTTGTTATTTTTTTTTTTCTTTCTTTCTTTCTGGTAAAGTGAAAGATATGTGGAAATAAATAATTTGTACAAAATCTAGTCATGACTCATGAGATAGGTAAAAGAGTAATTGTTAAAAAATCTGGATGTTGGCTTGAATGGTAAACGTTTTGAGCTTTTGGGTATGCTCCCTTTAGGTGATAAAATTTCTTTAAGTGCAAACAATCTTGGGATTAGTTGGGAAGCTATTTGGGATACTCGTGCCAATAAAAAAAAGACTATTAATAACATTTTTATAAGTAAATGACATATAACAACTTGAATTAAGTAAGTTCTTATATAATTTTTAAGTAACAATATTTTAATAAATAAAAATTTATTTATTAATAATCATAAGAGCGCAACCCAAGCACACCGATTGTATGCAGGAAAAGTTAAAATCATAGTGCATGTAATTTGCATGTCGCATTCAAATGGCTCACATCTTTCATATATTTTCACATTTTATATTTTATAGTTTTGATAGAACTACTCTTGATTTACACTCCAAACTCCAAACTCTTTAATTATAACAGAGTAATTCTTTGCACCCTAATTAGATTATGACTATAGTCAAATCTTAATAGATGGTCCACACTGCTAGTATTTTATAAATTGAAGGTACAATATGTTAAGTGTTTGTAGTTTGGGATGCAAAGTGTAAAATCCTCGATAATATTTTTTTAATAAAACATATTTTTATCTTAGATTTTATTTTTTGTTTTATAAATAAAATGACATCGTTTTACATTAGATTTTTTTCTTTTAATCTTCCCCCCTCTCTCTGGGTTGATTTTGAATTTTGTTGTTATTTTCTGGTTGTGTTTCGCCATGGGTGGGTAGTAGGCGGGATGGGAAGAATGACAGTGGGAGCCAATTAGGGTGGCAATTCGTGTCCGAGTTGTGTTAAGTTATGGATATTCGACTATATGGTTCAAACCGATCCTGACTCGTTAAGATAAACTTGTAATATATTCAAACTCTAATACGATTCATTTAAATAACAGATCATATCGTGTCACTCGTTTTGACCCGTTTAATAATTAATTAGAAATTGATCAACACGACATGACTTATTTCAACTTATTTTATGTAAATAGATTGAACTAATTCACATAACCCATTTAACCTACTTAATATAATTTTATATAAAAGTTAAAATTTATATCTATTAGTAACCACAATATCTAAACAAACAATTAAACTACTCACTAACAAAAAAAAAAAATCAATATTTTTCAAAATTTAACTTGTAATAAAATCAATATTACAATCCCAATATTAAAATACGAGTATATATTCAGAATTACAATTATAACAATAAAAATATAAACATATTGATAAGTACTAATATTTCAATCCAACAATAATAAAATTGTGGATGTGAGTAAAACTCTAAACGAGCCATAACGAAATTGTTTCATGTTAAGCTGATTGACCCGTTATCAATCTTTTTATAAATCGTATTTTAACAAGTCAATTCGTTTTGACCAAAATCCATTAACATCAAATCCATACTTACTAATCTCGTATTATGTCGTGTTAAATTCACGGGTTGTGTCACATATTGTCACTTCTAAGGCCAATCCGCCCCCCAACATCCAAATGGGCCCCCCAAGAGAGGATGGAGCCAAGGTAGCCACCGTCTGGAGGGTCCAGGTAGCAACCCTAGTGTAAAGTATATTTTCTCCCATTTCGAAATGATTGAAAATTAAACTAAAAGAACCCTCTATAGTCCGTCAAACACATAAAAATAAAAAATAAAATGAATCATGAAAAATAAAGATAATATTCATTATTTTTTTAAGTATTAACTGTATTATTATTTCATTAGTCTATATTGTAATATTAATTAATTGATAGATAAATAAAAAGTAATAAATAAATTTTTAAAATATGATGAAATCACCAATAAGAGTCTGAGACCACGGTTTTTTTTAGATATAAAGAACCACAATCAGAACACATCAAAAGCAGAAAAAAAGTTTACTCTCTCACTAGAGTCTCTCTACACTGAATGATATCTTCCTTTTTACTTACACATATTTTTGAGACTTTTTTCTTCCCATGAACCAAAACTCTCGATTCTGAATCACAACATGGATGTGGAAAATATGATACAACAAACAAAGGCCCTTTCTTGGAAAGATCTCAACCTTATTCCAGAAACAAATAGTACAAATGAAAGCTCAGAACTAGCTCTTATTGAAAGGATACTGGTAGGCCTGGGCTCCGACTCCGACGGAGTCGGAATTGCCATTTCCGACCTCCGACTCCGACTGGAGTCGGAACCGGAAGTTCACTTCGACTCCGACTCCGACGAGGAGTCGGAGTTCGACTCCGATCGGAGTTCGGAGTTAGGAACTCCGATCGGAATTCCGATGGCTTCCGAAGATCACCGTCCCAAAAATCCCTTGAAGATCACCGGTCGTATCCTTCGATTCCGTCGACCTCTCCTTCTTGACGACCGCTACCTTCACTTCCTCTTCCTCACGACGTCGTTTTCTCTCCTTCCGTCGACCTCTCCTTCCGTCGACCTCTCCTTCCGTCGTTTTCTCTCCTTCCGTCGACCTCTCCTTCTTGCATCCGGCTGGTGTTTGGCGTTGCTTTTGCTCGGAAACGAGATCTCCAGCGAGGGTTGATTGGGAATTTGGGAGGACGAGATCGAAGTAGGGGTGACGTTCTCCTATTAAAAACGGCGTCGTTTAAACTTTAAGGTTTTCCTAAAAAAAATAGTTGCAAAATGTGTAATGGTGCATGAGGGGATTCGAACACAGGATCCGGAGAAACAAAACCGAGCCTCAACCATTGAGCTACCTGACTACATAATATTCATAATACAATATATAATATATAAAGTATAAATAGTCGGAGTTCGGAGTCGGAGTTCGGAGTCAACAAGGCCTCCGGACTCCGATTCCGACTCCGACTATGAGAGTCGGAGTAACTCCGACTCCGACTCCGAATTCCGAGAACTCCGACTCCGTCGGAGTCGAATTCGGAGCGGAATTCGGAGCGGAGTCGGAAATCTCGGAAATTTGCACAGCCCTAGATACTGGCAACTCGTCCTCTGAATAGAATTTCCCTTCATTCAACCTTCAAAGCAATTTGGAGTTTTTTCAAAAAGTCCCACATTGAAGATTTGGATGTCAACCTTTTTCTATTCACCTTCTAATCCGAAGGTGATAAGCAAAGAGTTTGGAATTAGGCCCCTTGGAATATTAAAGGTCAACTTCTCATCCTCAAGCCATGGTCAACAGGTTCTACATGGCAAGAGATAAGTTTTAACACTTTCATTTTTCATGGTTTAACAAGAGATTATACGAATGAAAAAAATGCTGAAAAGATAGGAAATGCATTGGGGAACTTTCTGGAAGTGAATGTGGACCCCCAGTTTGGTATTGCATGCAAAAAGTCACTTAGAATCAAGGTTGAGATTGACATTACAAAGCATTTGAAAATAGGCTTTTGGCTCCCAAGGGAGTACAACATTGATACTTGGGTATCTCTAAAATTTGAACCCTTTTTCAGACCTTTGCTATGCATGTAGTCGTATTGGACATTCTCAAGTCTTCTGCGCGTTCCTAAAAGAAATCCCCAACCAACTTCCCTATGACCTGGCTTAGAGCTGAATTTCAAAGTCCCTCTTTATATTTCACCCATTAAGATCAAGCCATAATGCCCAATTTCTTCCGGTTGGGAAACTTAATAGAGAATGGAATTAATAATGACAATCCCCAGCATACTTCGAATTTGGGGGAAAAATATGATGTTGGATGTCCCAAACTCGATCATGCCAAACCCACTTCTCATAAACCAGGAAATTATTATAGAAGGAATTTATGCGGGTTTCAAACAAGCTCAAATGGGTAGTTCAACAATTCTCTCAATCACTAATTACAAAGAAGGAAAAGGAGTGAAAAAAATTGATATAGGCAAAGGATTGATGATTGAAGAGACAAACTCCATAGATGCTAACAATGAGAAATGGGAGCTGCCAATTGAAACCATTCAAACCACCATCAGAGCAATTCCTCCTTCGCTAGCACCAATATGGGTAAGCTTACCCAAGGATCTCCTCACAAACACAACAAATACACTTATTAGAAGGGGCAAAATACAACAAGAGTCTCTTAATCGAAAGATGAAGAACATTACTGGGAAATGGATTCTCTTAACTCCAAGTGCTCGATAAGGGTTGAAGATACACTCCAGGAGGCGATGCAATGGCAGCATAGCAAATCTGGTGGCACATACCCGAAATTGCCTCAGAGAGAATCGATGCACGAAAGAGCCTTGACCACTATAGCAATACAACCATTGTTGATAATAAAAGCTCGGTAACAACTTGCTTTTACTCTATTGCACCAAGTGTTAACTCTTTTTCACCTAATCTGATTCCATCAATCATTCATTCGCATCACAATTCACAATTGACAACGACCCAACTTCTCTATTCCAACTTAATGGAGTCGGCACTGCAAAGCTTCACGTATCCCTCTGTTTTTAACACAGACGCATGGGCAAGTTAGCGGTTGAAGATACAAAAAACAGTCATGGGATTTAAAGCTCTTCAAAGTTAGCAACAACGGGCTGGGCCAGTTCCTTTTTTCTCTGTGGCTCAATTATTGGATACACAAGCTGAAACCATTTTGTATCCCATAGGTATTAATACAGCCTGTATGGAACATTTTGGGTCCTCTTCTGGTCACTCTACAACCCGCAATTCGGAAAAACTTTCTAATTCATTTGTGGAGCCATCACTAATTAGGCCCAATATCCCTCAATCTCAATTCATCAGCCCAAATCCTCATAGCCCTCTTTTTAAGGCCCAAAGGAACCCTTTATACCCAAAGCCCAAAATAACAAACTTTGTTCCTACTATCTCTTACAATCCGGTCCATCTCATCTCTCCCAACCCACCCAACGAAAATCATCTAACTCCATCTCATGGATCCAGGCTTGTTCATTTCTATAAAACAATACTTAAAGAAAAACCCTTTAATTTTTCTCAAGCCCATCCCTCAAGTATTTTAGTGAAACCGACCTAGCCAATTTACATGGACAGTCTCCCAGTGACCATTACTGCAAGTCCACACCCCTTTTTTGGTCTGCCTCTTCTCAATCTCGTGGCCTCTTTACATGTGCTAGTATCAAAAAGAGAAAAGTCCCCAAGTGAAGAAGCAGATCATCAACCAAATTAGAAATTACTAACTTCTGAAATTTCTACTCAAGAATTGGAACTAGGGAAAGAGATTAATCAAGAGAATAAGGAAAATGACAGTCATGCTCTTATCAATGCAAACTAAGAAATTAGGAAAAGCAAAGAAGTAAAAAATAACTGCTAAAGCAAAGCCCTACAACCGAACTACTAAAAGGTGGCGACTCCTAAATATCCAAAAAAAGTTGACGAGGCAAGCTCCAAGCCTCCAATTTACGCATGAGAGATATGGTATGGAATTGCATGGGTCTTGTCCGCTCCAAAGCAATCAGAAGTATAAGGGCAAATATTTGAATGCATAATCCGGATATTATTTTTTTGTCAGAAACCATGGTGATGGATAATCGCACCACTACTATTCTAAATAGTCTAGGTTTCCACCATTTTGTAAATCTCCTTGCCTTAGGAAAAAAAGGAGGCATTTTGCTGCTTTGGAGACCGGGTGTTAATATTGAACTGGTTCATGTTATCACTAATGCAATATTTATTTTGATTTACTCTGATCCCCTAACAATTCTTGGCTAGCTACTTTTGTATATGCACCAGCTCAATGGCAAAACAAAAAGCTCACTTTTGGGAGCTACTTGACTCAACTCATAAATCATTCCCTAGACCATGGCTTTGTATTGGTGATTTCAATGATTTAATAAGCCAATTTGACAAATATGGGGGATGCCCAATCACCTCAACATCAAAAGGTGGATTGAAACAACTCATGGTCTCATAGACATTGGATTCTCAGGGCTTACTTTCACATGGACAAATAACCGACATGGTACTACAATGATTAGAGAAAGGTTGGATCGTGGAACAGCAAACTCACAATGGCGACTTCTATTTCTAGATGAAACTATCCAACACCTGACAAATTCAGCCCCAGGTCATCACCCTCTTTTAATGAATACAACAAAAATAGGGAGAATAGTGACATCATTCAAAGTTTGAAGATATTTGGACGCGGGATCCTCCAATTAGTCTTATCATCCAAGAAGCGAGACAGAAAAACTTCAGTGGCAATCTAGCTTTTATACTCTGTAGCAAGATTAAGACAACTAAAGAAACTCTCAAGCACTGGAACAGGGTTTACTTCAGGAAAATTCGGGTAAATATTCAGCATATCAAATAGGAGCTTAATTAACTGCAAAGTAATCCTCCAACTCACTTGGGCTTGCAAAGAGAGAAAACACTACATCTTAATAGCAATCAGAAGAAGAAGAAATAGAATTAATTCCATAAAAATATGTCCAGGTAACTGGACAATGGACCAAGATATTATTGAATCAATTTTCATTAACCATTCAGGACAATTTATATTTCTTCAAACACCACCATCCCAGAAGATCTTGAAAATCTTTTTGAGGAGCAAATATCGGATCATGATAATGAACTACTCACAACTTTGCCCTCTAAAAAAGAAATATACGGAGCATTAAAACAAATCCCCAACTATAAAGCTCCTAGTCCAAACGGAATGATGATCCTCTTCTACAAACACTATTGGAAGATTGTTAAAAAAGAGGTAATTGCAGCTATTCAAAGTTTTTTCAGAAGTGGAAAATTGCTAAAGCAAATGAATCACACGAACATTGCCCCTCATTCCTAAAATTGAAAATCCAAACGCCCCCCTAGCACTATAGGCCAATCAGCTTGACAAATGTCATCTACAAAACCATCACAAAAATTTGGTAATCGTTTGAAGAAAACCCTCCCAAGCATTATTTCTCCTCTTCAAACAACCTTCATCCCTAGTCGCACTATTAAAGAAAATTCAATCATTGCCCATGAAATGTTTCACTACCTCAAAAAATCTCCTGAGAAAAAGGGACAAGTGGCTCTGAAGTTGGATATGGAAAAAGCTTTCGATTATGTAGAATGAAAGTTTTTGTTTACAAAAATGAAAGCTTTGGGATATAGCGTGTCATGGATCAATTTAATCAATAAGTGAATTATGACGGCTACATTCTCTATCCTCATTAATGGCTCCCCGAGAGATTTTTTCCCTAGCTCAACTAGGCCTTAGGCACGGTGACTCCATTTCTCCTTTCCTTTTTATTCTATGCACATAGGTGCTATCAAGACTCATAGTGAGATTTGAAGCTACGGGGCACATCGAAGGTATCAAAATTAGTCGAAATAGCCCTTCTATTTCCCATCTATTCTTTACTGATGATCTAATTATTTTTGAGAAAACAAAAAAGAAAACAACAAGATCAATTAGAGACAATCTGGAAAAATACCAATTTTGGTTTGGGCAAAAAGTTAACCAACAAAAGTCCTTAATTTTTATCACTCGAAACACCAATAGCACGATAAGAGCGACAGCCTTGGCCAATCTACCATACAAGGAAACTTCATCCAGAATGAAATATTTGGGGATTCGGACTTCATTCAGCAGATCAAAGAAAGAAGACTATAAAGAAATGATGGCAAAAATAAACAATAAACTTGCAGGGTGGAAAGCAAAGGTATTATCTCAAATAGGAAGAACTATGCTCATCAAAACAGTAGCGAGTACCATGTCAACATATCAAATGTCAACTCATAAACTTCCAAAGTCAGTATGTAAATCTCTTAATACCATCTTTAAAAATTTTTGGTGAGGAACAAAGAAAGATTAAAAGTACAAGCTATACCTGAAATCTTGGAAGTCCATTTGTCAACTAAAAAAAGTATGAGGCGTAGGACTACGTCTCATGAAAAATTTGAACGCAGTTTTACTAGCAAAAATGGGATGGGAAATGAGTCAATCCAATACCAGTATTTGGAAAACACTCATCTCAAAGAAATATTTAAACTCCAGTACTTTTGAACAAGCATAATGAAGGCATTGGACTCAAATCTTTGGAAAGGCATTCTCAAGACAATGACTCTATTAGAAAAATGTAATTGTTTTCAAAATTTTATGGGTTCATCAGTAAGGACATGGCTAGATCCCAAGATACCAACTTTGGAAAATTTTAAGCCCTTCCCTCTTAGCCACATTACGGAATCCTCACAAACTCTCAAACTCTCAGATTTGATAAACTGAGTCACTAATACTTGGGATACTTAGAAAATGCAAACCTTATTTCAACGAGACTACATAATAGAAATATAAAAAATATCTTTACCAACCTCTACTCATAAAGTAGATAATCTGATCTGGACAAAAAATAAAAATGGAAAATTCTCCTTAAAAACAATTTATATCTTGTTTCTAAGATTGGGAATATAGCAATGAATATGCTTTCAAGCTTTTCCTGGGATAAAATTTAGAAGCTGAAGATCTATGACCGCCATAAGCTCATTCTTTGGAAAATAGTTTGGGATATTCTTCCCACAAAAGAGAGACTCAAAAACTTTATCCCTCATAAGAATCATTACTTTATCTCTTTATTGAATTTTATCTCTTTATTGAATGTCCAATCACTAGAATTCTCTGGAGTTAGAGTAGTTGGCCCCTTAATCTCTCTTCTTTGGTCATAAGTTCTATGAAAGACTGGATCATTCTCATCCTTAACCCAAAGATGAAACTGGGTTTAACCTCTCAACAAGAACACCATTTTCAGATTTTCGTTGCTCTGATCCTAGACTTTATATGGCGACTGCGAAATGATTTAGCTCACAATCAAGTTGAATTCTCTCTGCAAAGAGCATCAAAACGGTGGAAATATGGCAGCGTCCCCCTCTGAATCATTTTAGTATTTCTTTTGACATAGCAGTTAGAAATTTATTTTCAACAGTTTCAGCTATTTGTAGAAATTTGGAAGGAGAAATCATAGAGATATGGATAGAGGAGAACACTTCTATAATACTAGTCTTAGCGGAAGAATTAGCAGCAAAGTTGGCTATCAGATTGGCAAATCATCTAAATTTTCCTTCAATCTCTCTGGAAGGTGATTCTCAATTGGTGATTTAAGCTATTGGGGGAGATCTCACTGACTGGAGAATCTCTACAATTACTGAGGATATTGCATCTACATTGATTACTCACAAACGTTGTTCTTTAAAAAAATTGATCGATTTTAAAATCAATTTGATCACTCGGTGGCGCAATGAGCTGCAACCAACTTTAAGTTTGGTAGCATTCTTTTAGCTATTATTCCTTCTAGTTATCTGTGATTCTGTATATTGATAGTAGAAAAGACCCTCCATAGACTACTAGTTTGTATTTTATTTTCTTTTAATGAAAACTTGATTAGGAAAAAAAAAGAGAACACATCGAAAGCGCACAACGTCTAAGAGCATCCCCATCCGGGTCTGCATATCTCCTCTATCCCCATAATTTATGAAAAATTATAGGGTTTGGGCCAAAAACTCCTCCCCATCCCAATCTCCATTTTTCGGTTAGGGTTTATGGTTTGTATAGGAATTTTCCATATTTGGTGATTCACTGTACACCCCCATTATTGCCAAACCCCATTCGGTTTTCCCTTCATCCCGCGTCTTCTTCTCTCCCGCTAGGCAAACGGTTGGCCCCTCCCTTACAACACATCTCCATCGATTGTAGCTCTCCATCGATAATTTTTGTAAGTGAAAATTTTCATTGTATGTTTCTCTCTTCCCTCATTTTCTTCTATTTTTCTTTTCCTTTCTCTCTCATTCTCTATTTCTCTCTTCCCATTTTTCTTCCTCCCGATGTCATGAAAAATCTCTTCCCTGAAGTTTGTGAGAGATCTTTGAATCGGTGAAAAACAGAGGGTTGTGATTGTGGCTTTTTGAGGATTTGGTTGTTGGGTTTTTGGTTTTGAGGAGAATTTGGTGGATTTGGTGCGTGGAGTTTTTGGCTTTCACACAGATATTTCTCTCGATTACGTTGAAGATTTTGGGCTATTTTTGGATTTGTTTATTTGCTCAATCCTTACTCTGGTATTCATCTTTTCGAGGAATTGTTGAATCAATTTTTGGTGTCTCAATCCTTGCTCTGATATTCTTTTGTTGCTTTTATTTTTTTGTGCATTTTCGAATGGTACACCTCGTAGTAAACCAGTTCTAGAAATACATGAACCACTTGAGTTCATTTTCAAACACTGCTACATTGAATCACTTGGTAAATCGTTCACACTTTTTTTTTTTTTTTTTTTTTTTTTTTTTTGTGGAAGTGAGAATAAAACCATTCATCTTTTTTTCTTGCACATTGCGAGTATGGTTGGTAGCATTTCTATGCATAGAATATTGTGTTTCAGTGCAAAGTAATTGGCATGTGTGAATGGTTTTACTTTGTAATAGATTGGTCTGTAAACATACATACCTGGTATGTTCTATGTTAGAGTCTTGGTAATGGGGTTTGTTTCAAATGGTTTTAATTATATGGCAAGGAGGACATTGGTTATTGCTCTGGATTGTGCTTGAAATTACAGATTGAGAGCTGTATAGAGTATAATTGTTCATCTATAGGTTCTTCCCATTTGGAATATTCCAGAGGGTGGATTGTACATTTTATGATCAAAGTAAATGATCCAAAATTGGCTGTGTAGGATTTGTTCTTAGACTTGTGGTAGCTTTAGTTTTTTCTATTTGGTCTTTAATGTGGAGAAAGAAATTAGTTAAAACAAAACAAAGCACGGCTTGTATGGAGAGGGTCTGTTTGCCTTTCTCTACTGCTTTTTTAATTGGATTTCTTCTTTAATGAAGGGTGAAAAATATTCAAATACATACAAAAATTTGTAACTCTAATCTTTTTTTTTTTTTTTTTCTTAATACTTAGAAGCTTATGCCTTGAGGACTATGTCTAGTTAACTTGTTTACTTTCTTTTAGAGTGTGTGGTGCTTTCTTTGCTTCAATGAGGTAAATATGTTCAGCTAGGTTTCTTGTGGTGCTTTTCTTTCTACATCTTTTCAATCTGTTTGCTTCGATGAGGTAAATATGTTCAGTTAGGTTTGGCTTTGTTATTTTTGCCTATGATATAGATGTAAAATGTTCTCCCCATTTATATGGATTAATGGTGATCTTAGTGAGCGTAGCACGCTCGAGATAGAAGGAAAACTTCCATGGCCATTGTAACGATCTGTTGCTCAATCAAATTTTGGTAGGAACATTGTTGTTTTTACTCCTGAATATAAGTTAATATCAGATATTGAGATTCATTTATCAAACTTTTTATGTGATGGTATTATCTTTTGTAATGCATTACAGGAATTAGCAAAGATGACATCTTGATTATGTGATGGTATTATTGCTAGTTTTATATGAATGGTATATATTGTATCAATGTCACATTAACTTGAAATGCCAAGAAGGGATTGAATATCCTTTAAAGATTTCCATATTTTTTAATGTACTAGATAAAACCTGCTTTCTTTGTTTAAGTCTTGTGGATTAGACCTGATTTCTTTCTTGAGGGTAATTTGTTTTGTGTTGTTGGATCATTTGTAGTGTTTCATATCTTTCGAGAGAGGGAAATTGTTATTAGGCTGTGATGATAGTGTTATAGTGAGAGTTAATTCACAAGTGTTAATGGAATCTCATCGATATGGCGGGGTAATCCTCACTCGAATAACCATATTGCAGTTTGTGGTATTTTCCACAAAAGGCAATTGAGGTTCGGGTGGGGTTTTGCAGCCATTCGATGTTGGGCTCCTAGCTTGCTATCAATATTTACACCATTCTGACCCTTTTTATTTATTAATATATTAGATATATTAATAAATGGGATGAGGATGCTCTTATTTACTATTATTATGATTTGCATGCTATTTGGTTATTGTTTTGTGTTATTTTGTGATAGGGAAGTAATGTGAAAACTAATGACCCTCGGCTCTGATGATGACAAAGTTTGGTGGAGATACAAGAAATTTATGATCATTTCCTCAATGGTTAGGTAACCCAAACTGCCAACAAATAGTGGCAACCGGTTGTTGCAGCCACGAGAGGGTGGCCAAATTTCTAATATGTCATCATTCGGTTTCTGAGCCGGCGATGGATAAACCCCAAACTTCATGCTGTTACATGTTTTAACATTTCAATAAATTTTTAGATATAGATTCACAAGATCCTGGACATATGTATTTCACCAACCTCCTAAGTTAAGATTTTCAACTGGACCAAAGTTACGGTGGGTAAAGTGGAAACTCTCCTATAACTATTGAGGCCTCTCCACCCTTACCCCATAACAATCCTATCGGTGTTAGGAAATCAGTCAGGGGTGCAAACTTCACCTCCGAATAAGACAAGTTACTTGTCTCTGCATGGTTGAATTGTAGCCTTGATGTCATGCAGGGAGCAGACCAAAAACACTCATAACTTTGGAAAAAAATATTTGAGTATTTTCATGAATTTAAAGAAACCACAAATGACCGGACAATAAAGTCTTTAATACATCGGTGGTCGGTTATTCAAAATGTGACAAATAAATTTTGCACAAAACTAACTCAGGTTGAAGGGTTGAATCAAAGTGGCATGACCGAACAAAATAAGATAGAATTTCCATACTCTTACTTCTTTTACAAACAATTAATTTTCGTGTACATTAGTTTAACATGAAATTTTTTTCTTACATGCAAGTTTGACAAGGTTAAGGTTATGTAACAATCGTTAGAAAAATGCTCATTTCAATTTGAGTATTGTTGGAACCTGTTGAAGGACTAGTCTAGGTGGATTTGGCTTTCCACAAAGAAGGATCCAAAGCGAAGGAAGACGATGTCCCCGTCCCTGACCTCGACTTGATGTTCGGACGCTGCATTAGATTTAGTCTTTAATCTCGAGGCGGATAATGTGATGGAGAATGAGATGATCAAATTGGACCGACTAATGAGAAGGAAAGCTGAGAAAGGAAAACGAAAAGCCCAAGGCAGGCAAGCAGAGGAAAATTTTGAACTCAGAAAGATGAAATATACATTTTTCGAGGAGTCATGTGCTTAAGAGAAAACATTTTATCGCCTTAATGCCAAGAAGATGGAGTATGACAAGGAAAAAGAGGAAAAAAAATTACCTCTCGAGGATGAAAGACTGAGGTTTAAGGGCGAGAATATGGTAATTGATCAGGAAAAATAGTTAAATAAAATCCGTCAAGAGGATGAAAGACTGAGGTTGGAGGCGTAGAAAGTGGAGCTCACGTTGAAGGAAGCAGATCAACGCATTATGATGATGGACGTGAGTGCCATGATAGAAATGCAACGGTTATATTTTCAGCAATTGCAGAGGAAAATCATGGCGAGACCCAATGCTACAGCATATTTGGATTGATTGACTTTATTTTTGTAAAATGTTTATTTTTTTATTTTATATTTCGGACAATGATGGATAAGTATATTATTGATACTAAACTTTTGTATTTTTTGTGATGTAAATTGATATTTTTAAATAAAGAAATTGGCCATTACAATTTCAGAAACAATTACAAATGATCTCAAATATAGTCATTATTTACATGAAGGAAATACGAACACAAATTAGATTACCATTAATATAGTCAATACTAACATGAAGGAAATACAAATGCAGCGAAAATTAACTCAAACATAGTCACTAATAACATGAAGAAAATATCATAATATAATATGACATGCTTACTGTTAGGAATATAATAGCTATTGATGTTCAATTAGATCTGCTTGGAGCTGATGATGTGCCGAGCTGTCTCTAATATGATGGTGACGTTGGATGAAATCTGTAAGCTCAATTGTATGATTGCGTGACAGTTCCGGGACTTCATCATCAAGTTGATCATACTCAATGTTCGGACCCTTACTATCATTATGCTCATCTTTAATGATCATATTATGTAGAATAACACATGTTTTTCATTATATTTGTTAGTTCATTCACTTTGAACATTCGAGAAGGTCTATGAATGATCTCAAATCGTTGTTGAAGTACCTCGAATGCATACTTGACATATTTTCTTGCGGATTATTGTGCTTTCATAAAATTTTTCTTCTTATTCCCTTGTAATGATGGAATCGTCTTCACAAAAGTTCATCACTTGGACTAAATACTATCCGCAAGGTAATACCCTATAATGTAGTTGTTGCCATTGATTGTGTAATTGACTAGAGGAGCACGCCCTTGGGCAAATTTTATGAAAATAAAAGATCTCTATAGTACATTAATGTCGTTATGTGAACTGGGTATACAAAAAAATCCATGCCATATCCATAAATTATATGAAACAACTGTTTCTAAAATAATAATTGGTTCGCGGATATAGCTAGAGTACATACCTTTTCAAGCTGCAGGACAATTTTTTCACTTTCAATGCATGCAGTCAATGCTTCCCAGCATTCCTAGAAATCCTATTGTTTAGCAACAACAAGCAATTGGGTAAATCATTGGCATTTGGAGATTATAGATATTCATTTGAAAAAATACTTATTATTGTCTCAGAGAATTTTTTGAGACTCTCCATTACGGTACTTTTACCAATATGTATGTATTTATCCATAAAATCTCCAGTAACCCCATATGCCTGCATTCTAAGTGCTGCAGTTATTTTTTACATAGAAGATAAACCGAGTCTTTTGGCATTATCTCTTTTTTGGACAAAGTATGATTTGTAAGACTCTACCTCATTTAGAATATGGAGAAATATGTGACGACTCTTCCGAAATCTCATTCGAAATAGATTCGAGGGATATACTGAATTTTCTGTGAAATAATTGCGGAATAGGTGCTCATGGCCTTAATATGATCACGCCGAATAAACTTACGGCGTTGGCGATTGCCACGATGCCTCGTTGACTGTCCATCGGTCTCGTCATTAAGAATAATATCGCTATCATTTTCAGAGTATATGTATGTGAGTAATTTGCAAAAGAATGTACGAGCCATTTGATGAAAGGAGTGAGAGATCATGAGAGACTGTTGAATTTCGATTCTTTAGATCAAATGAGACTTGAGTTTGTGAGAATGTGAATGTTAGCAAAATGCGTATTTATAGAGGAAAAAATTACTGTTAAATATAGGACAAAAAATGTTATCGTTTGATAGAAGACAAAAAAAATTTATCGTTGGAGAAAAGACAAAAAATATTATAGTTGGAGAAAAGACACAAAATATTATCGTTACAAAAATGACAAATTTTTATCATCAATACGTGATTAGGTCTTACTATTAGATAAATTGATAAAGAGTAGATATTAAAAAAATACCATGATGTTAGAAAATGTACATATTAAAAAAAATTACTATTTCTATAATACAGATTTCAGTTTGAAAAATAATATTGTATTTGGTAGTCAAAATTATATAAATATTTAGTAAAAAATGATATTTGAAAAATAAATAATAAGATAAAAGCGTTAGTAGTTACAATTATAAATAGGTGAGAGAAAAAAATAATAAAAATAAAGAAATATTATTTAATAGAATAGAGATAGAGATATAGAATAAGATGTATCAAATTTTTAGAAAATGAATAAAATTTAAAAGATGTAATTTTTAATTAAATTATATAAAATTTTATAAGGATCGGATGAATACTCTGAGAGTCGTACATTTGGGTAACACCTTTACCTAACCACAGTTCGTTTACTTATCCTGCATTGTTGTACCTCTCCCTCATTCTCCCGACTCAAAACCCTAATCAGATCCTTTCGTCGCGTCTGCGCTGTGAAGGTTAGTCATCTCATCCGCCATATTCGAACCCTGGTAACCCCGATTCTCAGGTCGCTTTCCCCGGTTTTATGGCCGAGAAAGGCATGGGAAATCGAAAAGGGAACTAAGTTTTGAGTTTTGGATTCTGCGTTTCTAGATGCCTTTGTCTCATCGATGTTTGATGTATTTCCTAAACTACTTATCTCTATATTAGGTTTCTTTGATGAAAAGACTCAGATTTGTGACTTTTATGCTGTTTTCTTTTACTGAAATTTCTGAACAACCAAATGGAGCCATTTTGTTATATATCTTTATTGCTACTTTTTTTTTCCGGGTTTAATTTAGTTGGGTTTATGGTTTTTGATAGATTTATTTGTCTCAGGAAAAATGAGTAGCCGTGCGAGCCGGACTCTCTATGTCGGCAATCTTCCAGCTGATATTCGTGAGAGAGAAGTGGAGGACTTATTTTACAAGGTAACTTAGTTGTTATGGTAAATCTTTGGATTGGTTCGACCGTGACATGTTTTTAGCTTTTCGCAATACTGGGCGGAAAATGGACATGTAATTGTAATTAGGTTCAGTATTTGTATACTTCCTACGTACTTGGCTTTGCCTTGTTACTTGTCTCAATAAAAATTTTCTTATCCATTAAAAAAAGAAGAAAAAAAAAAGAGTGTGTATCGGTGTCGTGTTTAATGAACCTGAACTTAGAATCTGTAGGCTTTAAAATAGACATGGAAAGGTAAGGCGAGAATTATATAGCTCTCTCTGAGCTGAGGTCTGAATGCTTTTACTGGGTTATGGTTTATGTATCTTTTATTAATAGATTGATGTATGCGAGTTGCAGATGGACTCGAATAATTTGTATATCTTTGCTTTGATTAATGAGAATGGTTGATCTTGGTTATTTAAGAAGATTTCATGTCTCAGTATGGACGCATAGCCCACATCGATCTGAAGGTACCGCCTAGGCCCCCGGGTTATGCTTTTGTTGAGGTGAGATTAGTGCTTCTTGAATTGTATGGTTTCTTTGTTTTATTTTCTTTCCCCTTATTAATAGTGTTTGTTACAGTTTGAAGATGCTCAAGATGCTGAAGATGCCATTCGTGGTCGTGATGGCTATGATTTTGATGGGCATCGGCTACGGGTTAGTCAATTTTATTTGTGCGTTCATGGTGCTCGCTTTTACTGCATGATGTCCATGCTCTCTGCTTATCTTGAATATCCTCACATCTTTATAGGTGGAACTTGCACATGGTGGCCGTGGGCATTCGTCATCAAGAGATCGTTATAGTAGTCATAGCAGTGGGCGGAGTGGACGTGGTGGAGTATCCAGGCGCTCTGAATTTCGTGGTGTGTGTGTATTTTATTCAACACTATGTTACTTTGTTATTTATTGCGAATACTATGTCATCTGAAGTTGTTCTTTGTTCCATCATATAGTGCTCGTCACTGGATTGCCCCCTTCTGCTTCATGGCAAGACCTTAAGGTGAGCATTAATGTTGAACAATTCGCAACTGCTCCTGATTATAACTATTCTGCTGTATGTATGTGTATGTGTATGTGTATGTGCATGTGAAGTATTTGGTAGAGTTAAAAATTTCCTGAAATGTTCAATTTCAAATTAATCTCACTGCCTTGTATCAGGATCACATGCGACAAGCTGGGGATGTTTGTTTCTCCCAAGTCTTCCGTGAGAATGGTGGTAGAACACAATCAACACCTAATGGTCTTGTTTGAAGTTTCATATGAGATGGTGTTTTCAGATTTTGATATGATTCTAGACTTTTAGTTTTGATGGTTCTTGCTTTCTATTGGTGTTCATTATCTTGCCTTCATTTTAATATGGAGGAAGAATTTGAAAGAAAGTTAATTTGCAGTTAGAAATTTCTCTGTCTAATGGGAGCTATGCTGAATTCCTTGTTTTCAAAAGGACTTGTTTTTTTTATACAGATTTCTGACAGGAAGTGATGGGCTTTTGTGATTGTTGTCTGCTTTTATATATATATATATATTCTTTATGGAGCCATATTTCATCATTGTGAAGTTTTATGGAAATTGATTCCTTTTTGCCTAAGGTGGTGTCTAGGAAAAGAACAAAATGGTCGGTGTTTTGAGGACTCTGAGCAATCAGTGGACACCTTTTTTTTTTTTTCATTTAAAAACCTATTTCTTTGTTTGGTCACTCATATTTGTATTATTGATATTCGATATCAGGATTTTCTTCGAATTCTTAGGCCTATAGATTGTATACTGTGTGCTTGGATGTCACCACCTTGTCAGATTGAATAAAATTGCATTTTTATTGTTGAAAAAAGACTTTTATCTTCAATTTGAATTTGTTTGTTTTGTACTTTGATACCGGTGTTCTAGCCAAGATCTTAGAAGAAAACATGGGATTGACTTTTTTTTTTTTTTTATTCTTTATTAATTTTAATTTTTAATTTTTATTCTAAATCTTTGTTTTGATTCTTTTATAGGCACAACAGGGGTTGTGGATTACACAAACTATGAAGACATGAAGTATGCAGTAAGTTAAATCTCTTTCTTGATTGTTGATGACCAATTTGAATGGCCTCCAACGAGCTTGAGTTCACTCAAAATTAAGGCCTCATGAGTTGAGATAAAAGATGAAAATTAAATAAAATATTGTTAGAATATATTTTTTTAATATTATTTTTGTTTTGAGATTTGAAAAGCTGAATAGTTTATTTTATTTTGCGTGGGAATTTGGGAAAGTTTTAATGATTATATAAGATGAGATGAGATGTTGTGAAGTGTTGTGAAAAAACAAACAAGTAATGTCTGAATTTTTTTACTTCTCTCCAATGCAGGTAAAAAAACTTGATGACTCTGAGTTTCGAAATGCATTTTCTAAGGCATATGTCCGTGTATGTATTAACTTTGATACTTTGAATATTTTAGTTTCCCGCTCTTTGTACTCGTCTTTGTTTATTATTGCATTTGTTTACAGGTAAAGGAATATGATTCAAAGAGGGATGCCTCTAGGAGCCCTAGTCGTGGTCAATCTTATTCGAGAGGCAAGAGCTATAGCCGCAGTCGCAGTCGCAGTCGTAGCCGAAGTATTAGTCACGGCAAGAGCAAGAGGTTTGACCACTATAAAGTTGTAGATACCGTAGTATGTCTTGGAGTTATTATCCTTTTTGGTAACTCTGATTGTAATGCAGCAAGTCTCCAAAAACCAAATCTTCTCGCCGCTCACCTGCTAGAGAGCAGTCGAGATCTGTCTCTAGATCTCCCTCCCGTTCTCGTGCTGGATCAAAGTCTCGTTCTATGTCAGGGTATGTATTTTTCTCTCCCATAGGTGTTTTTTTAAAGCCAAACGTATCACACTAGATGCTAATAGGTGTCATTTTTTTTAAAGATGGAAGATATTTATGAGATACTGTTATCTTGTTGACTGATTTATTGATCTGTCTGGGGGCTTGTGACTTTTTGGGGCATCTTTAGGGATGAAATCTTTTGATTTTTTTTTTCTCCCTTCATGCTTGTGTTGCAGTTGTTGTCTCTTTGAATGCGTCTTTGCATTTCTTTGGGCAAACCTTAGTTGCACCTGGTTCGCCTTCAAATATAAATTAGTCACTAATGCGTCATTTGGATGTTGAGATGAGATGAGATAAGAAATCTATGAATAAAAGTGAAATAATTAATGAATAGTAGTGAAATAATTTACGAATAGTAGTGAAATGGTTTGAGTTGATATATTTTATGGGATTTGGGAAAGGAGAGAAAATTTTGAAAAAAAATTTATAAAGTGAAAATATTGTTAGAATATAATTTTTTAATATTATTTTGTTTTGAGCTTTGAAAAAATTGAATTGTTTTTGTGTTTCGTTTGGAAGTTTGGGAAAGTTGTAATGATTAGGTGAAAAAGATGAAAAGTTGAAATTGAAAAGTGTTTGTGTTTGAGTGGTGTTTGGATATTGAGATGAGATGAGATGGGTTGAAACCATCTCAATTTCCAAACGGGGCCGTTTGCAATCTTGACTCCACTGTCATTACTGAATATGTGGTCAATTCTTTTTTAGGCATGCATTGATGTGCATGCTATTTATAGCAAATGCAATCTGGGAGTTGTATTTCTGTCACATTTCAAGGTATACTTTTCAAGTGGGGGGAAGAAATACTTGCGTTCTCTTTAGATTGATGTGGTATTGTGCTGGAAAACTTGTTTGAGTTTTCAAACAGGTTCTCTTGGTTGTCATACACGTTCTTTCATTTGTTGTTTTAGTTTCACATTAATATCTTCACTATTTCTGCCTTCAAAGGTTGGGGTGATGGAGCAAGTGCACGTCAATGTTCATTTTTCTTCTTCTTTCCTTTGTTTGTGTGAAAATTGCCTTTTTGTTTTTTAGATATGGATACATGCTGCGAAGTGGGGATTGGAAATTAGGATCTTGATGGGATATGGTTCAGTTGCCTGCAACTCTTTTGGTTGTGGAGGTATGCTGTTTTTTAGATGGGCAGCTTTGGAAACCTTGATGGTGCCTCTTTGTTCTAATTCTTTTTAGCATTGCAACTGTCCATGGGTGCTAGATTGGGAACAAAGGAGATCATGGTTGCAATTTTTAAAGCTGGATATCTGTGAACTAAATGCCATTGGGATTTGAATAGCACCAACAATGAGCAGTAGAGACGATTTCATTATCATTTTCTGCTCCAACATTTGCCAAAGCTAATAGGCCGCACTATCTGGCTTCTCTGGATTTTTGTGGTACAGTAGGGACAAATTCTCTTCCCTGTCAGTCCACTGGTGTCTTGAAAATACCTTGTGATGCTTTCATTACGATATTTTCTTTATGAATTTAGGTTGCATTTATAGGCTGGAATTATATATATCGGCCTGATATTTTTCCTTGTTGAACTGCTAAATATTTATGGCTTTTCCATGTATCCGTTTGGATATGGTAACTCCGTGGAAGAGGCATCAAGGGCTATTGGATCAAATTTGGTAAAAGGAACGTGTGGATTTTAAAATGGGTTGTTTCTGGAACTTTTGCAGATCTCGATCAAGATCCAGATCTCCAGTGCCTTCGGTATGTTTTTTATTTCTGTTTGAACAAATTTTTTTTTTGTGATGCTGAATATTAATAGGCCAATTAGAAATGTTGCAACATGCCCTCATTTAATGGGTGGCTGGATCATTGGTACAGAGATATGGTATTGGGATATTTTAATTATTAGAGCCTCATCTAACTTGATAAGTTTTTAAAAATGTTTTCGAAAGTATCGTGATTGAATAGGTATCTATATTACCTGCCATTTTAACAGACCTGTTCTCTGAATCAATGTCCAGTCCTAGAATCTTGGTATTGGATTTAGTTCGATCTTCTATTACATATTTTTTTAAAGAAAACACTTCATCTTACCTCTTTTTCAGCGTCAGAAACGAAAGAGTAAAAGCCCAAAGAGGCACAGTGCAAGCAGGAGCAGGAGCAGGAGCAGGAGCAGGAGCAAGAGTTTATCCAGGTCCCCTTACCCTTAATAATTCTTTTCTGCTCATTGATGGAACCATGTTACTATCTTATGTCAGCATCTTTGTTTTATTGTTCTTTGTTTATATACGTGATATTTTCTACTTGTATATGTGATATTCTCAACTTGTATATGTGTGTTGGCTTCGACCAGAATGCTGATTGCAAACTTGTTTGGCAGGTGAGATCTGATTGCAGGTGATCTGTTGATTCCTGAAGATTCTATGAGTGTGCCTTTTTATTGTTGAAAAAAACTTTTCCAGTAAAGTATCCTAGGCAAGCAATAGCCAGACCTTTCATGGGCAGACTTCAGACTGGATTTTGTGGTTGTTTTCTAAACTGTCAAAATGATTTCTAAATCCTTTTGAAGCCTCTAGATTGAAACTTGCACATTCACCATATTTGTATTGCAGATGAGATTTGCTAAATTCCATATTTTCATAATTTTAGGGTGTTGGATATTGATACCTCAGCCTCTTTCTTTATGCAAACCATATACTGTAATCATTATCATTTTTTAAATTTTGTGTGTTTACGGGTAAGGATTTATTGATTGCTGTAAAATGTTCCAGGAAATTACTCTGCTTCTTAGTGGCCATGTTTGTCCCAAACATTCTTTAGGGTGATTTTAGTGTGGACATAATTTTGGTATGCCCTTTACAACGGCTAAAAAAAGGAGAGATTTTACTTGTATCGGTAGGGTTCTCCGACCATTTCCTTTTGGCCTTGTTTGGAATTTACCAGCAAGCTACTGGCATTTTGTTTTTAGAACTTTTTTTTTTTAATTTTTAACTTTTTATCAACAGATGTGTACGATGCGTGCCTGCCAATAGAATTACTGGTTTTTTTTAATAATAATAATTATTATTATTATTATTTTTTAAATAACCGCATAATGTAGTCGTTCTGAAAATGCTCAAAAGCAGTTCCTGCCCAGAGTCAGATTGTTTTTGGGTGGCTTGGCTTGTGGCAATGCGCATCATTTTCAAGTTTAGAAGCCTTCTGCTTTGGCAAATCTCATTCATTAATCATTATTATGCTGTCTTGTGTCGAATCTTTGTGAAAACGGTATGGATACAAATATAGTCACTAACTTATTGGCGTTGTTAATGTCTGTCCTTGTCCTTCAGTCACTGAGTAAGGTGGTTACGTAAGGTATTCGGCTATATATGGAGCCAACTTAAAACAAGTGTAGGAAATGCCAATTGGAAGCGTCCTTTGACGGCTTCCTTTGTTGCCCATTCATTACGCATCCAATGCGAAAGCAACCAGTTCCCACCCCTCGCGTTGACTAGGGAAGGAGGGAGGAGATACCGGTTTCGTCTCGAATTTATTCGTAAACTAGTTTAAAATATAACGAGTTAACACATTCTGCTCAAAATTAGAAAAATGAGAATATATGATAGATATTCTATCAACTCTGGTTTACTTGTCCTAAGTGACAATTTGTGTTGGTTTTGTTTTAAGTCATGGATATTTGACTATATAGGTCAATTTGAATATAATCCATTAAGCTAAATGGACCAGACTTTTAAACCATAACACGATGCATTTAAGTAACGGATGACATGATTTATTTAATTATTAATCAAAAATGGGTTAATACCATATGATCCATTTTAACTCATTTTTAAGTAAATGAGTTGAATTTTAATATAATTTTACATAAAAATTTAAATCTATATGTTAATGTCTAAAGATAGTGCAACAGGTCAGAATGAGAGAAATATTCATTCCCAGCTTGTTGAGACTCTTTGGGCATCGATTGGTATAGAGTGGAGCCCCCGGTGTTGGTTTGGTGTGGTTGTACAGCGTCAGTACATACATACATAGCGATGATCAGTAAATAAATATAGAGAAGATAAAAAGACAATGACATCCAAATTTACGTGGTTCAACGTAAAATCTACGTCCAGGGAGTTTTGGGGAGGAGATAGTTCACTATAATATGTTTATTTATAGTCTCTCATGTTCTATCTTCCTCTCTATACAATGGAGATCTCCTCGCTCATCTCCTTATCGAGAGGTTGAAGAAGCTAAAGGAGTTGAAGTCCAAGAATGTCCCCTAGAAGTGGTCTAGTCCTTTTTGACACTCTTTGTCTCCTCCCTTTTCTTCTTTCATTCACCTATCTTTTAGTAGAGGGGCTCTTTGATAGGCTGAATTTGGTTATTTGGATCTGGGATATTCTATCTCCTCCACTATATTTTTTAGTATTCACCATATCTTAAAAAAACAACAAGACTACCTACTAATTGTAATTTTGAAATAAAATTTAAATGAGTTATTGTGGATGAATTGACTTATTTATTAATCGTGTCTTGACAGATTAATTCGTTTTGACTCAAACCCTTTTATATAAAATATAAATCCGTTAATTTTGTATTATATTGGTATTGAGTTAACGTATTATATATTACAATTCCTACTTGTTTGCCTTGAGAATATAAATAAAATATTAAAAAGAGTAATTTATAGAAATCTTGTGCAAGGTTTTTAATAAAATTAAAACCTAAACTATTCAACTTTTCTATTATGAGATTTTTGAAAGATTACACGAATTTGGTATGTTCTAAACTTTATTAATCCTTGTTGGTAAATTAATTAGACCTATAGTAATAACACATCATAAATTCAATATAGGCGTCTATATCTCTCGATCCTCGTCCTCGTCCCTCGCACGACACAGGATAAACTCGGTCCCTCGCCGCGACACTAGTTTCGCACACAACAATCGAGCCCTCGTCTCTCACTCTCGTTCTCTTCAAAACCCCCGATTCATAATTTCATATCTCCTGAGAATCTCCGCAATATTAACTTTTTTTTTTTTTTTTCAAGAAAAAAATCCATACCTATCTCACAGTTTCTCTATAAATCCACGCCCATTTCAATATATCCATAGTAACCAATCAATAATGACGGACACCGTGTTCTCAAAGCTATCGGAAGACATCGTGCTCGGCATCTTCTTCAAGCTTGATGACGACCCGCGCATATGGGCCCGCCTCGCCTGCGTCTGCACCAAATTCTCGTCTCTGATCCGCACCGTTTGCTGGCGGCACAAGTGCTCCACCGCCATCCCCTCCGTTGTCTCCGATCTCCTCTCCTCCTCCGTCGCCAGCTCCTCCTGCCCTCCCGGCGGCTGGGCCGCGCTTCATAAGATCGCCGTCTGCTGCCCGGGCCTCTTCCACGCCGGCGTGCTCCTCGAGAACTCGTATTTCGGCCTCGAACGAGAACTCGGTCGGAACGAGAACCGAAGCACGTATCCCATTGCACGATCAAATATCCCAACATCCTCCACTGCCCCTTGTCCTAGCCATCATATAGATAAGGCTAATCCAACAGCTGCTTGTTCCTGGTCACTCTTTGACGACCTGTGTTATGATACTGTTTACAACGTTTCGGATTCCCAAGATGTTTCCCACGCTGTTGGTGGTGAAGTTGTTACGGTGGGAGGAGAGTTCACGGCGTCGAAGAGGAGGAAGATTTATCGGTCTATGCGCTCGCATTTGGCTTCTGGAGTTTGGAATTTGAGCCGCGAGCAAGGGAGCAAGCTCCTCGCTAGACAGTTCCGGGATGATTGTCTTTACGTTTGTGGTTGGCCGGGGTGTGTTCACTTCGAGGAGAAGCGGAATTATATGCTTTTCAGAGGAATTTTCAAAAACTTCAAGAGGTCACGGGTGTGGAGAACCATAAGCGATGGGAATAGGAGCAAGGTCGGTCTGAATTGCGCGTTCTGTCCCTGCAAAGAGACTTGGGGTCTGCACTCCGCGTATTGTTTGAGACGAACTTTCGGGTACTACGACGATGGTGAGCCGGTTGTTCGAGCTTATGTCTGTGAGAATGGGCATGTCTCTGGAGCGTGGACGGATTGGCCATTATACACCTAGTGCTGTCAAACATTTATTTCTATGTTGTGGGTATCTTTGTTGTGGTTTATTGGTTATATCATTTCTCATTCGCATATCTAATGATTGAAGAATTTGTGGAACTAAGGGATCCCCGTTGTGTTTTAATGAATATGAAGGTTTTTACGTATGCTGATTGTTATGAACTTATTGGATTGTCTTAACACAATTGTGGTGATATTATGCGTGTTTGTTATGTTTCTGATATACATACAACTTTCACATAACATTTTTCTATTTTATACGTTCCAATTTACCGTTTCCTGTTATTTTCTTGTGTTTTTGCCAAGATAATATTGTGACAGTGGATTGTAAAAATGTTGACACTAAAAAATTCCTGATGAGCTTCCTGAAACGAGATGTAATTCCAGTAAAGGGTTTTGCAAACTCAAGCTATTTAGAATCAAGTGATTAGTTTTGTTTTTCACTATCTCAATATCAGCATGCAGGTTGGTTTCTCTGTTGTTGGCAGTGAACATGGTGAGCAGAGGTATGTACATGAAGCTGGTAATGGATATATATAATTATATATATATATATATATATATATATCTATATGTATCCTGCTTAGGCTTTCAAAATACTGCTAGGAGTAGCAGAAAGCTTTCTCTCGTCAGTTAGTCTTTCCCTACTCATTTACTGTTGGTTTCTCATAGTTTATAGAAGTTGCAGCTCTGAGTGGAATGCCAATCATGGTTGATCGATATTGCTCTTTGATTATCCCGTATGATTAAAGATAGAGTTATACAACTATATAAAGACACTTGTTGTTAGAGAGCTTATAAAAAGGGCGGAGGATGTGCCCTTGCAGGTTATTACGGATATTGAAAGAAATTAAAAGTGTTCTACTTGTTGTGGAATATATTGCAGTTAAAAAGGTCAAAATACCATTACTTTTTATGTTAGTTGATGTGAAATGTTTCTACATCAATAATGGGTTAGATATGTCAAGAACCGGGCTTGCAAATTGATTTTTTCATCTTCTTAATCTGTTTAGCATCAAGCATCAGCTGGGTTCTCAATGAATTGCTATGAATTGCAGGAGTGTGCTTCAATACTCAGGATCTTAAAGTTTACTCTATATTATCATGTTATTAGATCATGTTATGTTAGGATTGGAAGATGCCTCCTCCAGTCTGGTGGCTCTTTGCCCCACGAGATAACTTCAAATGAAAAGAGGGAAGGTAAGACGATGGGAAGAAAAGGTTGATGAATAGATGTGATGTTTTTTTCATTTTCTTTGTTTTTTTTGGGATAGAATTGTCAAGTTAGCCGCCGCCTATGGTAGGCAAAGCTGACCATGATAAGGTTTGGTGAGTGGAATATTTTTTTATTGACTCACAAGATTACAAATTAGCTGGTATAATTTTAAATCTATGGACTTGGTTTGAATCTCACAATTTATTTATTTTTGTTTATCTACCAAGTTACGAATCATTTAAAAAATTTAAAATCTTAAAAAAAAAAATAAAGTACTAGTCATAATTTTATTCTAAAATTGTAGTGTCTTCCTTCTACAAGGCTGGTAACTAAGGGCAGGTTGGGAGCCTTAGCTGAGACATAAAATTTTTATTTAATCTCATTTCATCTCATCGCATCGCATCCCATCTTATTTCCAAACATAATTCAAATGTAAAATTTTTAAACTATTCGTTACAACTTTTTTAAACTTTTATATAAAAAATAAAAAAACAATTCTAACTTTTTTAAATCTCCAAACAAAAATAATATTATAAAACTATATTTTTATAATATTTTAATTTTATAATATTTTTTATTCAATTTTTTTTCTCTCATTTCTCAAAATTCAAAAAATACTTAATTCAAACTTTCTCACTACTATTTGTAACTATCTTTTTACTATTTACAAAATTCTCATATTATTTCACTCCTTAAACTTGTCCTAAATGTCTAGCCATATGCCATAAAACTAATTTGATAATGTTGGTTCTTGAATTTCAATCGATGTGCTATCTATATATCTTAGAATGATTTTGGATGTAGATATGTCTCATAGAATTTAATTTTTAATAAAAAAATAATTTAATTTGTAAGAGAGCTCAATTGCCTTAATTACCTCACAAAGTGAAAAATGGAAAACACCAAGTAACAATGAATGAACATCCATTTTCCTAATTCGAGTCATGCCAAGTACAAAAACAAAGTGAAATGATTACTCTCCAAAAGTTAAAAGTTCTTGAAATGATTGGATTGTAAAGGGCTTTGCTCGGTGACAGACAGCCAGATAGGTATGGGAGTTAGACGTTGGTAGTAGCCAAATCAATTTTCGGAACCTTTTTTTTTTTTTGTTTTTTGTTTTTTGTTTTTATCAGTTTCGTTACAAACACTGTTTCTAGAGACAACATAACTAGCCGGTTTAACGGAATTTGGTAAGGCAAAACGACCACGTTTCTCTCCATTATCTGATATGTATATGTCGCATTGTCGTGCATGCAAAACTTTATACAAGCCATACGTGACAAAACTTGTATGGAAGCAAATGAATGAATTATCATCAATCAGATCGCGACAAAGGACTTTATGCGCTCTCTCTCTCTCTCTCTCTCTCTGAACAACCTGAAATAAATATTCTAATACATTATGCGGCCAGTGATAGAAAAAGGTGCTAATAATAAGGTGGAAAATGATGAAGCTCTCTTTGTTGCTAATAAATTTTGTGCTGAATGTAGCATTACTACTGGGAGTTTATAGCTCCAATTACTTTAGCAGGGATGACTTCCCACCTGATTTTGTTTTCGGTGCAGGTACCTCGGCTTATCAGGTCAGTTAATCTCTGTCTTTTTGCAATTCATGGCTTCCATGGTTCTTGTGCTTTGTGAAGTCTGGTTCTGTTTGTTCTTAGCTAAATCCATCCATGATTAGAAGGATAGAACAATAAAAGGGAAAATAAAAGAGAAAAGTTATATTTTTGATGAATGATTCATGCATGCATGTCTCATGTTTGAAAGGTGGAGGGAGCAGCAAGCGAAGATGGGAGGACTCCCAGCATTTGGGACACCTATGCACATGCCGGTACTCAGTCTATTTTTTTTTTTAATTTTTTTTTTAAAATAAAATATTTGACCTATTTTTGTCATTAGACTAATTTTCACAAGTACTGCAAGGTTGGAAACCGGACAAACGGTACCTCCAAATCCATTCATTATTACGGAATAAACAAAAACTATGTAACACAGCTTTTTAGGCCTCGTTTGGTTACGTTGATGAGATGGGATAAGCAATATTCAGTTACTGTTTCTGTCAGTTTTGTACTGTTTGCTATCAGTTTTATTCTGTTTTACTTACTATTTATTTGGTAAATATTTTCAAAACTTAAAAAAAAAAACAAAAAAACAAAACTGTTTAGATAGGCAAAACACCTCATCTGGCTAACCAAACTGGAACACAACCTTTTTCTGAAGTGGTCATTTAAAAAAAAAAAAAAAAACTTAAAACAAGTAATTATTTTCTTAAAATATCCTCTTATAAAATATAGCTATGAAAAGGGTTATGCAAGGATCATGTATGTGTGTATCAGTTACTCATTCAAACAAAAAGAACCAGCATGCATGGGAACTGTTCTTGCAATGCAATATAGACTTTTGTTTTGCAGCAGCTGCTAGTTAAGGGAGTTTTGCTATGAACAAGTAAAGTCGCATACAATTAGCAACATTACTTGTTATTCAAATCTTTTGCCTATATTTTAAATCTGTAAATTTTACATTAATGTATATAATTTCATGGTTGAAAAGCAAGATCAATTTTCATAGTATGATCGAAATCATTTTGCATATTATCTACGGAACTACAAACTTAGTAGCCTATCATTCTCTGCTACTTATCATGACCATGATGTTGGGTTATACCCATGAGACTGGTAATCCATCTTTTTAATTGTTAAAGCCTAAACATGAACTAACATTACTCGAACTTTCTGCACCGTGGGCATTGGAAAGAGAATAAAAGAAAAATCATCAATATGCCCAAAGATAAAAACTTGGTGGACTGATGATTGTAATTTTCCTTTTCAAACTTACAGGGAGAGCACATGGTGCCACTGGAGATGTAGCATGTGATGGATATCACAAGTATAAGGTTTATTCTACATGTTTCGATTGAAGATCCTTTAATAGGAATGATTCATGGGCTTTTATCTTTATTAGGAATGCATCATAGATTTTTTTCTGAGGTCAATTAATGCTTTCAATGTCATAAAGGAAAGAAAAATTTCCTTTCATGTTTGTACAGCTGTGGCTGAACCAACAACATCTTCATTTTTTTTTTTTTTTTTTTTTTTTTTCTGTAGTTCAGTCGACTTACAATCAGGTTCCTATATCTCTTGCAGGAAGATGTGCAGCTCATGGTGGACACAGGCCTAGATGCCTATAGATTTTCGATCTCATGGTCAAGACTTATTCCAAGTATGATCACCAGACTATGATGCTCTACTAAATAAGAACCATCATATTCCTAGTAATTGTTTTTTGATTATATATTTATACAAAAATGCTTGTGCTATCCTTTCAGATGGAAGAGGACCTGTCAATCCAAAGGGTTTGGAATATTACAACAATCTCATCGATGAACTAGTTAGCCATGGTTAAAGCCAAATTTCCTTTATAATGAAGTTAAAATCTAGTTGCTCGGTGTTCCCAAATTGCTAACCTAACCATACCTTGGGATTTTTTTTTTTTTTTTCCAAAACATTGATTTTCCTCTTTGATTGTGCAGGAATTCAACCACATGTTACATTACACAATTATGATCTTCCTCAGGCACTTGAAGACGAGTATGGAGGATGGGTTAGTCGAGAGATTGTGTAATGTTCCTAAATCTTGCAAGTTTCGATTTTTCCTTTTGTGCTTGGGGTATATTCTCTCGCCAAGTATGGCATAGGAATCAATGCTATCAAATGATCTATATCTGGATGCAGGATAGACTTTACTTCTTATGCGGAGATGTGCTTCCGAGAGTTTGGAGATAGGGTTTTTTATTGGAGCACCATTAACGAGCCGAATGTGTATGTCCTGGGAGGTTATGATCAGGGATTTACACCTCCTCAGCGATGTTCTCCTCCATTTGGGGTGTTTCCCTGCTCCAAGGGAAATTCTTCATCTGAGCCATACACAGCTGCCCATAATATCTTGTTGGCACATGCTTCGGCTGCAAGATTGTACATGACAAAGTATAAGGTATCTATCTAAAGCTTTTCATAAGAGGAGTTTCAATATATGATATGTCAATTCATCAACAGTGTCCATATATTTTACTCTTATGAAACTAAAATTGGGTTTGTTACAAAGACAGGTACTTTGATGCAGGACAAACAACATGGATTCATAGGGCTCAGCATCTATGCTTGGTGGCTAGCTCCTCTGACAGATACAAAAGAAGATGCAATTGCAACTCAACGAGCCATTGATTTCCATGTTGGCTGGTAACCTCTTTAAACCTTTCTTTTTCCTCATCTCATTTATTGTTTATATAATGGGTCTCTCTACGCTTTGCTTTATTCATTTGTTATTTAAACCCATCAAAAAACCTTTCATTTTAACTTCTATTAACTGTAATTTCAATTTTATGTGGGCCAAAAAGTAGTAAGAGTTGGGGCAATGGAGGAATTCCTCTAGTCAAGTTTTATGTTGTTTTTGGGACTATTTAAAGGCTTTGACTGTAGTGCACCTGCTTTGTGTCGCAGGTTTCTAGATCCTTTGGTGTTTGGAGACTATCCAACTACAATGAAGCAAAATGTGGGTTCTAGACTTCCAGCCTTCACAAATCTTGAATCCAAACTGGTAAAGGGTTCATTTGACTTCATAGGGTTAATACATTACAACAACATGTATGTCAGAGACAGATGCAGCAGCCTGAAAATGGAATATAGAGACTACGACTTGGATGCTGCAATAGAACTAATCCGTAAGTCTCTTTGCTTATCATTACAAATGAACAATTTTCAGTCTACAACTGGTCACATTCACCGAGTCAGTTTCACTCACTGATTTATTACTCTATTTCCACATAGTGGCACATTAATTCCGTATTATTCTGCCTTGATACGTGTTTAGATCAATTAATTAAGACTCTGCCAATGTACCCAACCAAGTGATCCAGGCATTTTCTGATAAATATTATTGCTGTATTTCCATATGCATCTTACAAAAGATGAACACAAATAACTCCTCCTCTGGTTGTGTCAGAAATTCAGAGGAATTCCTCGGCATTTGAGGTGAGAGTTGAAAGATAAAACATGGAGTAGAAGTTTTCAGCCTGAAGGTAGGATTGTGTTGGTTTAAATTGTTTACACTTCACTAACCAGCTTTATTTTACTAAGTTTCCAATTGCACCCTGGGGTCTGCGAGGAGTGCTGGAGTATGTCAAGCAAGTTTACGGCAACCCTCCTATTTACATTTATGAGAATGGTCTCTCTCTCTCTCTCACACACACACACACACACACACACAGGGTAGGGTAGTTTCTCGTTGAGAATTGTTTTTGTTTTCTTCTCTTGTTCCTTTCAGAAGTGGGCATTATGTTTGGTCAAAAAGTCTCCCATACCATAATTTTACCACAATCATGAGATGATTTTTGTAAATTATGAAACTTTATGATGATTCCTATATGGACCAAACTCAATGCAAACCTTCACCCTAGGACAGCCGAAAACATTTGCCCCCAACCCCCCTGCGCACATGAATGGTATTAACAGAACAATAATGTTGAACAAAATGTTGATATATTTTTTAATCATGCCAATTTGTATGGTCTCTTAAACCCATTAGATAATTGTCCATCATGCGTTGAGGATGGGATAGTGTCATAGTGATTAATCTCTTTGGCCACATGTTTCCTAAATTCCTACCTCTAGAATAGCTGCGGTTTGCAGGAAATTATCAAGAATTACTCAACCATCTTATAATTAGTTTTGTCATTGTGATCCGCACTATAAAATTGTTGGTTGGTTAGGATTGTAACACCCATTATGCAATGTCTTTTCATCATGTATCATGCATGATTTATTCGTTGAAGCTGGGATGGCATCTCATGTTAGGTCAGCGGATGAAACGAAATTCAACATTGGATGACATATCAAGGGTGAAATATATGCATGGATACATTGGAGGTGTGCTTGATGCATTGAGGTATGCATTGCCTAGCTAACTACCACTGGATAAAATTATTCCTTCATGCATTCCAAAAAGAACTAAGATTTTAAACTTCGAGATTTAATATTGAGGACTAAAAAAATGGACCTCTCTCTCTCCCTAGGCACATATTGATATCTCAATCCATCCATTTGTGACAGGGAAGTAAGGCTTTTTAAGATGCAGAGCACCAACTGTAGTCACAATAAAAAACAATAGCTTTCATTATTTGCACTTCCTATATATGCACGCACACACACCCTCGCTTTCCTAATGAATACACACGGACATACAAATTTCCTCAAAGAGAAGTAAGAGTAAGAGAAGTGCAAGACTTGATCACAATTCTTCTGCAATGACTGGATGCGCCCTTAATAAACTGGACTCAAATGAATGCGTCATCGTTTTAAGAGTGGTTCAGATGATTCTGGCAAAAATTTAGGTCAATGTGAGACCAATTTCTTCTAATCAACTATTAGCTCACATTCTGGAGCACTCTTACAACCAATAATATATCCAACTGACCATTATCGTTCAGGTACTACTATGGCTTAAATTCATCGCTTAGTTGTTTATAATTTGTCAAACACCCGTGTATTCGATCATTAATTGGGTATGCACACACATAATCGAAATCTCCACTTTATAACTTAAAATTGCATAAATATTTGAAAAAGAGCATACATTGAGGTTATTTATGCTTCTTACACTTGAAATAGAACCATCTGTTGTCTCATTGTCGGTCTACTCTTGGTTTATTCAAATTTTGTTATTGGATATGATATATTTTTGTACATCATGTAATTCTTTCCTCTTTTCTCTTTCCTTCCCTTCATTCCTTTCATAAAATTCTGGAAGAAATGGATCAAACACGAGAGGGTATTTTGCATGGGCTTTCATGGATGTGTTCGAGTTATTGGATGGCTTTGGATCAAGCTATGGCTTGTACTATGTAGATTTGGATGATCCGGATCTGAGAAGATACCCCAAGCTATCTGCAAAATGGTACTCGCAGTTTTTGAAGGGAGAAAGCATCAGCCTAGATGGAGTAATTGAACTTAAGAAGAATCTCTCAACTCCTTCTCATGCTCACCTTCAGTAATTTCTTTACGTATATCTAATATGGTACACTGGTAGTGGTGTTGGGTGCAAATGCTCGTACCAGTTGTGTACTTGTCTTGCTTATGAGGGTAAGATTATTAAACAATTATTTAACAGATGGGCAGAATGCTACTCTCCCTTCTCATATCTTCTGTTTCAGTAAGCAAACATTCACTTGTATGAAGAACATGATAGAAAGATTATTCAAAAGACTTGTTCTTTTTCTTCTGTTTTTGTGGTGGGAAGGGGTGGAGGTTTGAGAATCAATGACAATCACCTGCATCACTTTTGGGAGCTGTGTGTGAAAAACCTAAAACTTCTTTAGTGGATTTGTAGAGGCTCTTCATCACCTGTGAAGGTAACTTGAATCGACAATTTCAAAAACACCCCCACAATTCCTTTTCAAGAAACTCCTAATTTTGCCAAGTGCGTGTGGCTGAGATGGCATAAGACCCAGCCTCCATAAGAGAGGTCTTGGGTTCGATCACCCTCCCCAATCCCCAATATCAAAAAAAAAAAAAAAAAAGGAAACTCCTGATTTTTTATTTCTAGGTCGTCTGAAGGCAACTTTTTCATTTTCTTTTAAAATGCCTAAATAGGCTCAGTATTTCAATGAATTTCCATCTATTTCATAATGGGGGATCCACGTCATTCTTCACCAGTTGACAAAACTGAAAGAGAATACTACCCTAGAATACAAAAGCTGTTTGGAATTACAGCATCTGATTCCAACATGGCGAATCCCTCTACTTCCTGGGAAATTTAACAAAGTCAATGCAATGCAACCACCCATATGAAGTTAAATGAACAAATTCCGGGAAAGAAACTAAAGTTCTAGCGACACTAGAACGCCAAGAGATTTACAGGATCTGTGTTTACGAGACAAAACAAGTTCTTAAGAAATGTACAAAAAAATGGGCAAATGCTTGGGAATACCCACAGTTAAGTTCCCATCATAATTTAGATTGAATTCGTTTGGGAGTTTCGAAGGGGTAAATTGGTTTACAAACTTGTGCAACTACAGTAGGGGAGCACACCCTCTAGGACCAGTGACTACGCCACACACCGCTAGGCCTGCTAACAGAATCAGAGTCAGCTGTAGTTTGATGAGATGATCCCCATACTGAGTCCCTGTCTGATGCCAATGGTGGGAAATGAGACAAGTGCTCTCTTTCCCATGCATCATATCGATTAGGCAAAAGATTTTCTGCTTCATGAAAGTTTGGTACTGAAGGAGGTTGAGGAATGATATGAAAACTGCCACTGCGATCAGGTTGTATGGGGGCAGGCACTATTAGAGGCAAAACCCCAGGACCCTCGATTCTCCTCACCACAGGAGTGCTATGTGAGGGAATGCCTGGTGAATTGCTAGGTCGTTGCTGAAGATGGAAGGCATGGGAAAGATGGATCACTTCATGGGCTTGAGCATTGGCTCCTGGATAATGAGGAACACCTGTGGAGACAAATGAGTTTCCCACCCTAGGACCTGACCTACAAAGATATAGGCAGAGAATATTTAGAGTACCGCTCATAAAAATAATAAATAAATAAATAATAAAAACAGATAGGGCTTTTTTTAAAAGTAAAGATCTGGACATTTCACTCTGACAATTGATATGATAGAATATGCCATTTATATCTGTTAGAATAGATTGTATTTTCGAAAAGAGAACGACAAAAAAGACATCTACAATTTGCATTGTGGGAAATACCCTCTGCCTTGTTAGCAACGAGAACCCGTTTCTCACAACTATCAGCACTAAAAGTTATGTCACAAGAAGGTCATTGACTTGCGGAGCAATAATGCAAAACTATTTCCTTTTCCATCCCAAATGGAAAAACCCTAGATATCCATTCTCTGAGCTTAAAGCCTTCCACCCCCACGAAAAGAAAAGTAAAAAAGAAAGAAAGAAAGAAAGAAAGAAAGAAAGGAGGAACCTCAGCGTAGAAGGCTCACCCATGAGCATAGAGAAGTGGGTATGAATGAAATCTGGAGCTTGTAATAGGATCAGAATCACCGTGAGTAGATACCCGTATCACAGGTGGAACAGAAGCTGGATCAGCACCATTGATATGGCTACCAAATTGGGAGAACGGAGGGGAATGATGGCCCCAAGCATGGAATTGGATGCTACTGGTGGGAAAAGTATGGGGATTAAATATCTCATTATGTCCAGATAGACCATTCCAGGGATAAATGAAGTTAGGTTCATCAATGCTATCACTAGATCTTGAGGATGCAGGTGGAATTGGTCCAACGTATGCAACGTAATGAGGAGCTAGAGGTGATGTGGCAATTGGCTCAGCGGGCGTGCCATGGTGTTCCTGCAAGTTGTGATCTATGTGGAGGAGAAATCACATTCATATGTCATATAGGAAGAAAGGAAAGTTCATAAATTTTAAATGTGGAAAAACCAATAATAACAGCGGGACACTTACAGGTGGTCGATGGAGATTCCACTTCCCTGAAGATAGTATCAACACATCAGAGACAACGATGAATAAAAACATTGGGAAAGAAGCTGGCCATGTTTTTAACCACAAAATAGATGTGAAATTGTTCAGAAAAGTAAATGCTATTCAAGTTCAACCTAAAATTCCCGAAAACAAACTTATCAAAAAAAAAAAATTTCCCGAAAACAAAAAACACCAGATATTAAATCCAATGAGAATGCTTAGCTCAATATAAAAAACAACATACCAGTAAGAAGCATTATAATGAATTTATTAATAAAGTTTTTGTTTACCTATAAAAAAAGCATTATAATATAGACTCTCAGAAATCTAATACTACTTTTGAAGTGATCTAAATCTGTATGCTTTTTTTATAAGTAATAAGAGAATTTTATTGACAAGCAAATAGGCATAGCCCAAGTACACAAGAAGTATACAAGAGAAAACACCTAAATAGAAGCTAGGGATTAGAAAAGGCTAAAAGCAAATCATGAATATTATCTCCATTCAATACAAGAGCCTTGGCCCAAAAACACAAAGTACTAAAGAAAAACTCTCTAAGTTCTCCCATCGTGCGTTCTCTATCTTCAAAACATCACCCATTTCTTCCAACCATAAGCACCACATCTAACATGAATGGATAATCTTCCATATGGAAACAATGCGATGACTCCCCTTAAAACCTTGTCAACAAGCAAAAAGATCCACCACTTGCTTAGGCATCACCCAAGCAATACCCGTCCTACCAAAAATCTCATCCCACAAAGTCTTAGCCACCTCACAATGAATAAATAGATGGTCAACAGATTCACCATCTTTCTTACACATAAAGCACCAATCCACCACAAACAATCCATGCTTTCTCAAGTTGTCCGTGGTCAAAATTTTTCCCAACCAGCAGAAAAATGCAACCTTACTGGGCACCTTAGATCTCCAAATACATTTCCAAGGGAATTTAGATCACTAATATGAGAGAATTCAGTGCCCTGATTGTACACACTTTATCCTCCCAATCAAAATTCCTGCTTTTGCTTTTTAGCCAAGTTATAATTACTATTACCAATTGTAGGCCCCAAATGTTAAAAAGAAAAGGATGTACTCTAGTGCAAGAAAAAAAGCTCCTTCAGTGATCCACGCTAAAATGTATTTGTAACTTGCATAAACTGCATCAGGAATTAAAGAAAAGAATATCAAATATAAAACCACACAAGGGAGATCTAGTCTTACTCAAAAGATGGAGGAATTCGCTCTAATTCACCAAATGGACACCACTGAACTCTAAATGGCTGCAAAGGACATTTGAAGAACAAAAATCAGAGATTTGAACGTGGTGAGATGCCGTGCATGTATATGATATGCAAGGAAATGAGTATCTCTCTGCCAATATATATTTTTAAACTTTGAAAGAGCTTATTCTTATTTTATCTTGTGGAAGTCCCCAATGGTAAAAGAAGAAACGATTAAAGTGAGTATATGATAAGCATACAGCATTGACAATAGGTAAGTGGGAGAAATGAGGAAAAAAATGAGTTTCTTTCATATGTTTTTCATGCCCTTCATCACTCGTATCTTTTTGCGGCCTTGTCAATTGACCACTTTACTTTTTCACCTACTGCATAAAGCCAACACCTCTTTATTTTGTAAGTAATTCCTTTCTTTTGTGTCAGATGTGCGGTAACTGCTAACCTTCTGTCTTTTCTTCATTTTGTGCCAATTTTTTTCAAAAGTAAAATAAAATATAATAAAATTTTTACATTTGGGGCCACATCTGAAGGATGGAGGTAACACCAGTCAATATAGAGGGAGGTTGGGTACTGGTCAAAGGGAGGAAAACTCTAGAGGAAAGAAGGTGGCCTTGGGGCTGACAGTGGAGGCTCAGCATCACTCCTACAAGGAGGTGCTGAAGCAATTGACTGTAGTGGTCCCAACTCAGTACAGGGGAGGAGGAGGTTATATGGAAGTGGCAGGCACACCCGTTGCTCATTGGAAGGGTGGTGTTGTTGTTAGGCACGATGGAGTTTTGGCAGGGGGTGGTGTTTGTCATACTCTATGGGAGATGAAATTGCAGTTGATGGATTTGCAGGAGAAAGTGGACAGTTTTATTCGCAAAGTTGAGAATGGAAGGGGAATGGGCTTGGATGCAGATAGAGGCCTAGGTGGAATAAATTATGAAGCCAATCCAATGGCCCAGAATTTAAACCCAATGACCCAATGCTATGAAGGACCCTTGGGCTTTGATGGGCGAAGGGGAAACAAACGGGTAACCCAGTGTAGTGGGCTGCTCCAATGGGCCTCTAGCAAGGGGCTGAGAAAAAGGGAAAAACAAATCAGGCCATGACTTATCCCGATTTAGGTGGCAGGCCCAAGGAAGAGGTGAACTTGTAGGGCCGTTGGCCATTGGGAACCACCTACCCATGCCGGAAAAGCCTCATGCGACAGGCCAACGAAATGCTCTCGGAGGCTCAAATGGGAAAAACAGCAGAGGAAATGGCAGTAGAGGTGGTAACAGCCATAGCTGCGGTTCAAAACTTACCATTCGGCGTTGGTTCCTCGACCCAGAAAAAACCTTTGGTGAAGGAGTCTCAGGGAACATCATCCCCGGCAAAGGATCTACAGATTATCGAGCTTACGGAGCATAGGGCTAAGCCACCATTCGGTGGTGGTTCGTAGGCCCATAAGCCACTGTTCGGTGGTGGTAACAGCCATAGCTGCGGTTCAAAACTTACCATTCGGCATTGGTTCCTCGACCCAGAAAAAACCTTTGGTGAAGGAGTTTCAGGGAACATCATCCCCGGCGAAGGATCTACAGATTATCGAGCTTACGGAGCATAGGGCTAAGCCACCGTTCGGTGGTGGTTCGTAGGCCCATAAGGGATAGAAAGTGACGACAGAGGGCAGGGATCCTCCATTGGAGTCCCAAGGGACGTCATCTTTGGAGAAGGACTTGCATAGGGTCGGGATACTTATGGAGGGTGGTGCTAAGCTTGTGGGTGACCTACGATTACTGGCAGCTATGAATGAGGATCAAGACTGTAAGGGTAGGTCTATGTCTTCTAAAGGAGAGATGGGGGACTTGATGGAGTTGCAGTGGGCACCAAGGGAAGGCATTGAGATGGCAGATGAACCCATTCCTCTAAACTCTCTGATGTGGTGTCAGCCTAGATCAGTTTCCTCTGGCTGGGTGTTACACAAGGTGAAGAAAATTCAAAATTGTGTGGGGCTTGAGTGTGAGGGGTTTGAGAAACAATTTATGGAATTGCTCACAGCCATTGAAGAAGGACATGCTCAGTCTAAGAAGTAAGGATCTAAAACACAGCGGGAGCTAAACAGATTGACATGGTCAATTAATTTTTTTTTTTTTTTTGATGTCGGGGAACCTCTCCAAGGCAGGGCCCTTTGGACCCATCCCTATAGAATAAACCCCGGTCCCATGCACCGCACCCTCGGAAGTTTCCCTACACGGAATTGGTTAAATCGCTGGCTTTTCACCAGGGGGTGTGGCTCCAAAGGATTGTTTGCACCCATGAGGTGTTGAACCTTGGACCTTGAAGGGAATGAAACCCCAAGACCAAGGCCTTCACCACTTAGGCCAACCCCTTGGGGTTACATGGTCAATTAATTATGAGGGCAACTCAAGCAAAGGAAAAGCCAAAGGGAACAGGCTGATAGTTTCTTTATGAAACCAAAGATAGTATCTTGGAATGGTCGAGGACTTAATGAGTAAAACAAGCGTCTACGGATAAAAAATCTGCTTCAGCAATGGAGGGCGCACATTATTTGCTTGCAAGAAACTAAGTTGGAAAGTATTTCAAGAAGCATGGTGCGTAGCTTGTGGAACTATCCATATGTTGACTGGATTTATCTTGCATCTCTTGGGGCCTCAAGTGGAATATTAGTTATGTGGGATCGAAGGGTAGTGAATAAAATTGAGGAATACATTGGGGAATACACAGTAGCATGTTCGTTTAAAAATGTGGAAGACGACTTTATGTGGGCCCTTGCCAGAATTTATGGGTCGAATCTAGGTAGTCAAAGAAGCCTTTTTATAGGAGGAGGTTGCTGGGTTGCGTAGTTTGTGGGACATGCCTAGGGTTGTAAATGAATTAGTTTGTTCAATAGCCTGCTCGATATTTACTTGGTTAAACTCAAATCAAACTCGACTAGTGAAAAAAAAGCCCGCCTGTGAAAGCAAATACCTGCTCGATTAGTAAATGACACATACCCGACAAACTCAATTCGACTCAGCTAAGACTCGTTAAGGCCAGCTCGTTTATGCCTGAGCCGACTCGTTAACTTAACTTGATTAAAACTCATTCATATATTGATAAATATATACATACACACATATATATACATATATATGTATGTATGTATATATTTATTAGCTAATACATATATACATATATATGTATTAGCTAATAATATAAGCATAGTACTTTTATAATTAAATATATAATATGTAACCTAATTACTTATGCCTATATATTGAATATACTTCATAGCTATATTTTATAAGTTGTACAATAATTAGTCGATAAGATTTAATAATTTCATATATTAGTATGTGGGAACCATATATGAAATAGATATATGCTATCATATTATGTATATGTATTAAAAATTTATTTAGGCATATAATATATTGTTATTATGGATAAATATCAACTAGTTATTTATCAATTATTTATGAATTTTTAAAATCTTATAATTTAATAGAGGTTCTATTTGTTAGTTTTGCAAATTCAATATTCAGTTTTTTATTTTTTATTAATCTAATTTATTAATTCTTAAATCTTATTCAAAAAATAGAAAAAAATAAACAACTCGAGCTAAGCTCGAGCTCCTTTTTGGGATGAGCTTGAGCTCAAGTTTTTTAAGTCAAGCCGAGCTCGGCAAGCCAAAGACCAGCTCAGCTCGACTTGATTACAACCCTAGACATGCCTTGGTGCATAGGAGGCAATTTCAATGTTGCAAGGTTCCCAAGCGAGAGATCGGGAGAGAATAGGCTTCGACCTACAACGATGGAGTTTTCAGAATTTATATTTGATTTGGGTTTGGTGGACATTCCTCTCATGGGCGAAACATACACATGGTTAAACAACCAAACATGGTCTAGATTAGACAATTTTTTAGTATCCTTGAATTGGGAAACTCATTATCTGGAGTGATGTTACAAAAGGCAAACCCATCTTTGTTTAGACCATTTTCCCATCTTGTTGGATTGTGGAGGCATTTGCGAAGGGAGTAGGTACTTCAAGTGCGAGAATATGTGTTTGAAAATTGAAAGTTTTGTGGAAAGGGTCAAGCAATGGTGGTCCTCCTATCTAATCCATAGCACCCTAAGTTTTATTTTGCAGGTAAGCTGAAAGCTTTAAAAAGATATCTTAAGTTATGGAATGCACAAGTTTTTGGAGATGTAAGCGATTGAAAAATTCTCCATTGGAGGAGTTACAAGAGGAGATCGAAGCACAAAGTTCTTCTACAGAGTGGCCAATTCACATAGGAGGACTAACACCATTGAGATGCTAAACATTGATGGTGCTGTGTTAACGAAGCTTCCAGTGATTCAGAAGCATGTTGCTGGTTTTTTTGAGCAATTGCTTACTAAGCAATTAGAGTGGAGGCCAAAACTTGATGTATGCTATTTGAGACCATTGAGCAACAAAGTGTTGCCTTGTTGGAATGGCCTTTTGACAAGACGAAGGTTTATGAAGTGGTGAGAAAGATGGTCCAAGACAAAGCACCTAGTCCAGGTGGTTTCTATATGGGATTCTTCCAATCCTACTAAGTGTGGTGAAGGATGATATGATGAAGGTTTTCCAGTAATTTGTTTCATTCGATAAGTTTGAGAAAAGTCTCAATGCCATTTTTATTGTGCTTATTCTCAAGAAGGTTGGGGCTTTGTGTGTTAAAGACTTTCGACCTATTAGTCTTGTGAATGGGGTGTATAAAACTCTATCCAAGGTTTTAGCAACCCGCTTGGGGGAGGTTTTGAGGAGGATTATTTCAAGACCCCAGAACACCTTTATTAAGGGAAGACAAATGTTGGATCCAGTGTTAATATCCAACGAATGTTTAGACAACAGATTAAAATCTGGAGAACCGAATGTTTTATGTAAGCTGAATATGGAGAAGACATACGATCATGTTAATTGGGAGTTCCTAATATACCTGCTTGCAAGGTGTGGATTTGAGGAGAGATGGTGCTCATCGATTAGGTATTGCATCTCGACTGCGAGGTTCTTAGTTTTGGTGAATGGCATTCCAATTGGTTTCTTTGCTTGTTTATGTGGCCTAAGATAGAGTGATCCATTGTCCCTACTCTCTTTGTCATTGTTGTAGGGGTGCTTAGTAGAATGATATCTGCAATGGTCGACAATGGCTATATGGCTGGATTTTCGATTGGTGACACCAATCGGGGGACTCTTAACATTTCTCATTTGTAAAATTTTGTAACGTAGACCAAAATCATATTTGCTCTTTAAGGGTGAATCTTAGTTTGCTTCTAAGCAATGTCTGGATTAAAAGTGAATCTTTCCAAGTCAGAGTTGGTTCTAGTGGGAAATGTTCGTAATCATCGGAGGTTGGCCCATATTCTTGGATGCAAGGTCTCCTCATTCCCCATGAAATACCTTGGTCTCTCTTTGGGAGCTTCTTCCAAGGCTAAATCTATATGAGATGAAGTAATAGAGAAGATTAAACGCAGATTGGAAGGTTGGAAGAGACTATATTTGTAAGGTGGTAGGACCACCCTAATCAATAGCACACTGTCCAATTTACCAACTCATCTCTTATCTTTGTTCCCAATTCCAGCAAGTGTGGCCATCCGAATAGAGAAATTTCAGAAAGATTTTTTATGGAGCGGTTTGGGGGACGAGTTTAAGTTCCACTTGATCAAGTGGGATAAGGTATGCTCTCCAATTTCTATTGGCAGGTTGGGAATTAGAAGCATGAGGGTATTCAATCGGGGCTCTTCTTGGGAAATGGTTGTGGCTATATAACACGAAGATGGAAGCTTTATGGAAGATGGCGATTGATTATAAATATGGGCCTTTTTTTTTTGGGGGGGGGGGGGGGGGGGGGGGGGGGGGGGGGGGGGGGGGGTGTTGGAGTACTAGGGAGGTACAAGAGGCAAATGAAGATTGAGCACTCAAGGAATTGATAAATTGTGGTGGATGCCTGCTAGAAAAGGGGCTTTTGCTGTCTTCTCCTTCTATAAGACCCAAACCCACAACACAATTGCTTTCCATGGAAAAGTATTTGGAGAAATAATTCAAGACTATTTTTTTTTTGCTTGGATAGCATCTCTGGCAAGATCTTGACTATGGATAACTTACGGTAACGTTGAGTGATTGTTGTGGATTGGTGTTGTATGTGCAGGAAAAATGGCGAGACTATGGATCTTCTACTGCATTGTGAGGTCACTAGATCAGTATGGGATGATGCCTTTAGAAGATTGAATGTAGCTTGGGTGATGCCTGCTACAGTGGTTAAGCTCTTAGACAGGTGGAAGAATTTGGGCAGAATTTCACAACTCACAGCTGTGTGGAAGATGGTGCCTATATGCATTCTTTGGTTCCTATGGAAGGAACAAAATTACCGGACTTTTGAAGATAAGGAGCGAACACTAGAGGAGATTAGATTGTTCTTCGTGAAAACTTTATTACTATGGGAAAATGTTGTAGATTGCAATGGTCTAGATTTTAATAATTTTCTTGTTTCTATCTCTTCCTCTTAACTATGTGTAAACTCTTGTATACCCCATATGTACTTGGGCTATACCTATTCTCATTAACAAAATTTGTTACTAATAAAAAAAAGTCGCCTACCCCATGAGCTAGAAAGAGATGTATTAGTCCAAATCCATATTAAAACAGACAGACAAATATATGGGGGAAAGGTAATATTAGTTGTGTCTTTGCAAAGATAATACTGATGAAAAGAAAATGTGTTTTTTTTTTTTTTTTGATAGGTTTGAAAAAAAAAAAGAAGAGAAATAAGTAGTGTTTTTCTTACCATTTCAAAGTAATGTAGGTCATAGGGATCCTCATCAGGATTCCAGTCATCCATGCCAAACTCTGGAAATGAATGACTAGAGCCATTTGCATATAACCATTGGCCTTTCTCAACCTTTCGGCAATTTGGGCACTGCATTTCTCCTTTCATATTGAATGCAGAGCCAATGCAATCTGCAGAATATGATAGAGAAGAATGTGTAACATGTAAATGCATGCATGACATAAATAGGGAACATTGTCAACAGTGGGGATACCATATGAGGTGGTCTTGAAAAGGAATTAGTTACACTGATCTCTTCCAAGGTTTGAAGAAATGACATCATATTTCCTCCTCATAGATACTAACCCTTTTTTTTTTATAAGTTCCTCATAGATACTAACCTTCCTTAAATTGAAAGGTATTATAGACCAACCACCATGAAGGCACTAACATCCATACAAAAATTAATTGCTAGCAGGAAAACATTAGTCAAAGAGTTATTAAATATATATAAATTATTATTTCTCATTTAAAAGTGCATCAAATTTACGCTCACTAACCATTGGTACCACCAGATGTATATGTGTTGGTGCACGTGTGCATGCACATTATATGAGTGAAAATAAAACCAACCCTTTCTAGCAATATAAGCATATGATACAGTAATTTTTCAAATAAAATCAAAAATATGCATCATGTATTCATAATTTTCCATAATGGAAAATTGCATCTCTTTTCAGTTGTATTGATGCATATTCATCTTTTGCCAAGGGTATATATCATTGATATAAATATTCAAAAGTATTTCTTGATTGGCTCAATAATTCCCATCCAAGAATAGTACTAAAGTAACGAACTAATTGAGCAAACAAAAACTGGTATAATGATGCTATTGTTAGAAAAGGGTGAAATGTAGAGAAAACGATTCTTGACGGAACAGCAGCAACATTTGAGCTCATCCAATAACTTTACATAACCGGCTGCCATAATGACAGTCAACATACTTTCTTGATAAACTGAAGATGCTGCGGCATGTCAAATGTGTAAAGCCTCATGGAATAACAAATCTCAAAGAACGGACATATTTTTATAATTAATCTAAAAGAACAAACCTTTTTTGATGAGTAAATCTAAAAGAACATACTTGTGAGACTTTAAATTAACATGAAACAACAAGGCCCATGCAGTTGGTGATGTCATCAACTCAACATTTCAAAAAGTTGGTAAGTCCAGTTTCTTCTCTAGATTTTAAAGTGTGGGTTCACTGAATTGATTACTCCCTCCCTCACACACAGAGGCCATGAGAAATTCCTTTTTTGATAAGTAGAGGCCATGAGAAATTCTCCAGTTACCAGTTAAAAAATATGCATTAATGCCCCGCAATTTCAACTTCCTATGAAATGAGGCTCCCAATTCGATACAGCACAATAGTTTCCCTCCCTTTGAACTCAATACCCTCTCACCTTTAGTTCCCAACAACCTTAGAGTTGTGCCACCACTTCTTTGTAGAGCTTTACATAAACTCAATATAAAGATTGATATAATTAACCTTATGATACAAGAAGGTAAAAAAAAAAAAAAAGCAGCAAATGATTCTCTGGAACATGAGAATTTGAATGGGAGAAAGATTGCTTCAGGCAATTAGTGTGGAAAAAGATTTAAAAATCTATATAATTGCATCAATTCAATATATAAATGATGCTAATAGAAGCTTCGTGTGAAAACTATTGGGTAGACTATCATATTCTTGCCTTACTAAAGAAAGTAGTATATAGAGCTTGGAGGATATACTCATCCATTTCAAAAGGCTGACTACAAAACACTGTTCATTTTATGTACAAGTTTTTGCTTGATGTTCAATATTTGTATGATGAAACAGGCCTAGTTCCATATCGCCTAGAAACTAACACAGCAATCACTCTAATCCCAAAAGAGAAAAGAAAAGCAGTATAAAATTAATGTGCCTTACAGAAAGAATCGGTTCCAAGATAAAGAAAAATTGTTGGCCCGTTTTCTACTACCACAAATTTCTCCGACCATCAAAGCCTGAGATCCTTCATCTCTTGCTAAAATATCCGTTCATGTTCAAAAACATTTTCCCATGATACATCGATTTTGTACCATTTATCAAAAGCAAGCATTGAAAAAAAATCTTATATCTCACCTACTGGGAATTAAGATTCCTAGTCAATTTTGCTCACGGTTTCCTATGCTTTATTTTCAAAAGATTTTTCCAGCACGCTCAATTCCCTTAGTAACTCAACCAAGGGTCTACATGAAGTAAACTTTGACACCATGAAGAGGTCCTTCAAAAATCCAAGTACACAGCCATGCCAAGAAGGATTCCGTCTGAAGCATTCAAAACGCCACAACAGCAACTCCAAACAGCCGCTAATTCTAAATTTATAATGACACAATACTCTTCATAAATTCAATTCCATTTCTCCATAAACCCCAGAATATTTTGTTATAATTCCGTTTAAAGACATACCCAGAGACCAATTTTGGCCATAAGTTTCAACAATTCCAATCACCGAACAAGTTTTCTTCAACCGACTGAACAAAACAAGAAGACCCAAGGAAAGGAAAAGAAGAAGACAAATGTCGCTTACCCAGATGGAACTCATGCCCACATTGCAGCTTAGCCCTCGATCTGCCCCCATCATCGGACACCAAATCCAAGCAAATTGAGCATGAAACCCCAGAAGCTTTAGGCGCCACAACCCCGGCACCATCACCACCACCACCACCACCATCACCATCACCATCCATTTGAAGACGATGGTGATGAGCAGCTTGTCGTTCCAAGCCCACCATTTCCTCCACTAACCAAAACCCACAACCTATATATCCGCCAAAAATCCGAATCTCTCTCTCCCTCCCTCTTTCTGTTTCTCCCTTCTCTCGTACCTGTCGGATTACGTGGTTTGGAAATTGGAATTCACATTGACTACCTTGGAATCTAATGTGGAATAATTTAACTAACAAGCACCGGAAAATGATTACATCTCAAGAAAACAAGCACCGGAAATTGGTCCGGGTTTCTGGGAGAACAACGTCGCTGCTATTACATCATGTTTATTTGCTACTTGTAGTGGCGACGTTTTAGATTGTCCGAGTTCCGAATTAAGTACTTGTGCTAATACCGTAATACTCTAGATCGCTACCAGTGGCGCATGTTAACTCGGATGGCTTAGTTTTTAAGTCAAGAAATCCCGCCTCAATAAGTGCAAATAGATTTTCGATCTTTTTAAGGAAGCCATATATCTATCCATATTTCATGGAAATTTTTTTAAATCCATAAATAGAAAAACAGGAAAGAATTTACTTCTCAAAGGGTTTTTTTTTTTTCCTCATGAAAATATTTTGAATTCCATGAATAGAAGATTTAATTTTAATTTAAGAAAATCATATCAATAGTAATATATTTCCTAACATCTCAAAAAAATACACTAACATTGTACGAAAAATTGTAATATAAATAACTTTTTTGGGGTTACGCAAATGAGTTAGTTTTGTAAGATTATATAAACCTGACAATAATAGCTAAATTTGTAAAACGAAAAATACTTTATTTAATTAAGTTAGCATACTTTGAAGTATTAGATAATAAATAAATAAATAATCTAAAATTGTGTCAATGTCAACATTTATGCTTCTTTAGCTTTATGTTAATGATAAGAAATCTCGAAAATTTCTCTTAAAAGGGTTAACGATAGAAGGACATGAATAGATAGAAACTATATTAAAATGGAGATATAATAATTATAGTCGTGAGTATTCAAGCGCCGTGTAATTATTTTAAAAAAATGAATAAATATGAAATTCATATAAAATAAAAAAATTAATATTTTTAATAATAAACCAATCTTTCTCAGAGTGACTGTATGGCAATTGTGTACACCATAATTATATATAGCATTATTCATTAAAATATTATTTATTTTAAATAAAAATAGAAATTTAACTAAAAATTTATTTTTTGCTTAATACTTTGGTTTAAATAAGCTTAATTGGAGATATTATCCTTTTGAGTTGAACAATATGAAATATAATATTTAATTTTCATTGAATATTAATGATGAGTTCATATTAACGTAGTTTCATGTTTTAAAAGTGAATAATTAATTCGGAATATTCACAGGGTCTCGTGATTTATGTCCTTTGTATATTTACGGTCCAAGGAGCCTGCAACCGACGTTGTAATCCCCGGGGCCCGACAGCTACAAGTGCTGGTGAATAACAGTGACGCGAGTCTTTGACCCATTCTCCTTATGGACCAAGAGATTTGCGCCAAGAGGTGAAATCCTGCCTACTCCAAACGGATAAACAAAAAAAAAAAAACTACTCAGTAAGCTTGTATGCCAATTATAGATAGCAGAAGGCAAAAGATGGAAAAAATAGAAACAAACTGAATATATATAAAGGATGGCTCTACAGCCACGGTTAGGTGCTCTCGCTAGTTTATCTTGTGTACTTTTTTTTCACTTATATTTTTTAACATTTTTAAATATTTAAAAAAATCATAAAATTATTAAAAAATACTTACTTAATCATTAAATAAAAATATAAAAAATAAAAAATCCCAGCAGTAGCCCCTAGCGGGAGCTATCAGCGGGAAGAATAGCATTTTCCATTTATAAAAACCTTCATCGATTTTTTCCCAAGAGAGATATTGGCCACTCCCATGCATCCTAGAAAATACGTACAAAACTAGTGAATAGGGACACTATGTACAAGTCGTCAAGTCCTGCAAGTCTTCGGACATATCATGGACAGGACATGTGCATTTGATAGAGTAGCTTCTTTTTCAAATGCGTAGGTAGCATCTGACCCGAATGATATTCGACCTTACACAACCAACTTTTCTTCATCCACATCAGGAACTGCAACATCTTCTCTCATGACACCAGAATAGTGATCGCCCACATGTGCCCCAGCTTGAGCAAAAAGTTCAACCACTGCAGGCAACATCCCATAGTACCTCTTCAAACCATTAACAAGCAACTCACCACGCTGCCCATCTCGAACATGCCACACATAAACTGGAGGAATTAAATCATCAACTGTTGCCTCTTGCCATGCATGTTGCCCATCCCTCATCTGGTGTTTAAAAGCTTGGCAATTCCTTACCCTATGACCTTTAGGCCCCACTTGCACCTCTGAACAATATCCACAAGTCTGGACAGCATACTTCTCCATAAGTTTCGATGCTCCTGATCGCATTTTTTCCCATTCTTCCATGCCTTGAACAGATATAGCTGTGCATAGATTTGCTAACACATAAGATGCTTGTACAAAACAATGGTTAACAACCTATAAGCTTTTTTGTGTTGATTAACGTATACTTGAGTAAATATTAATGAGGCCTTGGAGACTGATTTGATTAAAAAATATTCAGGACTATTAAGTGAAACAAATTTGAAAACTGGAATAATAGCACAAGACAACAAAGTCTCCATATCAATAGTACATAGACCCTCACCCATTTTTGTGATTTCTGTTGTTATAAAATGAGTTGTAAATTTCTACCACTTAGGAAAGAGTAGTTAAGAAGATAACAAACCTTGTATGTCATCAGAATGCAAGTCCATAAATTTGTCATCGTTATTCAAGTTCCTTTTCTTATCCCAAAACCCATACGTGTTAATATCTTTGCCAGGTGAATCCTCTTTGGGAAACCTCCGCTCAAAATCTATAACTCTACCAGCAAGACTGTAAATAGGGCATGCCCTTCTCCTTGTAGGGTACTCAGGAATGTCAACACCTGCTTGAACACACAGTTCTAGAAGTGCAGGAATGCGGTCCACTTCAAGACGCTCATTGTGTGAAACAGCTCTACCAATCCGGTCATATAGATGAAATGATTCTACCAGGGGCAAAACATGCCCAATGCCCCCCTTTTCCCATGTGTGCTCCTTGTTAGTTAGGCTCCCTGCGACATTGCATGTCCTAATTCTGTGTGGTGGATGACCAACATGAACTTCTCCACATAAGCTGCATACAACAAAAGGCCATCACACAAGATGATTGTTTTTGAAAAAAAAAAAGAAAGTGAGTGAAACAATGAAAATCAGCCAATAATGAGGGATTTATTATATCTACCCACAGGTATTGATCTTATTGCTCCACTCCTAATTTAAAAAATGAGGGACAAAGCATATCCAGATTTGCATACGAAACAAAATAATTTTTTTAATAAGTAATTGCCCCATAGATAATGATCTAATTACTCCACTTCCAAAACAAATTAAGGACAAAACAGAATCGGAATTGTGGGAGCAATGTTAACACATTGCCCATTGTTTCTCAGAATTGCATTTTAAAATATTCTGTCATCTATGTTTTCAAAAGGTTATATCAAGATAGCCCAACATTACATATCCTTATTTATCGGTAGCCCAACATTACATATAAAAAATTATAGCATAGTAATTGTTCTGTGCCAATGGACTGAAAATAAAAAATGTTGCATTAAAAATGCTTTATTTCATGAATCTTTTAAGAAGGCCATTTTTCGACAACCCTCAAAGAACACCATTACTCAAATCTTCTAGTCTCATTTTCCTTAAACTTTCACTTCAAGCATATTTTGCAGCAGTCCCATCTAATTAAAAGCCACACATCTTATATAAAGGGTGTATTAAATCAAAACCTAAAAAAATCTACTTTACCTGCAAGTGTATATAGTAATGTTGTTGACAACCCTTGAGACACAAACATGAAGCTTGGCTCTGGCACTATACAGTTGACGAGCAACTGGAACTAGTCCCTTGACCAAAAGCCCATTTTCGGGAGGTTGTAGAATAACTTCTTGCACCTTCTGCCTCTCTTTCCTCCTCAACCTGGCTTCACGCTTGAGTTCATTAACACTCGTCACCAATGGCTTCCTCTCAGACTTCTTACGTTTTATTGGCAGCTCCGAGCAAGTTGAACCAGTCGTATAACAAGCAGGGAAATGCTTGCCAACATCAATAAAGTTTTCAGCAGATCTTTCCGTACATATGTTAAGCAAGTTTACTGCATTCCTAACTCGCATAAGCAACATCTCGGCTCATGATAATTGACCCATATCTGAAAGGATAAATTAAAAAGATTACATTTATAATGGACTAATCTTACTCTTCATCCTAATTTTTGTCATCTTCAATCATACTAACTGATCTGTCACGTTTTAAACGGATTTAGAAGTCAACCACTAAGATGAAAGTCACTTAAATTACGATATATCAGTTGGTGTGATTGGAGATGACAAAATCAGCATTTCTCTATATAAGTTATCAAAATAAGCATCATTCTCAAACCATTCAGATTAATAAAAACTGGCTTAGAAATTCAGATATTTACATTAGTTACATTGAAGTTGATGTTATCGAATCACTATTTGGCAAGTCAGTTTAACATCTTGGAAAGACTAGGTATTCTGGTATGTGGATCTGGAAGAGACAAAAATGCAGCACAGCAACTGCAGCGTTTAAGCAAACAGGTTGTCTACAGAAGACTGCTGTACGCTGCAGACATACTTTTTACTCAGAAAATGAAATCAAACTGTTTACGCTTTTTCAGCTTTATCCCCACGAAGGATTATAAATTCCCTCAATCTTCCACCAATTTTCACGTTTCAGACTATAGGATTATAAATTATAAGATTGAAAATGCTCCAAATGAATCTGTTGGCACGCCCCACTCCACACGTTGCTTTTTCTTTCTCTTTACTCCACACGTTGCTTTTTCTTTCTCTTTTTGCAAAATGAAATCTTGATGCACCAACCAACCACAGATGGAATAAATGAGAGTCAATGTTTTGAAAGAATGGACAGACAAACCTGAATTGATGTGCCTGGACACACACCCTTGAAGTTTTATAGGGTTTGGTTTTGGTGTGTGTGATTCTTTAGGGTTTGTTTGGTGGAGGGCCTGGCGGCGAAGAAGGGGGGTTGAGAGGCTGAGCGGGACGGTGAAGTGCTTCAATGACCAGGAGTTCGGGGTCCCGTACACAGCAGCTGGAGAGGCGGGAGAAGTGGCATTGGGCCATTGGCGGAAATGTGTCATGTTACCCCCATGCGTGCCTTCATCTGAGCCGTCCAAGTAATCGTGTGACCGTGGCTTTGATACGAGGTGATTTTAATTTAGGAGTGTAATGGGTCTGAAATGGTCCGGTCCGGTTGGTCATGAATAGAAAATTTGGATCCATCATATTTACCGGACCAGATCATTAACTATCAGTCGGATTCGATTTATGAATATTTTTTTCTCTTTTTCTTTTTTTTACAATAAAATTAATTAAATTAATAAAAAATTAAAATTAAGTGATCTCTTTAACATTTTATATATAGTTAATGAATATTAGATAATTTCATTATATATGATCAATAGTAATCCCTTACATGAAATTTACATAATTAATTTATATAACTACTCTATAAAGAATATATTATATATAAAAAAACATTAAATATATATATACACATTTGGTCTGTCTCGATTTAGTTCGGTCCAAAAAAATCACACCTCAAGACCGATCAATAAGACTATCTTTTTTATTCGATCTGATCAGTTTTTTCGATCTAGACGGATAATCTTATAGCCCTAGTTTTTATTTCAAAAGGATCATGTGTTTCCTAAGAGTCTTGCGGCAGTTATGTATTTTATGAACAGGTCTTTATTTTTTGTGGGCCATGGTTGGACCGCAATGAGTCTCGTCGTGTTGCTTAGGCATGTTATGGAGTTGAGTGGTATTTAAGTGTCATTTTCTGAATTAATAAAGTATCCAATTTAAGCCCATGGCAAGTTTGGAGAATTTTGCCCCTCAAAGTGCTTAATATTTACTTGTTTTAGTTAAGAATCTTGATAGTAGTATCTAGAGCTAGGTCGAGTCCCATGGCAAAACGTACTCGATTTTCCTAGTTTTCAAAAGCCATTACTCAACTTAGGACTAAAAATGCAAGCTTGAGAGATACACAAACACAATTGGCTATAGTCCAGGTGAGACAACAGAACTTGTTGGAAGAGTCGATCCAGCAAGTTGTAAACTTGGCCTCAAGCTTTACCACATTATCCCATATTCTTGCCCACCCATTGCACGTTACCCACAACACTAACTTGTTGCTTCCAAGTTCCAATACTACCATGAACCGAACTCTACCACAATTGGCCTTAGCCATCACAACCCTCTTTTTGATACCCCAAGTGGAATCTATAGTCGCACTATGTGTTTACATTTTCCAAAGTTTGATGGAATTGACCCTACTGGTTGGATTTTTCGACCTCAATAGTTTTTTGCCTACTACCACACCCCTACCCCATAAAAAATTCATTTGGCCTCCTTCCACATGGAAAGAAAAGCCCTGACTTGCTACCAATGGTTGCTTGAATCCCATTTAGTCCATTTCTGAGCCAAGTTTGCACATGCCTTAAGAGTCTATTTTGCCCCTACCTTTTTTGATGACCCTGTGGTGGAATTCACTAAACTCATGTAGGTCTTTATGGTGGAGGATTGCTAGACACAATTTGAGCTACTCTCTAACCTAATTGCTAGCCTTTATGAAGAGTTTGGGTCAATAGCTTTTGAGTGGCCTTCAGGATGATATTGGAATTATGGTCACCATGTTTAGGCCTAACAACCTACCCATTGCATTTGAGCTAGCCCGACTCTATTAGGAAGAAGTATGGAGACATGCCCACCCCTAACCTCACAAACCTTGGAAATAATTTTCCTAGGTTACCAGCCCCTAATCCCACTAACCCACAAAGACTCATTGGGCCACCTTCACAACCCAATCTAATTAATCAATCATTTCATCCACCCCAACACAAGCCCAACCTACCTATCCAACACATTACCTCGGCCCAAATGAAAGAGCGTAGAGATTGTGAGTTTTGTTACTACTATGATGATAAGTGGGCGTTAAGCCACAACTGTAGGGCCCCTAAGGTGTTCTTGCTGGAAGGACTAGAAGAGGATGGTAGTGGTGAACCTAGTAAAGTAAACCCAATTACCTCAGTAATGGAGACTAGTGAGGATGCTTCTACAAGTGGGGGATGTGGTAGAAATTTTCTTGCATGCAATTTTGGGTACCCCCACACCCAAAACCATGTGGTTATTAGGCTCTCTTGGTGCTTAATAGGTGACTATGTTAATTGACACATGCAGCACGCATACTTTTGTGGAACCATGTGTAGCAATGCGCCGCAACTGCCCATGCATGAGGGGCATAGTATGACAATTATGATGGCAAATGGAGAGCACCTGTCTTGCTCGCGTTGTTGTGTGATAGCTCCATTCAACTTACAAGGCCACCATTTTTCTACAATCCTTTATGTACTAACCTTAGGTGGCTGTGATTTGGTTCTAGGTGTTAATTGGCTATGCACTCTTAGACCTACATTGTGAGATTTCTCTAAACTGACTATGCAATTCAATTGGAAGGGCCAACCCATCCAATTGTTTGGGCTTAGTCCATCTCCATCCACTTTGGAGGGTTTTGATGAATTTTGTGCAAACTAGAGCCCTCACGCTAAATGGTTAATGGTGTGATATCCCATGTTTATGCGTATTTTAAGTAAATAATTATTTATTTTATTTTATTATCAGTCCTCTTGTTTTAAAATTTATAGGAGTTTTATTATATTATTTTATGATATTTTAAGTTGTGAAATTTATTTCAATGTGTCTTCCTTGTTAATAATTACTATTATATTATTTAAATTGCTCTTTGTTTTAAATTATTTTATTGTTGGATTTACTATTTTATTTTATTTAGTTATTGTGTTTTTAATTTAAGTTATTATTTTGAAATTATTTTCGTTAGATCAATTTTGTGATCCAAATTGTGAGGATTGGACATCATTTCTTTCCCCACCTTTTTTCCCCTTTTTCTTTCTTCTTTTTCCTCTTTCTCCTTCTTTCCTTTTTTCTTCTTCTTTTCCTTTGCTTCTTTCTCCTCCCACGCGCGACAACTCCCCTCCCATCTCTCCATCCGTTTTTTTCGACTGCCCACAGTGCCGTAGTGCACTGTCCATGAGCGACACCACCCCTCTCAATCTCTTCTCCTTGGGCTGGCAAACTCTCCCACCCATTTTCAACTCCTCCCTCGCCACCTTTAGCCCCCACGCACATCTCCAAGCCATATCTCCCTTGATCTCACCTGCTGCCGTCGCACCACCATTAGCCACCAGTTTTTCATCACACCACTGTTGGCCCTCTAATCACCCAAAACACCCAAATTCATCCCTAATCTGCTACCATTGAAGCCCTTTCATCTCATTTTTTGATTTGGGTATTTTAGCATTCAACTACCGCTCACGCCGCCACTCGTAGCCAACCACCACCAGTAGTTTCACCAACACCTCTAAACTCTTCTCTAGCCATCTCAAGTCTTCGTTTGTTCTTGTTCAAAATTAGGTATTTTGAGACCCACGGCTTTTGTCCAATTTGCACTGTTGTGTGACAGTGCTGCCACTTCTAGCACCTATGTGATCCTTCAACAATTATATTTTAGCACTGTAAGTGATTTTTCAAAGAATTTCTTGAGATTTAATTATATTGTTGCATTAACAACTTTTCTGCAGTTGGTTGGTTGTGCCAGACTTGGAGTCAAGGAGTATGGGAGCCGGGTTGGATTTAAGGATGGTTTGTTTATTGAGATGAATTGTGCTTGCGTGTATTATGTTTTTTTGGTATCATGATTTTTATTACATTAGGGCATGCATATTTATATGTTGTACATAAAAACTAGGTTTTCATGTAAGAAAAGAATTTGGGTTGATTTGTGATAAATGATTGCTAAGGATTAAGAGAAAGGATAAAGGAATTGTAGGGATGGTGGTAAACAATGACAGTAGTAGAGTCCCGCCTGTGATTCCTGGTTATGGTGCACGCTGTAAGGATTGTGGTAATCAGAAATGGTGGTAGTTCAGCCTGCAATTATCTCCTACAGTGGGAGCTGTAGGGATTGTGGTAAGCAGGGATAGTGGTAGTCACACTTGTGATTCCAGCTTACAGTGCACGCGGTAGAGATAGTGGTAAGCAAGGATGGTGGTAGAGTCCCGCCTGTGATTCCATCCTACAGTACTTTTATAGATTGAAAGAGAGAATAAAGGAAATATAAGGATGGTGATAAGCAGAGACGGTGGTAGAGTCCCACCTATGATTCCCGCCTACGGTGCACGCAATAAGGATGGTGGTAAGTAGGGATAATGATAGTTCCGCCTGCAATTCCTGCCTACAGTAAGAGCTGTAGGGATGATGGTAGTCCCACTTGTGATTCTCACCTACGGCACATGTTGTAGGGATGGTGGTAGGGTCCCACTTACGATTTCCGCCTATATTGTTAATTGGTTAATGGGCCATTTTATGAGAAAATTACGGTTTTTAATAAATGGATATGTGAACCATTTTCTGGAAAAATTGTGGATCCAGAAAATGGTAGATTTATGATTGGGTCATTTTCTGAAAAAATTGTAGGTAGTTATTTTTTTAAATGAATGGTTTTGGATCATATACATGTTTTGCCATGTGCATACATGTTTGGTGGATGCATTAATATTGTTGAACTCAAGGTTTCAAGTTTCATGTGATTATAAATCTACACATGGATTTTGATGATAACAAATGAATTCAAAGAATAAAGAAGTCTCAAGCTCAAGTTGTCTACACAATGGAGTCAAGCACATCAAGGAAACAAGCATGAGCAAGAAGGGAACAAGTTCACATTAAAATTATAGAGTAATGTTGTAAATCTCTTCAAAATTCGAAATTAGGATTAATGCTCAAAATTAATATTTTATCATAAAGCATTAAAATACATTTTCCACATGTGCATGAATATTTTTGAAAATTAAATTTGAAAATTTTGAAAGATGATTGATTGTCATCTTTTGCATGTGCATGCCTTGATTAAAGGGTTGAACTTTGAAAATATTAAAGATGATTGATTGTCATCTTTCACATGTGCATGTTTTATTTGAATATTTTCAAAAGTGATTGATGCTTTTTTAGACTTATACAAAAAGTAAAAGATTAGGTTTGAATTTTTTGAAAATGAAAGTGTGCTCATTTTGTCATATGCCAAAAGTAAAAGATTAGGTTTGATTTTTTTGAAAAAGTGAATGATGTTGTCTTTGACAATTGAAAAAGAAGAACCTTTTATTTGAATTTTTTGAAAAAGTGAATGATGTTGTCTTTGACATGTGAATCTTTTTAAATTTGAATATGAAGTTTCATATGCCTATAAATAGATCATTTGAGAGTTTCACATTTACAACACCAAGAGTATACAACATTCATTCAAAGCTTTCATTCTCTCTTCTCTAAACATTGAGCCTTAATCCTTGTTCATTTTGAGAGATATAGCTTGCGCTGTATTGTTCTTATTTCACTCGTTGAGGAGTGTTTTCTGATAACCTACCCACTATCAGCTTTTGTATCAGAAAAAGGGTGTGTATAACCCTTGTGTGTGTAGAAAGTATTCTACACAGGGAATAGTTGAATCACCACGTGTAAGGTGATTGCAAGTGTAGAGGGTGTTCTACACGGATCCTTTGTAGCGGTGTTGTTCAAAGGTGTAACAGGTTTCTATCTCCACCTGAAGGAGGTTGAATAGTGAATTTGGGAATCCTCAAGGGGTAGCTTGAGGCGAGGACGTAGGCAGTGGGGCCGAACCTCGTTAACATACTGAGTTTGCTTCTCTCTTACCCTTACTCTTTATATTTATTGTTATTTCATATTTTGTTTATATTTTATATTATATATTTGATTTATAATTGTTATTTTTTTTAATACAACTCAATTCACCCCCCCTCTTGTGTTAGTCATCTGGGCAACAATTGGTATCAGAGCTAAGAGCTCTATTATAAGATTAACTATCTTTTGAGTTAAGATCTTATGGCTAACATTGCAGCTTCATTTGGTGAAGGTCAATCTAGTAGTCGGCCTCCACTCTTTTGTGGAGATAATTACTCATTCTGGAAAGTTAGAATGAGAATATTTCTTCAAGCTCAAGGTAGAGAAATATGGAAATGTATTGTAAATGGACCTTATATTCCAACAAAAGTGGTTGGTGGAGTAAAGGTCAAAAAGGAAGAAGAAGAGTTTGATCGTGAAGACGATAGACTTTATACTTTAAATTTAACTGCTATGAATTTATTATATAATGCTCTTAATGGAAATGAGTTTAATAGAATAATGAATTGCGCTACGGCAAAGGAAATTTGGGATAACTTGGAAGTAACCTATGAAGGAACTTCGCAAGTCAAGGAATCAAAAATTTATATTCTTACTCATGAATATGAAATGTTTAAGATGAATGATGATGAATCTATTTCTAGTATGCACACTCGTTTTACTAACATCATAAACAGCTTGACAGCTCTTGGCAAAGTTTATTCCAAGGTGGAGATAGTAAGAAAAATTCTCAACTCTTTACCAAAACGTTGGGAATCAAAAGTTACAGCGATTCTTGAAGCTAGAGACCTCAAGAAGCTCGAAGTCAATGAACTCATCGGGTCACTTATCACCCATGAGTACACATTGAAAAGAGGAGAAGAAGAAGGAAAACCAAAGAAGAGCTTAGCACTTAAAGCTGTTCCTCATGAAAGTGAAAGTGATGAAGATGAGGACAATGACGATAAAGATGAAGAAGTTGCGATGATAACAAGAAGAATTCAGAGGTTCTTGAAGAAAAATAGAACTCCTCCGAGGAAATCTTTCAAAAAGTTTTCCAAGAAAGATTCAGGTAAAAACGACACTTTAATTTGTTATAAATGCAATAAACCTGGTCATATCAAGCCAGATTGTCCTCTGCTAAAGAAAGATCGAAACAAGGGCAAGAAAGCAATGAAAGCTACATGGGATGATGATTCAAGTAGCTCAGATAGTGAAGCAAGCAATGAAGAATCAGCAAATCTTTGTCTTATGGCTAAAGATGACATTGAGGTAACAAATCTTGATAATATTGAAAATCCTTCATATGAAGAATTGCAAAATGTTTTAGAAGAGATTTATGAGGAATTTGAAAAATTGGGTATCAAGTATACTGCTTTGAAAAAGAAAAATTCTTCTTTAACAAACGAAATTGAAATTTTAAGAAAAGAAAGTATCATTTTGAAAGATGAAAATCTTGAATTGAATAAGAAGAAAACCGATTTAGAAAATATTATTGAAAACTTTACGAATGGAAAAAGAAATTTTGAAAAACTTCTTGGTAGTCAAAGATGTGTTTTTGACAAGGCAGGTTTGGGATATATGCCAAAACAAAAATACAAACCTTATAAAAATTTCTTTGATAATCATTCTACCTCAAAGACTAATATTCAAAATTCTTTTCATAAAAATAATTTTGTCAAAAAAGGATATTATTATAATCATTCAAGTTTTTCATATATGTCACATGCTATTTGTAATTTTTGTAATAGAAATGGTCATAATTATCATACTTGTCCTATTAGAAGAAATCATACAATGACTATTAGGGCCATATGGGTACCTAAAAATCTTGTTTCTTCTAATACTAATAAATAAAGGACCCAAAGAACTTGGGTACCAAGAAAAATCATTTTAATTGTTTTTATAGGTATGCATGAAGTCATCCACAAGCAAAAATAAGTGGTTTTTAGATAGTGGATGTTCAAGACACATGACGGGAGACAAGACTAAGTTCTTTGATTTTAGATCTAAAGAAGAAGGACACGTGACATTTGGAGACAACTCGAAAGGAAAGATCGTGGGAATAGGTAAAATTGGTAATGAATCTTCTCTCATAATTGAAGATGTTCTACTTGTTGAAGGTTTAAAACATAATCTTTTGAGCATAAGTCAATTATGTGATAAAGGATTTACAGTTACTTTCAAAATGGATAAATGCATTATTTTGAATGATCATGATTGTAATATTTGTTTTATTGCTTTTAGAAACAATAATGTTTATACAATTGATTTTGAAGAAATTACCTCACAAGATGCTATTTGCTTGTCAGCTCAAAATGAAACTAGTTGGTTATGGCATAGAAGATTAGGTCATGCCAACATGGAACTTATTTCCAAACTTTCAAAAAATGATCTTGTGAGAGGTTTACCAAAAACATATTTTCTTAAAGACAAAATTTGTGATGCATGTCAATTTGGTAAACAAACAAAAACTTCTTTTAAAACTAAGAAACATATTTCCACTACTAGACCATTGCAACTGATACACATGGATCTTTTTGGACCAAATAGAGTTGCAAGTCTAGGAGGAAAATATTATGCATTTGTTATTGTTGATGATTTCTCTAGATATACTTGGGTCATCTTTCTTGCTCATAAAGATGAGGCACATAATGCCTTTACCAAGTTATGCAAGAGAATTCAAAATGAAAAGGGCTATACTATTTCAAGTATCCGAAGTGATAGGGGAAAAGAGTTTGTTAATAAAAATATTGAAACATTTTGTGATGAAAACGGTTTTATTCATAATTTTTCTGCTCCTCGAACTCCTCAACAAAATGGGGTAGTAGAGAGGAAAAATAGATCTCTTCAAGAGATGGCAAGAACAATGCTCAATGAGAACAACTTGCCTAGTTATTTTTGGGCCGAAGCGGTAAGTACTGCATGTTATGTTATAAATAGAGTTATGTTAAGGTCTAAATTAGATAAAACCCCCTATGAGCTTTGGAATGAGAAAAAGCCCAACATTGGTTACTTTCATGTATTTGGATGCAAATGTTTTATTTTGAATGACAGAGATAATTTAGGCAAGTTTGATGCAAAATCTGATGAAGGTATTTTTCTCGGGTATTCTACTAATAGTAAAGCTTATAGAGTATTCAACAAAAAGACTTTAACTGTACAAGAATCTATGCATGTAGTATTTGATGAATCTAATTCTCCACTCTCCAAGAAATCTATTGATGAAGAAACAGAAGGTATAAATAACACAGAAAGTCTCAATCTCAACAAAGAGAAAGCAATAGAGGAAGTTCAACATGGAGCCATCAGGAAAGATCATCAAAATTTAATACAAGATGCAACCAAACAGTGGAAATTTGTGAAAGATCATCCAGTTGAACAAATTTTGGGAGAACCTTCACAAGGTGTAAGTACTCGATCATCTCTTAGAAATATTTGTAATCATACTGCTTTTCTATCTCAAATTGAACCCAAAAATATTGATGACGCACTTCTTGATGAATCTTGGATTCTAGCTATGCAAGAAGAGTTGAATCAATTTGAAAGAAATGATGTTTGGACACTTGTTCCTAGACCCAAAAATTATACTATTATTGGAACAAAATGAGTTTTTAGAAACAAGAAAGATGAGTCTGGAGTCATTACTAGAAATAAGGCTCGACTTGTAGCCCAAGGTTTTAATCAAGAAGAAGGAATCGATTATGATGAGACATATGCACCTGTCGCAAGATTAGAAGCTATTCGAATGCTACTTGCATATGCTTGTTATAAAGATTTCAAACTTTTTCAAATGGATGTTAAAAGTGCTTTCTTAAATGGTTTTATAAATGAAGAGGTATATGTTGAGCAACCTCCAGGTTTTGAAAATCATATTTCCCCAAATCATGTTTTCAAACTCACAAAAGCACTATATGGACTTAAACAAGCTCCTAGAGCTTGGTACGAGAGACTCAGTGGTTTCTTGATTGAAAAAGGTTTTTCAAGAGGAAAAATCGACACAACTCTTTTCATTAAATATGAAAATGATGATATTCTTTTGATTCAGATTTATGTTGATGATATAATATTCGGTGCTACTAATGAAAATATGTGTCAAGTTTTTGATAAGACTATGCAGGAAGAATTTGAGATGAGCATAATGGGTGAACTTATATTCTTTCTCGGATTGCAAATTAAGCAAACAAAAAGTGGGACATTCATCAATCAATCAAAATATATTAAGGAATTACTGAAGAAGTTTGGGATGGAAAATGCTAAGGAAATTGGAACACCAATGAGCCCATCAACTAAACTTGATAAAGATGAATCCGGTAAGCCAGTTGACTCGAAGATATATCGAGGTATGATTGGTAGCTTATTATATTTAACAGCCAGTAGACCAGATATTATGTTTAGTGTGTGCTTATGTGCACGTTTTCAATCATCTCCAAAAGAATCACATTTAATTGCAGTTAAGCGCATTCTTAGATATCTTAGTGGTACAATTAACCTAGGGTTATGGTACCCTAAGCACACATCTTTCGATCTAATCAGCTACACAGATGCAGATTATGCTGGCTGTAAAATAGATCGAAAAAGCACTAGTGGAGCATGCCATTTCTTAGGTCATGCATTAGTTTCCTGGTTTAGTAAAAAACAAAATTCTGTTGCACTATCTACTGCTGAGGCAGAATATGTTGCTGCGGGTAGTTGTTGTGCTCAAGTTCTCTACATGAAGCAACAACTTGAAGATTTTAAACTCATGTATAATCACATTCCAATCAAATGTGATAATACAAGTGCTATAAATCTTTCAAAGAACCCAATACAACATTCTAGAACTAAGCATATTGAAATAAGGTATCATTTTCTTCGAGATCATGTGCAAAAAGGTGATATAATGTTAGAGTTCACAAACACACACGATCAGTTAGCAGATATTTTCACAAAACCTTTACCAGAAGATAGATTATGTATGATCAGAAGAGAAATAGGTATGATGCATGCTATGAATATCTCTTAAAAGATAGACCAGAGTCAATAAAAATAGAGATAGATTTTTTTTATACTTTTACATAAATTTGAGATTCTTAGCCTCATGTTTGAGACGCTCATTCTCTTCATACAATATCATGTCATTCTTATTCATGGGAACCGGCAAGCGGAATGAAGAATCTAATAAAGATTTCAACTGTTTATTCTTCTGCCGAATGATTCCTTCCCTTGTGTGAGACTCTTGAACAATTTGTTGAAGTACAACAATTTGTTCTTTGAGCTTTTCAACTTCGTGATTTTTGGCTTGTAGCCGCTGAGAAAAAGCCACAATAGAGGAAGAGTAGCGAGTCCCAAGACTCACCAAGTCATAAATAGCATCAGAATCTGACTTATTAGTCAGATTATTATTTTCTTGCTGCAACATGGCACCAATGGTAGCTGCAGAAAGAACAGGAGGTTGAGATGCAGAATGCCTCATGGATGGATCTAGAGAAATGTTAGAAGAATGAGCCATTGAGAAAAGAATAGAAGGCTTAAAACGAGAATGCTGAAGGAATGCAGATGAGTTATAGAGATGAGATGAAAACTTGATGCGGATTAGATGAACTTCAGGACTGATTTTATAGAGATAGCATAAAGAATAAGACAAACTATTTTATCTTCAAATCTTATTTAGTCAAAAGAAATACAAGATATGCTGGACACACATTGTCAAAAGTTTTCTTACTAAGCCAGCGAGATTAACAGTAGATTGTCCCTATTTTTCTAGTAAACGATGAACCTCTGCTGTTATCTGCCGATGTTGACCTTGTATCTGAACCCTTTCTCGTTCCAGCTCTTCTATTCGTGGTTGCAGATCATGAGCATACCAATCTGCAAATTTTTTCAACTCTTGGTTTTCTTGCTTTAGCCTTTTATTCTCACTATCCTTATTAGCAAGCTTCTGTCGTAACTCAGATATTTGCATGTTAAGATGATCAATCTCACTCACCCTCGCCATTAACCTTCGAGACATGATCGTAACAGAGGCAGCATATTGATTACTGAGCATTCTTGATTCTGCAATAATCTCAGAATCAGCCTTACTAGAAAAACGGTTCACTGCTCCTATCATGGTATTGACGGCCTCAGGAGAGAAGATTGATGATTGATGCGTCAAGGGTTCCTGATTCAAGTCTGGAACATTAGTGGAAGAGAATTGCTCAGCCATTCTATCGTTGTGGAAAAACAGAACTCAGGTCAAGAAGTGATTATTTTTTTGGCATCCGATAGATGAAAATGATCATTTTTTTTATAGAAACTCGGAGCCTTCAATCCCGTTTGTCAACAACATCAGGCGATTGTTTAAATTTTCAGCCGTATTAAACTCATAGAGTTAGGCCTCGAGGCTTTGCAGCACTTGTCGGGTCACGGACGGCTCCATTTTTCAACTATCTACAGTGACTATTAAACGCATCGTTTTCTTCAGTCCATTTACTTGTTGCGGATCCTTTTTAATGATGCCAAAAGGGGGAGAAGTGTTAGACTAGAACATTAACATTATTTAAATTGCTAAACTTGTTATATATGCTTGGAATTATATTTATACTTTTGCTTGAAAAACTAACGCATATTTTCAGGGGGAGCTTAAGTATTAATATAGGTTTCAAGTTCTATCAAATATTTGTCATCATCAAAAAGGGGGAGATTGTTGAACTCAAGGTTTCAAGTTTCATGTGATTATAAATCTACACATGGATTTTGATGATAACAAATGAATTCAAAGAATAAAGAAGTCTCAAGCTCAAGTTGTCTACACAATGGAGTCAAGCACATCAAGGAAACAAGCATGAGCAAGAAGGGAACAAGTTCACATTAAAATTATAGAGTAATGTTGTAAATCTCTTCAAAATTCGAAATTAGGATTAATGCTCAAAATTAATATTTTATCATAAAGCATTAAAATACATTTTCCACATGTGCATGAATATTTTTGAAAATTAAATTTGAAAATTTTGAAAGATGATTGATTGTCATCTTTTGCATGTGCATGCCTTGATTAAAGGGTTGAACTTTGAAAATATTAAAGATGATTGATTGTCATCTTTCACATGTGCATGTTTTATTTGAATATTTTCAAAAGTGATTGATGTTTTTTTAGACTTATACAAAAAGTAAAAGATTAGGTTTGAATTTTTTGAAAATGAAAGTGTGCTCATTTTGTCATATGCCAAAAGTAAAAGATTAGGTTTGATTTTTTTGAAAAAGTGAATGATGTTGTCTTTGACAATTGAAAAAGAAGAACCTTTTATTTGAATTTTTTGAAAAAGTGAATGATGTTGTCTTTGACATGTGAATCTTTTTAAATTTGAATATGAAGTCTCATATGCCTATAAATAGATCATTTGAGAGCTTCACATTTACAACACCAAGAGTATACAACATTCATTCAAAGCTTTCATTCTCTCTTCTCTAAACATTGAGCCTTAATCCTTGTTCATTTTGAGAGATATAGCTTGCGCTGTATTGTTCTTATTTCACTCGTTGAGGAGTGTTTTCTGATAACCTACCCACTATCAGCTTTTGTATCAGAAAAAGGGTGTGTATAACCCTTGTGTGTGTAGAAAGTATTCTACACAGGGAATAGTTGAATCACCACGTGTAAGGTGATTGCAAGTGTAGAGGGTGTTCTACACGGATCCTTTGTAGCGGTGTTGTTCAAAGGTGTAATAGGTTTCTATCTCCACCTGAAGGAGGTTGAATAGTGAATTTGGGAATCCTCAAGGGGTAGCTTGAGGCGAGGACGTAGGCAGTGGGGCCGAACCTCGTTAACATACTGAGTTTGCTTCTCTCTTACCCTTACTCTTTATATTTATTGTTATTTCATATTTTGTTTATATTTTATATTATATATTTGATTTATAATTGTTATTTTTTTTAATACAACTCAATTCACCCCCCCTCTTGTGTTAGTCATCTGGGCAACAAATATATTTTTATCTATTGGATTGTTTGGTTTATTACTTACCGAGACTTGCAATCTTATGGTATTCGATACACTTGGGTATCGTTTTATGGTACCGTAGATTTTGATGCGATGCTAACGTAAAGGCTGAGGATGTGGCTCCACGGGAAAAGTGATTGAGGATCACTTTCTCGTGCTTTGAGATTTGTTTCCCGCTTTTGGTTATTGTATTTTAGTTTATTTATTTATTCACTAGACAACTGTAATATTTTTTTGAAACACTTATATTTAGGTGAATTTGTATTTAACAATTCTGATACTTAGTTGATTGACTTTAATGTATCTGCTGCATTTTTTGTCTTACATGTATTGCATGTGCACACACTTAGTACTTGTCATTGAGGTGTGTGACCTGTGTTGTCATCATTCTGAAGCATCGATTCCCACATTTTCGTACGTGAGAGTTAGGGGTATCACAAGTGGTACATTTAATGGCTAATGCTAAACCCATCATGGTACTAGAGAAACTTCAGCATCTTTTCAAAAAATTTAGTAAAGTCTTCCAAGAACCAAAGGGATTACTCCCACATTATAGCCAAGACCATAAGGTCCCTTCGGTAAAAGGTGCTTCCTGTGACGCCCCCAAATTTCGTTTGGGATCAGACGGACATTTGAAGCGTCGAGACATGCAACACAAGGTTACCTGCCCTCGTTCATGACATATAAGATGCAATATTCCTAACATGCATCTAACATTATGCAATATTCGCAGTGGATAAATTTTTTCTTTAGCAATACTATGTACCAAACTGAAAATATCCCAAATACTTAAAACATACTCCATATATAAAGATCCATTGAATAACTAAGATCACAACACTAATCCAAAATAGTTATGAGCCAAAAAGTACTGTAGATGCAACTTCATCGTACAAGTAGTAATTTAACTACTATATTAACATTAACGACGCACCGTCGTTCAGTCGACTGTGTCTAGTTGGTCAGCTCCTGATCCTCCTTCAGGTCCTGTAACAAGATCTACCATTCGGGAGAATGGTAGTTGGGACTACCACAGTGAGATTTGATTACAAATCTCAATAAGTTAACAAAACAAACTTTCACACAGGCTAATGATGCATGGATGACAGTAAAAGTATGAATGCGTAATCAAATTCATAAGTAATTGAAGCATAACTTGACGTACAATATAGCATAATTGACATAACTTAAATTGAAACGTGAACTGAACTTGACTTGACATGAACTTGATCTAAAACTTTACTTAACATGAAAAATACATACTCCACAGTTGTTGTGGCCCCATGTATTCTACATGACATAATGCAGTTAAATACATACTCCACAGTTGTTGTGGCCCCATGTATTCTACGTGTCACAATTGCTGTGTCTCACGTAGTGTATGCATCACAATTGCTGTGACTCCATAACTTTGTGTGCCACAGTTGTTGTGGACCCCATGAAACTGAATGTAACTCAAGATGAAACATGACTGGAATACGAAAGGACTGAAACTTTAACGTAACATAACGTGACTTAAACATAACTTGAAAGACATGACCAACTTGAGATAGAAACATTTCGTAACATGACATATAATAGACAACATATTTAATATGACATACTTGCAACAGTGAATATTACATGACTTGACATACATGTAATAGATGACATACTTAACATGGCGTACTTGTAATGTATAGCAATACATGACAGAATATATTATGTAACAGTTTTCATATATATGACAGAATATATTATGTAACAGATAAAAACTGATGACAGAATAAATTCTATGTAACAGACAATTATGTGATAACTTGGCATGGCATGACATATATGATAACACACATATATATACACTGTAGTTCCTTTATTTAGCACACATACATAATAGACTGTTAGTAAGTTAAAAACTAACTTACCTCGATTTCTGCGTTTCTTATAAAACCTTAAGCGCGATCACGAGGAACTGTGATTAGTGATTATAAAAGTTAGCACTAAATCACTAATAAATTGAAATATGAAAAATACTAACTTAAAGAGTAAAATTTTCATTTTACTCTCTGCATGTAGGAAAATGACCGTTTAACCTATAACTTAAGGATTTTGTATACTAATTCCAAAAGTCACCAAAATTTACATGAAACATGTAAATTTTATTCTCAACTCAAATATCAATTTAGAAACATTTAAAACTAATCATAACTATTAAAACTCCATAGGGCCGAAATTCTCATATGCTATTTTCATTGATTTTTTGTTTCTAACTTGTTTTGATTAACCTTTTGATTTATAACTTATAAAGATGTGATCTTCAAATCAAACCATCACATGATTTAAAAAGATGTCCTAAAACATATATAAGTTTCTAATTCAAGATCACATGGTTAAAAATTAACCAAAACATAAATTTAGTCAAGAACATCCACACTTTGGCTTATCTGAATATCTTTTTGCATAAAATTTTATATATTTGAAACTAACATCAAATATCTTCAAAATAATAATATAACATGTATATAAGATGCTTAGGATCCTCCAATAAAATTATCAAAGTCATTGGAATAGGTTTAGACCACCAAAGAGTTAAACTTTCTCAAAACAGAAACTGTTTTTCTTCTTCTAGTTTCTAAGTTTCTAAATCTAAGAAAATCTTTCATAAAAACCTTTAATCATGTAAAAATACTTAACCAATAATCATATATACATGTTAACAATACTCCATAAAAATTTCGAACCAATATCTATCCATTAGCTTGGTCAAAAACTCCAAACTATAACATATTCTCCAGTTTATCTCCCAGAATGACTTTTCTATAGTTTACATAATATTTTACTGAACAAATGATCTTCAAATGAGATAAATAAGATATCCACGTAAGCTAAACTAAAAAATGAAAAACTTATATGAAGGGGACTTTATGATAAAACACTTACAAAAGCTTTGAAATGGGCGTGCAAAAGAACTCCTAAAAGCTGTCCGAGAGAGTGTTTGATATTTTTTTAATGGAAAGTGTAAATGAAGATAAGTTCGTGGGTGGTGGCTAGAAATACTTATGGACGAGATATGGAAGAGGATAAGGTTGGAGTTGAGAGTTAAGTGTAGTTTTTTCCTACCCAAAATATTTATAAAAGATCATCTCAAGATATTTCTATCCATTAATATCTACAAAAATCAGCTTAAGATATTTTTATCTAATAATATTTATAAAAATCAGCTCAAGATATTTTTACCCAATAATATTTACGAAAATTAGCTCAAGATATTTCTTTTTTTATCCAATAATATCCACAAAATCAGCTTAGGCTATTTTCCAAAAGTAGAGAGTAGACTTGGAAGAGTAAGGTGACTAAAATCTTTCCATGTGTCCACACACTCCTGATACCACAGTGAGTAATAACATTGACTATACGATTAATAGATTCATGAAAACTTATAGGGTCATCACGAGATTCCTAAAGTCAATAGAAATTTTACTGTTAAATTTCTAGCGGGCTGTTACACTTCCCTAGTGAGTACTTGACCCTACCGCTACCCATATTACCAAAAGGGTGAAATTGAGAAACTAGTCAAGGAAATGCCAAGTAGTGAAATTGTTTGCCCTAGTCAAGGACCTTACTCTTCACTAGTACTCTTAGTTTGAAAGGTGGATGGAAGTTGGTTGATGTGCATAAATTATCAAGCACTCAACCGAATTATTGTCAAATACAAGTATCATATTCCCCTTATTGATTAGCTCTTAGATGAACTATGTAGAATTGTAATGTTTTCTAAATTAAACCTACATTCGTGGTACTACCAAATTTGTGTTTCCTGGGGACATCTCTAAAATTGCCTTTCAGACTCACCAAAGCCATTATGAATTTTGGTTATGGCCTTTGGACTCATCAATGCCCCCTCTACTTTCCTAGGTTTAATGAATGACATCTTCCACCCATATTTACATAAAGTTTGTACTATTATTACTTGATGGCATTCAAATATATAGCAAATGCATGGATGATCACATGTCACATCTTAACATAGTACACAGGTTACTCCAACACCACCAACTCTATGCAAAGCTATCAAAGTGCTATTTTGGATGTTTTAAAGTTGAATATTTAGGACACATTATTTCAGTAGAAAGAGTAAAGGTCAACCTTTCTAATAGTACGTGTATGCTACATTGGTCCATTCCCCCTTCTATCTGAGCCCTTAAAAGCTTCTTAAGCCTCATTGGGTACTGCCACAAGTTCATCAAAGGTTATGGCACTATTTTTGCTCCATTACCATTAACCAACTTATTAAGGAATAAATCTTTTCATTAGGATGTCAAGGCTACCATGACTTTCATTCACCTTAAGCAAACCCTCACTAACCCACATGTCCTAGACCTACCTGATTTCACAAAAATCTTTGTTATTGAATGTGATGCCTCAGGGAGAGTATTAGGGTTGTGCTTATGCAAGAATGTCGACCCTTGGCTACAATAAGCCAAGGGCTTAAGAGCAAAAACCTCATTCTCTCCACATATGAGAAGATCATCTTGTCCTAGTGATGGCAGTGAAGAAGTGGCTTGCTTATATACTAGGCCAAAATTCAACACTCGTACAAACCAGCAAGCTTGTAAATATTTGATGGAACAGATGATTGGTACACGAGCTCAGCAGAAGTGGATTGCTAAACTCATTGGTTATGAGTTTACAAGGCTGGACACAAGATTAAAGCTACGGATGCCCTGTTAAGGATGCCAATCCCAAATCAGTTAGTTCATGCAGTTACTCTCATATAAGTAGAAACCCCTTGATTAACTAGAGTTCATAATGCTTACCCAGAGGATACACAACTTTGGGCACTAAGGTAGCAATTGCAAGGGGGTACTCTCGCAAATAACAAGCACCAATTACGGCAATGGGTTGTCCTCTGCAAGGGCAGAATCCATTTGGAGAATTATTGTGATCTATATCAATTGGCCCTACAACAAATGCATGACAATTAAGGCTGTAATCAAGTCGAGTTGAGCCGATTTTTTAATTGCTGACTTCGGCTTGGCTAAAAAACTCGAGCTCGAGCTTGAGATTTTTATCATTTTTCTATTGAAACTCGAGCTCGAGCCGAGTTGGCTCAACTTGAGTTGTTTATTTTCTATTTTTATTAATATAACTTAAGAAATAAAATATTAGAGAAAATAAATTACATGTAAGATAACAAAATCTGAAAATTATTTCAAATAAACAAAATATATGTAAAGAAACTCTAAACTACATCAAACTTTGAAATCTGAAAGATTCCTAAATACATAGACTAAAAAAATTCATTAGATGTTTTTACTTCCTTGCATTCTTTACTCAAAATTATTTAACCTTGGTAAATATGTCCAGGGAGGTTTGACAAATAACACACACAAAAAAAAAAAAAAAATAGAAATCAAATTTGATCAGTTCATAATATCATGTTTCAAAATAACAGTTTATAATATAAAAGAACCTGCATATATACTCTAAAAACATTTATCAAGTATTTTTACTCTTTTGTATACTCAAGCTTGAATTGTGCATAGTTCTAGAAAAGTATATCATTGCATGGCATCCATAAGCTTGAATTATGTCAATACAATTTTTGCCAATTCCAACTCCTCCTACAAGCTATTAAAAAATAATAATCACATATCTTTATACTTTAGAAAGTAGTGAAAATTTTCACGAAAGTGATACTTAATTTTAGTTCTTTCTTAATTCCATGGCATGCTCTAAATCAATCTACCTCACATAGTGGCATTTTAACCGTTTTAGTTGATAAGGATTCCCAATATGGATCGATAAATCTACCACCAACACTAAATGTAGACCCTAAAGTAATTGTGCTTATAGGAACTGCTAATACGCCCTGACATCTTAGACAAAATCTTGTATTATAAATTATTGCATTTCCACCATTTTAAAGCATCAAAATTTGCATATAGACTGTCCTCACATATATAAACATCATCTTCCAAACATACATCCAAGTCTGCCCACTTGGCATAGTTCGTACAACAACATTAGTGGAGTTGCTCGAAAAACCTATATTAATATTTTTCTGCGTAATTTGGCCCATAATTATTAAATTATGAATTTAGACATACTTATCATATAACTCATGCAAAACTTTAAAAACAACTTCCATATTTTGAGAGGCTTCAAACTCAAGATGAAATAATAGAAAACAAAACTTTATCAAAACACCATATTGTATCTTGGATCCAATACCCAGCTATCGCCTTTAACAAATTACACTCGCCCCAAAATTTCTCAAGTCTCTCATTCATCTTTTTGTCATGGCTTGAATATATTCATTTCTATCCACACTCTTTGTAGTTGTACTTCTTTCATCCTCCATACTTTAGGAAGAATTAAATTTGAAGTTGGATAGATGCTTCCAAATACAATGTTGATCACTTCATCGAAAACTTCTAGAATATCGTATACATTTTAAACTTTCACCCAATCTTTAGTAGTAGGCAGCCATGAAAATTTTGATCCCTATCTTAAAACCTAAGGAATGCTTCCTTGAATTCCATAACTATCACCAACATCAAGTAAGTGTTAGATTTGTTACATAGGCACAACAACGCCCATGAAATAATTTACCCCCAACATATTAGAGTTTTTCAACCGAAAGCCATCTTTGAGGATGACAATGGCAACATCATTACAATGAGATGAGGTAGGGGTGCCAAAGTGATAGTAATACCCCCGTAAGGTGCGGGTAGCACTCCTAGTGATCGTGTGGTCGTGGCCTTAATATGAGGTATTTTTATTCTAAAAGGATCACATGTTTTCTATGAGTCTTGCAGCAGTTATGTATTTACTTTTATTAATGGGTCTTTAGTTTCGTGGGCCATGTTTGGGTCAGTAGGGTAATGAGTCTAGTATTGTTGCTAATATTTAGGCATGTTATCGAGTTTTTTAGTCATTTTCAATTATAAGTACCATTTTTCAAATTAAGGAAGTGTTGAATTTAAGCCCATTGCAAGTTTAGAGGATTTGGCTCCTCGAAGTGCCTAATTTTTGCTTGTTTTAGTAAAGAGCCTTTACAAAGAGACGGGGGTTCGATGGTGGAGGTTATGGTGAGGGTGGTGGGTATGGTAGTGGGCGATCTAGTGAGAGAGGAGGTAGTAGGCATAGTGTTTATGGGAGCTGTTGCAAGTACGGAAAAATCGGGCACTTTGCGATGGACATTTATAACAGTTAAAGCGGCAGCATGAATGGCTATAATTTTGGGGAGTTCACTAGTAAGGAGAGTTCGGTCCGGTCTCAGGAGGTTTTGTGGACCGGACTGGACCAATTAGATCCAAGATTTCCCCACCCTGAACTAGACCGAACAGTCTAAGGACCGGGCCAGTCTAGTCCAGTCGGTCTGGCCCGATTCTACCTTATCTTTTTTTGAAAAATAAACAATAAAAAAATTGATTGATAAAATTAATTATTTAAAATACTAAATTAAAATAAAGTGATTTATTAAATGAAAATTTCCTAATAAATTGTACAATTATTAATATATACTAGTATTATATAATATAGTTATACATTAAAGAATATAATAATATATTGATCTAAATATATATATAGTTATAGACTTAGTACAAATATTATAACTAATAACTATACTAGTAGTATTTCTAATATATTATATGTTAGTGATAAATTGATAATACTATATTAAATAATACCTTATGTAGTTATAGTGATTTAATACTAACATATTAAGTTAAGTATATTAATACTATTATAAATTTATACATATACTATAATTTATACTATAACTCTTATGTTAATATATTAATATATACTAATATTATATATTATAATTATACATTAAAAAAATATTTATGTAATATTGTGATATATTAATAATTAATTATATACAAGCTTCCAAAGCTGCATAGCCACCCATTGACAATTGTGTACTTCTCAACACATTTTGATGCTTTTTTCTGCTTCATTATTATAGAATTTTTTTTGTGACCCACTTTTGCTTTGGTGGCCGTGGAAGGATGCCGTTTGGCACCTAATAAGCATTGGATGCTAGCTTTCCAAAAGCAGATTCGCAAAGCAGGCTGGGGACAATGACGAACTCGATCAAAATTTCGAGAATATAAATTAGTATTCGGAATTCCCAACTTCCCCCATTCACATCAACTGTGACTAAACTGATAAGAAACAGACAACAGCAAAAGCAACACTGCGTGCATATATAAACTTGTTATCCAAAGTTGAGTTTACATGCCATATTTGAGAGCGGCCGTGGAGTACGCAGAAAATAAAAAACGATGACGACACCATTATGTGCAATGATCAAGATTTATTACACAGACAACCACTCGGCTGATTTAACTTCTGTACGTGCATTAGCACGTGAAGTAGGTGATGTAAGCTCACTGTTTGCTTTTGGGCTTCTTCACAATCATCACAGTACAGTGAGCATGATGAGAACAATAGTCACTGACACTGCCTAAAACAGCCCTGCATAAGAAATCAAAATGGATTGTTAACATTTGCACGAAAGACCAACATATTATTTCCATCGGTGCACGTCTCCAAGGAATAAACAGTGAATTACAGATGGTAAACTTATGATGAGTTCTTGCTTGTTACAGGCATGGTTTCAACAATAGGTATCATACTAATACTAATGGCATAAAATAAATTCGGAGAGTTCACTTCTTAACTTCCTTATAATTTAGCGATTGGAAAGTATGAAAACACGCCAAGGAATATAATAAACGAAACCATGAAAGCATGAGTGAGATAAAAGGGTTGAGATCAGTACCTTTTAATAGCTCCATAGCCATGACTGCCAACAACCAAAATGGATGCATGGTGTTTCTCCACAGCCTCACAAAGAACATTTCTAGCATCTCCTTCCACCACCTCCACTATCACATCGTGCACCTACATACAACCCAGCCGATATGTTAAAAGAAGATGCATCTTTAATTCATCAGAAGTACCCATGCTTCGGTCTTGAAGAATGTTAGGTTTCCTAAGTTTAAGCTCATTTAAGAATTATTCTCCTAATTGTTTTGAGAGTAGATTATTGAATTTCCTAACCAAGCTAAGGTCTTTAGAGAAATTTACAAGCTAAAATGTACACGCCTGCCCCAAACCTGGACTTAAGGGATTCCACGACTTGTGAACTAAAGCTCACAATGTGGGAGCACATCTTGAAAGCCTCAAATAATGAGGAATTTAGCTTAATCATTAGTGTTTGATCAATTCCAGTCTAAAATATAAACATATCGATCTTCCAAACATGCAAAGAATCTTACAGTATCCAGTTAGAGAGTGAACAATCACCGAAATCCTCTATCTTGATGTCTAAAAAATGCTTTATAGTCACTCAAAAGCATTCAATCAATCCCCAATCTGTAGCCACCACATCCAGTCTCAATTCAACCATTTTCTGAGTTATTTCCCTCAATTTTTGTGGGTTCCCAATGTGTATTCAAATAGAAAACTCTTTGATTGGTTAATTGGAACCTAATACTGGCGAAATTCCCATCAGTTCACATGATTGCGCATCAGCATGCACACAAACACAAGGAGTAGGTCCCCACTCTCGATCTCTACAGCAGATATGTAATACCTAGTTGGATAATCATTAATCACTGTTGTTCAACATTCAATTGAAACGCAAATAACAGATTATAGCGAAAGAAGAAAACAGATTACCGATTTACTGGTGCAGAGTTCCTTGGCCTTTTCAATGACCCGGGCAGCGATCTTCCTCAAATCGGCCTCCACAAAGGGCAAAACCTCGGCCGCTCCTACAATTTCCCGAAATAATAAGAAATCCGCCTCTCGGTCAATAAATCACATTTGTAAAATCCCAACTAGGAACACGTAACGAGGTAATTCGTAAACACGTAAAAAGATTCGTGGTGGGTGAGAGTGCGTACCAGGACCGGCGAAGCCGACGGCAGAAGAAGGAGTGGGTTTGGCGTGGACGAGGATGAGCTTGAAAGGAGGGTTTGCGGAACAGGGGACGAATAAGTGATCCAGAGTCCACTCCAGAGCGTACGTACTGTGCTCGCTGTCGTCTATCCCGACCACCATTGTTTGCTTCTCGGCGCTCGCCATTGCAGCGAATCGGTCACTGATCGAGCTTGTTTTTGTTGTCGTTATTGAACGAAGCGTGGTGCTAGAAGTCTAGAACTACGAGTCCACGAAAATGGGCAGCTGTGATTTTTGATGGAAATATGCTTCATAGCATTCATTCATAAAATGAAGTTACAGCTGTGACATATAGTCAACTAACGCAACTGCTCAGGAGCTTCCCCGTCAACAAATTCCTTTGTGACGGATCTTGTCTAAACTTCTACACCCTCTCTCCTGACAGCAGTCAAGAGAGAGAGCGCTCTAACAACGCAGAGCTAAAAACAACCACTCTTCCGAAGAAGAGAGGTACACCCAATCTCCACCCTCCCTAGGAGGAGGAGCACCAACACCTACATCCCCAAAAGAGGAGTATGACAAACACCCACATTCCTCCAAAAAGGAGGAGTGGGACTCTAACCATTATGTATTATTAAAAACTAAAAAACAGACTAATAAACCAAATATATAAAAACGAAACTGGGCTGCAAGCTAAAAAGCCCAAGCCCAACTGCCCGGCTTGTAGGCACAAGGGGCCCGACCCGTTAGGGTTTCACTCTGTTGCCGCCGCCCCTCGACCTCATCGTCCCTGTCCATTTCTCGCCCAGCATCCCAGAGCTCCCATCAACAGACGGTTCTGAGGGCTGCCCACGCCGCATCCTCCACGCCGCACCTGAAGAAAACTCCCGACGTCCCCGCACCTGAGGATAGCCCACGAAGCCTCCCCCACGTCCCCGCAGCTAAACAGCCTCCCCAGCGGCCCCTGCACCCCACCAACAGCTCGTATCGTCCCTGCCAAAACGAAAAACAGGGCAAACCGCCGCAAGAGCCATGGTCGGCCACTCACCCCAGAAACCGAGGCCAAACCACAAACCGGATCCTCCCCACCAGGTCAGCTCACGTTTCCGCACCGCTTCACAACAAAGACCGACCGGAAGGAGGAAGCACTGGGGTTAGCCGAGGGCAAGCCTTGGCGCAAGAGCCACGGCGAATACAGCACCCTCCACCGGGAGCTTCCAAACACCAACAACCCGACCCAACAAAATAAGCAAAAACTGAAAACAAACTAAAAAAACATCCACTAAGGACATGAACCGGAAAACAGAGAAACGGAGGGGGGAGAGAAGGGAGGATGGAGCCGAAGACTCGATTCCCCCTCTCCCCCCGAACGGGTTCAGAAAGCTGTGTTTCTAGAGAGAAGGCGGAGGTTCAGAGAGATCATGGGCAGCTGTGATTTGGTTGTACAGAAGAGATGTCGAGGGATTTAAATCGTGTTAATCAGTTCTATCCGTTCGTATCGTTATGTCAAAATTTTAAATTTTAATACGATTTATTAATATAATATGTCGTATTATATCAATTTATTTTAATTTATTAATAAATATTATAAAATAAGTTAATATAATATAATATGATCCATTTCAAATTATGTATATTAATAAATTGAATATGTTTAAAATTAATTTATTTGACTTGATTAAATTTAATATAATTTTATATAAATATTAAAATTATAATATTTATAAAAAATTAAACTAATTAAAAATTTAAAATTATAATTTAAATAATAAAAATATCGAAATTAAAATTTTAATAATTTTACTTTTAAGAATAAAGGTATAATTTTAATTTTAATTTTCTTAACGGATTGATAATATTTTAATTTGTAGTTTTGCAATCAATGCGTAAAAGAAAATGCTGATTAAGCAAATCGCTTTGAAATTTAGAAATACATAGTACTACAGACAAAATTTCTTTTTTAATAATACTATAATTATGCTGTGTATGATTCCAGGTTCCGGAATGGAAGCGAACAATTTGTTCAGAGGAGCCTGGTGAAACAATTTGTTTCAGGATACCGCCATAGCCTGCTTCAGAGGCGTCAGTCTCGACAATCTTGAAGCTATTTGAAGTAGGAATTCCAAGACACGGAAGAGTTTTGACATGTGTCTTGATTTGTTTAACAATTTTGGTGTGAACATCAGTCCACGGCGAAGGATTGGAACGCAATCTCGCAAAAAGAGGGCGATATTGTTTTCTCATATCCTTGTAGAAATCTGAAATATAATTCAAAGAACCAAGAAATCTTTGAAGTTGATTTTTGTCAAGGATAACATCAGAAAATTTGTCAGTAAATTCAATGGCTCTTTGGATGGGCCTGATTTTGCCTTCAAAGATGTCATAACCAAGGAATCTGATATTGGTTTGAAATAGTTTAATCTTTTTTGCGGAAACAACAAGTCCATTTCTTTTGATAATCTCAAGAAACGTTTTAAGATGTTTCCAGTGCTCATCAATAGATTTGGAGAAAACAAGAACATCATCTATGTAGACGATGGTGAAATCAGTGAATGATAGGAAGATATCATTCATAATATTTTAGAATTCACTAGGAGCGTTCTTCAGCCCAAATGGCATGACATTCCACTCATAGTGACTGAAACAACTTCGTCAACCAGACCTGTTTTAGAACAAGATGTTAAAAACATTGCATCAAAACAGATTTTTACAAGGTGGCAAGCTATTTTAAGTGTTTTTTATTATGATATTGAATTTATCAAAGGTTCTGATAATTCGATCACTGATTTCCTTACCAATAAATTCTTGCAGAAAATATGAGCAAGAAGAAGAAACCAGTTCCACCGGTTACTGTTATAAAAATATTATCAACCCGTTAAGTAATCGTGTTTTAATGGATCAATTTAAGATTAAATTTTAATATATTATTATCGTATTATGTTCATATTAAATTAACGAGTCGTATAATATATTCCTACGTGAGTGGTGGATGATGATTGCATTTAGGGGAGTATTCAAAGGGTTTTGTTAGATATAGTCGGTAAATACAGTCGACATGCAGTCGGCTGTACGGAATGAATAAAAAATTATAAAAATATTTTTTATCATAGTTGTACGGAATGAATAAAAAAAAGTTATAAAAATAATTTTTTTTTATATAGATTTCATATTAATTTATTTTTTTTAAATCGACTACACGCTAACTATATTTGCCGACTGTAAAACTCATTTCTCGTATTCAAAACTGTGGGCGTTACGCCGTTACCAGATTCGCGAATTCAAATTCTTGGTTCGATGATTCGCGTGCGTTCGGACAGCTTTCGGCCACCTCAGCTTCGTTTCCGATTGATTATTCGAGTGTGTGCCAAAAGCTTTCTGCCAACTCAGCTTCGAATCAGCATCCTTTCTTAATTATTAATACTACAATGACAGAAAAAAATATAATAATTATAAAGAAAATAACGTTCATTTCCTCTCAGATGAACAAACCTAAAACTAAGTCCTACGCCTCGTTTTGATAATAAGCTGGTTTTAAGAATAAGTTGACTTAAGAAGGTAGGTAAATAATAGTGAGATATTTGAATTAAGATAAAATAGATTAGTAATTATTTGAGTTAATATGTTTTATGAAATTTTAAAAAATAAGATATAAAAAAATTATTGTGATCTTTTTATCAACTAGTCCTACAACAAATATATGACAATTAAAGCTGTAATGAAGTCGAGTTGAGCCAATTTTTTAATTGCCGATTTTGGCTTGGCTATAAAACTCGGGCTCGAGATTAAGATTTTTATAATTTTTCTATTCAAACTCGAACTCGAATTTGAGATTTTTATAATTTTTCTATTCAAACTCGAGCTCAAACTTAAGATTTTTATAATTTTTCTATTCAAACTCGAGTTCAAGCTTGAAATTTTTATAATTTTTCTATTCAAACTCGAGCTCGAGCCGAGTCGGCTCAACTTGAGTTGTTTATTTTCTATTTTTATTAATATAACTTAATAAATAAAATATTAGAGAAAATAAATTACATGTAAGATAACAAAATCTGAAAATTATTTCATATAAACAAAATATATGTAAAGAAACTCTAAACTACATCAAACTTTGAAATATGAAAGAATCCTAAATACATAGACTAAAAAAATTTGTTAGCTTAATAGATTGAAAAGTATCAACACTTCCAACAAAACATTGAAACATTGACTGCCCACTTGGCATAGTTCATACAACAACACTAGTAAAGTTGTTCAAAAAATCTATATTAATATTTTTCTGCACAATTTGGCCCATAATTATTAAATTATGAATTTGGACATACTCATCATATAATTCATGCAAAACTTTAAAAACAACTTTCATATTTTGAGAGGCTTCAAAGTCTGGGATGAAATAATAGAGAACAAAACTTTATCAACACCATATTGTATCTTGGATCCAATACCCAGCTATCGCCTTTAACAAATTACATTCGCCCCAAAATTTCTGAAGTCTCTCATTCATCTTTTTTGCCATGGCTTGAATATATTCATTTCTATCCACACTTTTCATCGTTGTACTTCTTTCATCCTCTATATTTTAGGAAAAATTAAATCAGAAGTTGAATAGACACTTTCAAATACAATGTTGGTCACTTCATTGAAAACCTCTAGAATATCGTATACATTTTAAACTTTCACCCAAACTTTAGTAGTAGCCAGCCATTAAAAATTTTGATCCCTATCTTAAAACCTAAGGAATGCTTCCTTGAATTTCATTGCTGTCACCAACATCAAGTAAGTGTGAGTGGAAACATGCAATATCAATTTTTTACAAGATATTTGCAATTGTTTTGTAATTTCACTGAATTATCTCAATCTTCCATCAGATGCTACTAAATACTTGAATCATTCTTTGGCACAATCAATAATGTTTTCCAATTTGATCAAGCCTGTCTTTCACCAAAGATTTGTTACATAGGTACAACAATGCCCATGAAATAATTTACCCCCAACATATTATAGTTTTTCAACCGAAAGCCATATTTAAGAATGACAATGGCAATATCATTACAATGAGATGAGGTAGGGGTGCCAAAGTGATAGTAATACTCCCGTAGGGTGCGTGTTGCCCAGATGACTAACACAAGAGGGGGGGTGAATTGAGTTGTATTAAAAAAAAATTAACAATTATAAATCAAATATATAATATAAAATATAAACAAAATATGAAATAACAATAAATATAAGGAGTAAGGGTAAGAGAGAAGCAAACTCAGTATGTTAACGAGGTTCGGCCCCACTGCCTACGTCCTCGCCTCAAGCTACCCCTTGAGGATTCCCAAATTCACTATTCAACCTCCTTCAGGTGGAGATAGAAACCTATTACACCTTTGAACAACACCGCTACAAAGGATCCGTGTAGAACACCCTCTACACTTGCAATCACCTTACACGTGGTGATTCAACTATTCCCTGTGTAGAATACTTTCTACACACACAAGGGTTATACACACCCTTTTTCTGATACAAAAGCTGATAGTGGGTAGGTTATCAGAAAACACTCCTCAACGAGTGAAATAAAAACAATACAGCGCAAGCTATATCTCTCAAAATGAACAAGGATTAAGGCTCAATGTTTAGAGAAGAGAGAATGAAAGCTTTGAATGAATGTTGTATGCTCTTGGTGTTGTGAATGTGAAGCTCTCAAATGATCTATTTATAGGCATATGAGATTTCATATTCAAATTTAAAAAGATTCACATGTCAAAGACAACATCATTCACTTTTTCAAAAAATTCAAATAAAAGGTTCTTCTTTTTCAATTGTCAAAGACAACATCATTCATTTTTTCAAAGAATTCAAATAAAAGGTTCTTCTTTCTCAATTGTCAAAGACAACATCATTCACTTTTTCAAAAAAATCAAACCTAATCTTTTACTTTTGGCATATGACAAAATGAGCACACTTTCATTTTCAAAAAATTCAAACCTAATCTTTTACTTTTTGTATAAGTCTAAAAAAGCATCAATCACTTTTGAAAATATTCAAATAAAACATGCACATGTGAAAGATGACAATCAATCATCTTTAATATTTTCAAAGTTCAACCCTTTAATCAAGGCATGCACATGCAAAAGATGACAATCAATCATCTTTCAAAATTTTCAAATTTAATTTTCAAAAATATTCATGCACATGTGGAAAATGTATTTTAATGCTTTATGATAAAATATTAATTTTGAGCATTAATCCTAATTTCGAATTTTGAAGAGATTTACAACATTACTCTATAATTTTAATGTGAACTTGTTCCATTCTTGCTCATGCTTGTTTCCTTGATGTGCTTGACTCCATTGTGTAGACAACTTGAGCTTGAGACTTCTTTATTCTTTGAATTCATTTGTTATCATCAAAATCCATGTGTAGATTTATAATCACATGAAACTTGAAACCTTGAGTTCAACAGTGCGGGTAGCACTCCTAGTGATCGTGTGGTTATGGCCTTGATATGAGGTATTTTTATTCTAAAAGCATCACATGTTTTCTAAGAGTCTTGCAGCAGTTATGTATTTACTTTTATGAATGGGTCTTTTGTTTCGTGGACCATATTTGGGTCAGTAGTAATGAGTCTAGTATTTTTGCTAATATTTAGACATGTTATCGAGTTTTTTAGTCATTTTCAATTATAAGTAAGTACCATTTTTCAAATTAAGAAAGTGTTGAATTTAAGTCCATTGCAAGTTTAGAGGATTTGGCTCCTCAAAGTACCTAATTTTATTTGTTTTAGTTGACAGCCATTACAAAGAGGTGGGGGTTTGGTGGTGGAGGTTATGGTGAGGGTGGTGGGTACGGTAGTGGGAGATCTAGTGCGAGAGGAGGTAGTGGACACTAGGGGTGGCAATATGTTACACGACCTGTTAACCCAACACGAACACAACACGATAATAGCAAGTTAGAGTTTAGTTTTAATGAGTTCAGGTCAAAACGGGTTGACCCATTAAGACATGATTGCTTAATGGGTTGATAACAGGTTAACCTGTTATGACACGTTATAACCCGTTATGATACGATAAGAAAGTTAAAATTACAATTATACCCTTATATTTAAAAATTGTTAGAATTTCAATTTCGATATTTTTATTGTTGGATTGTAATTTTAAACTTGTAGTTAGTTTTATAATTTTTATAAATATTGTGATTTTAACATTTATAAAAAATTATACTAAATTTAATCAAGTCAAACTGATTAATTTAATGTCTATTCAATCCATTTACATAAATAGTTTGAAATGGATCGTATTGTATCATATTAACTTATTTCATAATATTAACTAATGAGTCAAAACGGGTTGACACGACATGACCCGTTATGTTAATGGGTTGTATTAAGATTTGAGATTTTGACACGATAAGCTTAACGAATTGGGTTAGGGTTGAGCTATATAGTATAATATACATGCTTTAGCACGACACGAACACGACCCGTTAACACGATTTGACACCCCTAGTGGGCACAGTGTTCGTGGAAGCTGTTGCAAGTGGGGCAAGATCGGGCACTTTGCGATGGACATTTATAACAGTTAAAGCGGCAGCAGGAATGACTATAATTTTGGAGAGTTCACTTGTAAAGGGAGTTCAGTCCGATCTCAGGAGGTTTTGTGGATCGGACTGAATCGATTCGATCCAGGATTTTCCTACCCTAAACCAGACTGAAAAGTCTAAGTACTAGGCCGGTCCAGTCCAGTCGGTTTGGCCCGGTCCTACCTTCTCTTTTTAAATAAAAAATAAAAAATCGATTAATAAAAATAATTATTTAAAATACTAAATTAAAATAAAGTGAAAATTTCATAATAAATTGTACAATTATTAATATATATTAGTATTATATAATATAGTTATACATTAAAGAATATAATAATACATTGATCTAAATATATATATATAGAGTTATAGACTTAGTACCAATACTATAACTAATAACTATACTAGTAGTATTACTAATATACTATATGTTAAATTGGTAATACTATATTAAATAATACCTTATATAGTTACAGTGATTTAATACTAACATATTAAGTTAACTATACTAATACAATTATAAATTTATACATATACTATAATTTATACTATAACTCCTATGTTAATATATTAATATATAGTAATACTAAATATTAAAGTTATATAATAAAAAATATAATACTTATGTAATATTGTGATATATTAATAATTAATTATATACAATTATTTATATAGATAATAAAAAATATATATTTTAAAATTTTCATTCGATTGGATCCTGGGTGAAAAACCCTTAGACAATGGATCGGATCAAATGAATTCAATCCTATATAATTTGGACCAGATTGAATTGTTCGGGTCGGGTCGCGTCCATAAATGCGCTAAATTTCTCCCCTATTCACTAGGGAGTGTCCAAACTATTACTATCAATCAGTTGGAGTAATTATCAATGGAAAATGCTACTCTTTCCATTGGTGGCTCCCGGAGTTACCACCGGCTTTTTTTTTTAACTTTTATTTTTTTACTTAATATTTAAATAAGTATTTTTAATGAAGTTGTAAATTTTTTTAAAAATATTTAAAAGTATTAAAAAATACACGAAAAAAATTTAAACAAAAACAAAAAACCCAGTTGCGGAAGCTACCAAAGCTGCATAGCCGCCAATTGACAATTGTGTACTTCTCAACACATTTTGATGCTTTTTTCTGCTTTATTATTATAGATTTTTTTTTTTTTTACAAAAGCAAATTCGCAAAGCAGGCTGGGGACAATGACGAACTCGATCAAAATTTCGAGAATATAAATTAGTATTCGGAATTCCCAACTTCCCCCATTCACATCAACTGTGACTAAACTGGTAAAAAACAGACAACAGCAAAAGCAACACTGCATGCATATTTAAACTTGTTATTCAAATTTGAGTTTACATGCCATATTTGAGAGCAGCCGTGGAGTACGCAGAAAATAAAAAACGATGACGACACTATTATGTGCAATGATCAGGATTTATTACAAAGACAACCACTCGGCTGATTTAATTTATGTACGTGCATTAGCACGTGAAGTAGGTAATGTAAGCTCAGTGTTTGCTTTTGGGCTTCTTCACAATCATCACAGTACAGTGAGCATGATGAGAACAATAGTCACTGACACTGCCTAAAACAGCCCTGCATAAGAAATCAAAATGGATTGTTAACATTTACACGAAAGACTAACGTATTATTTCCATCGGTGCAAGTCTCCAAGGAATAAACAGTGAATTACAGATGGTAAACTTATGATGAGTTCTTGCTTGTTACAGACATGGTTTCAACAATAGGTATCATACTAATACTAATGGCATAAAATAAATTCCGAGAGTTCACTTCTTAACTTCCTTATAATTTAGCGATTGAAAATTATGAAAACATGCCAAGGAAAATAATAAAGGAAACCATGAAAGCATGAGTGAGATAAAAGGGTTGAGATCAGTACCTTTTAATAGCTCCATAGCCATGACTGCCAACAACCAAAATGGATGCATGGTGTTTCTCCACAGCCTCACAAAGAACATTTCTAGCATCTCCTTCCACCACCTCCACTATCACATCGTGCACCTACATACAACACAGCTGAGATGTTAAAAGAAGATGTTTTGGCATCTTTAATTCATCAGAAGTACCTATGCTTCGGTCTTGAAGAATGTTAGGTTTCCTAAGTGTAAGCTCATTTAAGAATTATTCTCCTAATTGTTTTGAGAGTAGATTATTGACTTTCCTAACCAAGCTAAGGTCTTCAGAGAAATTTACAAGCTAAAATGTGCACGCCTGCCCCAGATCCTTTAAGGTATTCCACGACTTGTGAACTAAAAGCTCACAATGTGGAAGCACATCTTCAAAGCCTCAAATAAGGAGGAATTTAGCTTAATCATTAGTATTTGATCAATTCCAGTCTAAAATATAAACATATCGATCTTCCTAACATGCAAAGAATCTTACAGTATCTAGTTAGAGAGTGAACAATCACCGAAATCCTCTATATTGATGTCTAAAAAATGCTTTATAGTCACTCAAAAGCATCCAATCAATCCCAATCTGTAGCCACCACATCCAGACTCAATTCACCCATTTTATGAGTTATTTTCCTCAATTTTTGTGGGTTCCCAATGTGTATTCAAATAGAAAACTATTTGGTTGGTTAATTGGAACCTAATACTGGCGAAATTCCCATCAGTTCACATGATTGTGCATCAGCATGCACACAAACACAAGGCGTAGGTCCCCACTCTCTATCCCTACTCAACCAGATATATATGTAATACCTAGTTGGATATTCATTAATCACTGTTCTTCAACATTCAATTGAAATGCAAATAACAGATTAGAATATCCTAGCGAAAGAAGAAAACAGATTACCGATTTACTGGTGCATAGTTCCTTGGCCTTTTCAATGACCCGGGCAGCGATCTTCCTTAAATCGGCCTCCACAAGGGGCAAAACCTCGGCCGCTCCTACAATTTCCCGAAATAGTAAGAAATCCGCCTCTCAGTCAATAAGTCACATATGTAAAATTCCAACTAGGAACACGTAACGAGGTAATTCGTAAACACGTAAAAAGATTCGTGGTGGGTGAGAGTGCGTACCAGGACCGACGAAGCCGACGGCAGAAGAAGGAGTGGGTTTGGAGTGGACGAGGATGAGCTTGAAAGGAGGGTTTGCGGAACAGGGGACGAATAAGTGATCCAGAGTCCACTCCAGAGCGTACGTACTGTGCTCGCTGTCGTCTATCCCGACCACCATTGGTTGCTTCTCGGCGCTCGCCATTGCAGGGAATCGGTCCCTGATCGAGCTTGCTTTTGTTGTCGTTATTGAACGAAGCGTGGTGCTAGAACTACGAGTCCACGAAAATGGGCAGCTTTGATTTGATTTTATAGAAGAGATGTGGAGGATGACGATTGCATTTACGGAAGTATTCAAAGCTGTGGGCGTTACGCCGTTACCAGATTCGCGTATTAAAGTACTTGGTTCGATGATTCTCGTGCGTTCGGACAGCTTTCTGCCACCTCAGCTTCGTTTCCGATTGATTATTCGAGTGTGTGCCAAAAGCTTTCTGCCAACTCAGCTTCGAATCAGCATCCTTTCTTAATTATTAATAGCACAATGACAGAAAAAATATAATATTATAAAGAAAATAACTTTGACCTAATACGACAAGATTAACTTTTGTTTTGATAATGAATAAAATCACCGTACCGTTTTAATGTCAGCGTTCCATTTAACCACTCATTAAAAAAAAAAAAAATTTACTTATTAATTAAGAAAATAAATTTTAATATATTGATATATTTTTTTATTTTTAAAAAATATCATAAAATATAAAAAAATAAAAAATAAAAATCTTAAAATATGCTAATTAATAGTCAAATAGAAAGATACTATTCAAATGGCAGACTACATCGCTATTTGATAATTGTGTTGTCGATCAATGCTCTTTGTCGTGGAGCTCATTGGCATATACTCTCCATAACCAGCTGCAAATGGATATTGATACACCAATAATTATTTATAATTTATATATAATTTTAAATATAATAATATTTTTTATTACATTTAAACACATCAAATCATAAAAAAAGTCAAAATAAAATTTAAAATAATATTATTTTATTTATAGTTGTACACAAGTTTTTAATAAGATGTAAATTTATCATTTTCCGCTGCAAATACCGATGGCCTAAAGCTGATTCCTCAGTTCATTTCCTCTCAGATGAACAAATCTAAAACTAAGCCCAACACTTCGTTTTGATAATAAGCTGGTTTTAACAATAAGTTGAGTTAAGGTGGTCCGTAAATAATAATGAAATATTTGAATTAAGATGAGATAGATTAGCAATTATTTAAATTAAGATGTTTTATAAAATTTTGAAAAATAAGATATAAAAAAATTAAATTAAAATATTATAAAATTAAAATATTGTTATGATATTTTTTTAATATAATTTTTATTTTAAGACTTGAAAAAGTTAAATTATTTTTTATGTTTTAGTTAGAAATTTAAGAAAGTTATAATGATTAATTAATAATTAAATAAAAAAATTAAAAATTAAAAATTAAAAAATATTTATATTTATAATTTTTAAATATTGAGATTAGATAAAATAATATGAGATGGAATCCTTTCATTATCCAAACTAAGCCAGTGCCACTGAAAAGAGTGTGGGAAACATAGTACTTCAACTCATATTTCAGTTGCTTCTTTGTGTTCAACTTTATCTCCCCCCTCTTCTTTTTCTAACACTCATTTTTTCGTGGCAAACAAACAGATTTGAGCGTTTTAGAATCTCATGCCATCTGCTGCAAGAGGATGAACCACGTAGACATTGATACTTCTGAAACAAGTAGTTGGGATTCGGGAAGGCATTTCGTCCCATTTCTTTTCGGTCCATTGGGTGTATATCGGATCCATTGGCTACAAGACCCAAATATAATGCTAGAGTAGATATAAGTCAAAATATAAAAAAATAAAAATTTTATATGCAGTTTCTTTTATATATTCTTTTACGTATTCTAATAATGTGATTGATTACTTCATATTTTTTAATATAAAATAATTATTTTAACTAATCACATTAATAGAATACTTAAAAAGTATACAAAAATAACTGTTTGTAACAAAATTTGTCACATAAATATTTATTACATTGGTAATGCAACTCAGTGAGATAGTCTGCTCTCCCAACTTGGGGAAATTGCCAATGTCCTGCTCCACTGGTCACCCTTATCAGACACCCATTTTGACTGGTCTGGAACATGCAGTACCCTCAACTCCTTATACTACAAGTACAATGGCCTTTCTGCGTCCTGATTTTCCAGAATTCTTAAGCTTCTCTTCCCGACAACCTGAATTTGATGTTTAACAGCATCTGTCTCATTCTGATGTTCAACGATAATCCTACATTGAGTTGCACTATAAATCACCTGAATGGTGACATCTTATTCGCTCGTTGTCCAGAAATATGAGACAGGCCATTTTAAACATGTTATTGTTTCATAGTTCTTGTTTTGTATTACCTCTGTTTTTAAGTTTGTATTACTTTTTTATTTAATCTTATTATTTTTCTCGCTAAAAAAGATTTATATGGACGATGTGTCATCAATCACTTGCTGGTCACACTATACCAAGCCGTGTCATCTTTAAGCTTCTTATCGGATCTATATATAATTTCTCTTTCCTTACCGGGGATTATCATGTTGGATATGGTTTTAAAATTTGCGAGTCTTACGTAACTCTTATATAAAAGAAAGATGAATTCACTATTTAAAAAATATTTTAAAGGGTCGGCAGTTTGATTAATTGGACCCCCACCTCCAACGCTTTACACTTCGTTTTTTTTCTTAAATAAGATAAGAAAACGTTATCCTATGCCTTTTCAACGTCATAGTTAATATACAATGCGTGGAATCCTTGATCACTACTACCATATTAATCCATTAAGAAAAAGTGCAACAGAACAATGGGTGTGGAGTGTGGGCAGAGAATACCTTTTTTTATAGCAAAAGTTTGGACGAAATGATGGCCAAAGTGGGAAATGGGTTGGTGACTTGGTATTCGTACACTAACCAATGAAATATGGGTATGTTTCAAAACAACCATCTTGTGCTATAAATGAGTTTTTTCATCCTTAATCACACATGTATGAAATAATTTAAGCGAGATTTAATTAAGTAGTTGACACATGAAATTATTTAAAATGTATAACATTAATAAGTGTGATTTAAAATAATAAGATGATTTAAGTTGAAGAATCGAACTGCTTACGAGTGAACAATAAAAATAAATTCACAAATTGATATGATTTGATGTGATACGTTAGATTGTAAAATTATTTTTTTTATAAAATAGATCTAACGTAACATAATCATATAAAATCATGTTAATTTATAGATTTATTTTAATAAAATTTTTTTATGACTGTAATATTTTATCTTAAAATATTAAAATTTAACATTTTAGGCTAAGCAATACTGATGAGCTCGTTCGTAACTTAATTTTCTTTTTTAGACACATAATATATTAATAATGGCAATAAAGGGATAAAACCAATTACAAATACAAGAGCATGAGATGCAGCATTAGTTGCTAGCTAGACATTGCTTTTAGATTTACCTCCAGAGTCCAAGCTATAATTTCTATTATCTTATAAAACTATTGCTGACGTGTCATTTAGGAGACATATGTCAGCTTTTGATTCACATGTATCAGATCCATTAATAGAATAGGTGGTAAGTGACAGATGTGGTTAATTGTTGAAATTTAAATTCTCATATAAATGTTAGGGTTTGAATAATCGACTCGGCCTTTTGTAAATCAGCGAAAAATACCGAGGTACTAAATTTACAATTAACTCATAATAATATTTAGAATTCGGTGTAGAGAATACAATATTTATATCTCTAATATAGTAAAATTTAATTTGTATGCCGAAATTTCTACATAGTCCATAGTGCTATCATGGAGAGACTTTTCATCTTATTTCCTTATTGAGATATATATACAAAAATTTTAAGTGCAGTCACTTTTATATATTTTTTATACATTCCGTTGATGTGATTGACTGTTTCATTTTTCTTAATCTAAAATAAATGTTGAATTCTGTCACACTAATGGAGTGTGCAAAGAATACGTAAAAGTGACTGTATGTAACATTACTCATATATATATAGCTACAATACATGCATGTTGACAAAAGCGAGCATTAGAGAAAATAAAAATCATATTCATCATCCCAACATATTATATTTTTTTTCTTATCAAATATATGATATATGGATGATGAGTAGGACAATTCAATTAGTTTAAAAAGAATAAAATAATAAAATAAAATATAGTGTATAGCGTGTATGAATGATGAGTAACAAATCTCATGTCATGGTTGTCAAAGATAAGAGTCTAATTTGTGTTTATGTAGTGAGGTTATCTCGTATATTTTGTGAATAGTAATAAAAAAATATTAAATAATAACAAATAAATGTATAAAATAATAAAAAAATATGTGAAAATTAATAATAAAATAATAAATAGTAATAAAGTATTAAACCTGCATCTAATTTGGTTGGGTTGGGTCTGGCTACTCACAATATCACACCTAAGCCGTCTCATCTTTTTTATGTTTTTCATTACATCTCCATGACTCCTCGATCTACTTCAATTGACGTTCTCTCGTTCTTTAATCGATGTGTACCAGATTAAGATAAATGACTATTCTTTCTCTCTCCCTTTTTTTTGACAAGCGGAACTTAATTCAAAGTTCATTTAAAACCATATATAAAATTAGAATCTGCATGTTTCCAACGCATAAAACATACTTTTTATATATAATTTCGAAAGAGCTAAAATTATGTGTGAAAAATGCAACTAAACAATGGCTGCGAGCAAAGAAGAAGACCCATTTTCAAAGCAAAAGTTTGGACGTAATGATGGCCAAAGTGGGAAGTGAGTTGTTATTTATACTCTTAATTAAAGGCTAGCTAGCTTAAAGCAATAGATGCCATTGAATTGGTATTTATCTTGTGCTGCGAATGAGTGAATAATACAGGCTATTTTGATGGAAATGGGCCGGATTTTTTCTTTTTTGTTTTAAGAAAGAAATGGGTATGTTGAAAATGGCCAAAATCTGTATTAATTTTAGGGTATGTTAGATATAATAATGGGTTGTATAAGTAGTTTGTATTCTTTTTTAAAAAAAGTGGAGTTCATCATTAAAAAATTATTTTTGTTTCCTTTCAAGCTTCATATTTATTTATTTATTTTAAAAAAATATGCACGACACTTGTAGATTTTATAACTATAAATATCATTTATAAGCAAGGCAATACCGTGCTTGTGCAGTAAATTAGTCTTAAAATAGACCATTTTCTCAAAACAAATCATAAATTAACAATGAATATACAGGGGAAAACCCAATTACTACAAGTGGAAGAGCTAATATTGGAGGCTGCTTTCGAGTGGATTGTCTCACCCTATTGGAATTTGAGTGCATGGTTTCAGTCAAATTCAAATGGGCCACTGATTACTGAAAGTGGAAGATCATCAGATATTGCAGTGAAATGTGATGTACAAAAATCGAATCTTGCTTCTGCTTCTCAGCCTCTCAAACAGTAAAAAAACTGAGAGTCGGTATGCATGACTATGGGGTGCCACTAATCCCTGATCTGGGAGCAACGTCATAAGGTAGCACTAGTTTCTAGCTTGATATTAATTACTTTAAGATTTGGACCATGGCACATGACAAATGACCGAATATCTTCCCCCCTCCCTTTTTTTTTCGAATTCTTTTAAAGGAAAAATCAGTTGAAGAATAGTTTTTTATTCAATTAAAATTTGAGAACTGAACAAATAATAGAAAACACCAACAAATTAAAACAAAATTTGTCATTCCAACTATCGTTTCCTTTTGGATTTACCTATAAGTTATTAAAATAGAGAGTAATACTACATATAATTATGGAGTACTGCGTAAGCGTTGCACAATTATTTAAAAAAAAATATAATTCACTATTAAATTTTTTTTCTTATAAATATCGTATTTATGCATTTTTTTAAAGGAATTATACAGAGCTTGCACACTCTACGACTGCAAATATAATTTCTCTAAAATAGGTTGTTATCATGATCGTGCTTCATCAGCAAAAGAAAAAGAACAGAGAGCTTAGCATTTATAAGTATTTATGGCCAATAGACTAGTTCTAATTTTCTAAAAAAAGTAAAGGAAATGTTGTTGCTTTTTAGATTCCATGACATTATATATATGAATGATATAGAAATAATAATAATTATTAATATTCCAATAGTAGTTTTGAATTAATGGAGGAGTAATAATGTAGTTGAGTGGTAGCTCGACAAAGCATAGTGGTCTTAGCACTCTCTATTTATAATGAATGCTACCCTTTTTATGCTTTTTAAATAGTTAATAGAATCCTACTTTTGTTCTATGGTCTCTCACTGATCATCCAAGTTGAAGAGTAGGCCAACCAGGTTTCCTTGAAGGAATTTATATATTAACTACAACGACCAATCATACATTTGGAATACGAATCTCATCACAAATATTAAAGATATTAAAATATATATATATATATATATATATATTTATATATATTGCAACCATGCATGCATGGTGTCCTTTAATTTTTATTTTCTGATCTCTCATTAATAATGAGATTTTAAAGCCAAGCTCCTGGTGGTGGTGGACTAGTTTGGAAGAATTTGTAACCACACGCAACTTTTGAAATTAATATGAATGATCTTCATCATACAAAGAAACAGAAAAAGAACTTTATATATATATATATATATATGAACGTGACTTGTGACAGCTCCCACTATCATGACCTGCCTTCACATGATGATGATCATATATTCCATGGAAAAAAATACCAAGTAATTAATGGTCATGCATGCATGCCCATGACCGATGTATATTCACCACCACTATCCATGCCACCTTATCCTTCATTTCACAAGTGCATGTTGACCTGATCACTCTCTGTATCGGCCGGCCAGAGTGCAAAAGCAAAACTATTGCATATATGCATTTCTATCTCCTTTCAACGTCATGAGTACTGTAGTTAGGGAAACAGGAAATCCAGGTGGGGTTGGCGAATAGCACGATAAGGATAAAAAAAAAAAAAAAAAACAACTAGTGCTATCAATCGATCATACATGATCGATCTCACATGAATCATTTGTTTCATCAATTTATACAACCTTTTTTATAAGGGAAAAAAAAAAAAAAAAAAAGAGAGAAGGAAAAGGACTAGGCAGGCCAGCCGTTTGTTATGATCTTCAATTACAATCTTTCCTTTTGAGCATGCAAAAACACGTACAATTAAGTCGTGGTAATGAATATTAATATTGTCGGTTGTGCTCCATCGATCGTCATAATTAATTCAATCTCCCATATAATATTAACAACAATCCGATCGAGGCACCATATATGCACTATATAATACATACATACATATATATATGGACTATAATTTATGTTAGAATATGTTATTATATTTAAATAAATGATATTTACAGTCGTGAGTATGCAAGCATCACGTAATTTAAATAAATAAATATTAACCCTATATGAAAAAAATCTAATTTTTTAATAATTAACTCTACTTTTTTTCAAAATGAGTGTATCAAATTTACATACTCTATAATTATATTTAGTGTTATTCTTATACTTAAACGTACTGCACTTTTTTATAGACAACATTTATGGTAATCTTTTTGCGTTTAAATTGTGTCAAAACTCGATGTCGGATTAGTCTATATGAAATTACTATTTATCCTATAAGTTTAAACTAATAAAAATAAATTTAATCAATTATATTTATCATAATGTTGAAAAAAAGTCTTGAGAAGAGATTTTTTTCTTATTTTTTTAAGATTAAATAATAAGAAAAGAATTTGTCATTATTAATCTCCCAATTGTAGAGCAAAGATAATTAGATGATGATCCTAATTTGAGGACACTGAGGTGCATTGTTTTCTATTTAATTATTTTAATCAAATGGTTAAAAATTTCATTTAGGAAAATCGGGTTGCATTTGATTCTTTAATTCTTCTTAGTTTATCTTGTCTAATTATTATAATTTTTTAATTTTTAAATATAAAAATAATAAAAAATTTAATCATTTTAAATTTTAAAATAATAATAATATTAAAATATAATATTTTATTTAATTTTTAATTTTTAATTCAACTCAATACCTGACAGATGACGGCGCTAAATCCATATAGGTGGCATCTGATTCGTCAGATGCTCATAGTCATAATGGCTTCTTGCTTATCGTAACCCTCTGCGCTTTGCTGTGACCCATCCGACAAGTAATTAAGTTAGAAAGAAAAGTCTCACCAACTACCCAAAATGTACGTGGAGAATTTCCTCCTACTCAACGCGTGGCAATTTATCCCATGTTGCGTCGTTGATCCACACTTCTCTCGTTTCAAATATAGGTGTTCATTTTGGATAAAATTGAAACCAAACCAAACGGTATAGGTCTTCATTGTTTCCAAATTTAAAATGATAGAAAACGGACGAATTTACATGAAAGTACAGAAAAAATGCTCGTATTTGAATGTCAAAACCCAAACGTTAAGATTTAAAGCTTTTAAAATTATTGAATATTAATTTTAATTAAATCTTTAATTTTCAGGATCATAATACTCTATCACGTTTCTAAATTGGACGTCAATGAATACTACTTCACTCGTCCATCAATTCTCAATAACTTAATATCGATCGTACCTATATAGAATTTTAAGACATTTCAAAATAACCTATAGTCATACCCACCATAATTTACACTTGTAACTCGACCTTTGCTTTACTCTGATCATACTAATTATTAAAAATTCAATCATTAATCTAAAAATCCTAACCTTTCTAAATAAAATAACAATGATGGGTTACTGTTGAATATAGCGTTCGTTGAACTGTAGAATGAACAGATACATCCGCTTTTGAGAATGCGAAGATGAGGATATGGCAGTGTTTTTAAAGTTTTAAGCTTATCTGGTTGATTAGCTGTGAGCCATAAGAGAAAGCAGCTAGAAAATGATGGTTGGACATCGCCGTCATACTCACGTGTCACGGTGCCGTGGGCATGACTTTTGCGGGTGAGGGTTGGCCCAATAGCATACGTACTTTTGCTTTTATCTCTTCCATCCCGTGAATATTATTAACATGATTGAAAAATGCTAGGTACTCCGATGGTGATAGGTGCTTTTTTTTTTTTGTTTTTTGAATTCCTTAACTGTTAAGGAATGTATTAAATTATTTTTTTAACTGTTAATAAATATTTTTTTAATATATAAAGAAATAAAACTTTTAATAATTATCCATATATATGTTCTATCAGTAGATCTATTGATCTCCTTATAACTGTCCAACATATGTTTAACGAAACGATATGAATTGAATATAAAAATATTTTTCATGAGATATAAAATTTTCTTCTTTTTTTTTTAAAATTTTTTTATATTTTTTTAAATAAAAAAATAATCGGTATGCGAATTGGTACACAAAATATATTTGTATCTAGCAAAACTCATCACACAATAATGAATAGATATTGTCCATTAACCTTTAAATCTTTTATAATAAAAAATAAAAAATAATCTAATAATAATAAAAGCGTCACACTTTATATAATAGATAAAAATAGAATGGTGGTATTGTTTGTAACATTACTTATAAACTACTACTACATCTACACTAATAAAAAGGCAAGATATAATAATATTATCTTTGGTAATGATAATGTTAATCTTGACTTAGCAAAAAACTAATTAATAAATTCAAATCACAACAAAAATGAATGACACATCAGTGTGTATAATTTATATATACAAAAAGGTGTATAGAAACCGGTCTCCTAGAGATTTACAGTGGTATATGGATGTATGTTATTTTTAAGAACGGTAATGTTATATATAGTAATAGAATTGTAAACGTCGCGCAATTATTTTGAAAAAGAGTAGAGTTTATGATTAAAAAGTTAATTTTTTTTCATGTGGATTTCATATTAATTTATTTTTTTCAAAGTGACTGCACGCTCCTTGCACAACCACGACTGTAAATATCATTTCTCTTTTAAGAAACCCTATCATTGCTTATTTTAATGTAACAAATATATGGAGATTTTGAGTATAAAATGTTAAAATTAAAAAATAGAAATATTATATGAATTTTATCAAATTTATTTATGGGTGGTTCTACAGTCACCACTCCAATCCTGTTAATTGTTTTTGTGTATTTTTTTATTTTTTATATGTATTTTTTTAATATTTTAAAATATTTTTAAAAATAAAATTTATAATATTATTAAAAAATAAAATAAAATTTATAGTATTATTAAAAGATATTTATTTAATAATTAAGTAATAATAATAATAATAAATAAAGTCAAAGTAGGAAGAGTAGCATTTTTCTTTTCCAATAACAACTCACGGTGAAATGTGGATTAAGTTAAGGAGAAAGTTTCGTAAATTGACTTTTTCTCTGTGATTTGCTCGTTGTCCTTTAAATGCTTTGTCACTTAGCCCGGACTCAAACCGTTAGAGAGAGATAGCGAGAATCACCTGAAGGGGCAGAGAGCGTCAGACAAAAACTGAAGGATTCACTTTCATACTTTGTTGGGTTAGGTTCATCTTACCAAGCTCAATCTTGATTTACCACCTTTTATTTGTCGTTTTTTGAATTATGTGAAACATTCTTGAAGAAAGCAAGAGAACGAATTACAGTGTTTGGTGAAAGATGAAGTTTTGCAAAAAATACCGGGAGTACATGCAAGGCCAGGACAAAAAACTACCGGGGCTTGGCTTCAAGAAGCTCAAGAAGATGTTGAAGAATTGCCGGAGCGATCTTCAGTCTGGCAATGGCATTGACGGGGTCCATGACAGCCAAACATGTCCTGACCATTGCCCAGGTAATTTAAAAAACAACGAACAGTTTTAAATATTTTTCTCATATTTTCTAGTTTGTTTGGAAAACGCAACCAGACTTACTTTGGGTTCTTGCGCAATTCCCTAATCTATATTGGCTTTTTTGGTAAATCTGTTGGATTTTTAATAAAGGTTACCAAGTTTTTACTCGCTATCTCTTTTATTTTTTTCCTCGTTGAAGGAATTTTACCGAAGTTATTTGTTGCAAATGTTTTGTCTGAAATAATTCCAGTAACACTTGTTTTCCTGTTTTTTAAGATAAAACCCAAATGATTTATGATTGAATGATTCCTTTGTTCCATTTGATGCATCTTCAACGTTTTCTTCACGATCTCTTTCTCTGGCTCAATTTTCTTTTTTCTTTTTTTTAGATCCTTTATAACTCATACTACCAAAATCAATCATGAAAAGTAGCTTTATTTTTCTATTTCAAAGCTATTTTAAAGGTAACAGATATCTGGAGCCGTGTTTCAGAACAAGAATCGATTCTGTAGTTCTTTTACCTTCGTCCGTAGGGGGGAGTTTTTTGTCGTAATGAAAGCAGCGGTACTTTGTATGTTATAATTCTGCAATTATCATATTCATTCTCAATGCATTTGAAATGAAACTTGGTTTTTTTTTTTTTTTTTTTTAACTGAGGATTGAGCTAAGTGCCATGATATGCCAATAGCTTCTGTTTTGTATCGTTTTGGTAGCTTACCACTGATCTAGATTTCGAGATAATAATAAAAAAAAAAATACAATATACTGGACAAGAACTTTAAACGTTTCTATTGTTCTATCCGATGTGTGTAGTGTGCGATGGAACCTTCTTTCCTTCTCTTCTCAAGGAAATGTCTGCAGTAGTAGGTTGTTTCAATGAGCGTGCGCAGAAATTGCTTGAGCTGCATCTTGCTTCTGGCTTTCGGAAGTACGTTATTTGGTTCAAAGGCAAGCTACAAAAGAATCATGGCACCTTAATCCAAGAAGGAAAGGACCTTGTTACTTATGCACTGATCAACGCCATTGCGATAAGAAAAATTCTGAAGAAATATGATAAGGTATCTATCCCACTTTTTGAAATGAACGTTAACCACACGATTTGATAATATTTGGTTTTCCTTTTATGAATTTGCTTGAATTTTGTTCATTTTGACCTCAGATTCATTACTCTAAGCAAGGTCAGGCCTTCAAGTCCCAAGCACAAAGCATGCATATTGAAATTCTTCAGAGTCCCTGGCTCTGTGAGCTCATGGCTTTCCACATCAATCTAAGGGAAAGCAAGATCAAATCTAGGAAGGCACCAACATTGTTTGAGGGCTGCAACCTCACATTTAATGATGGCAAACCATCACTTACTTGTGAGCTCTTTGATTCAGTCAAAGTTGATATCGATTTGACTTGTTCTATATGCTTGGTAAGTTTCTAGCTTTCATTCTGCTGAGGACTTGTGCAAACTAAACTACATTAAGGACATCGATGGAATCTCTGGGCTTTGTGGATGTGCATGGTACATGTTCTTGTGCAAATAGGACATCTAATAACATAAAACATCCACTTGCAGAACTAAAAGATCTATTGAGATTGGTCTAGAAATTACTAAAAGGAACATAAAATTGCTTAACCACAATCTAGTTTCTAATTTCACTAGACCTTGCATATGGTTGGTTTTCAGAAGTCAGGCTTCCATTGTCTGGATCTGCTCTCTCCAATAGTATTCAAGAATCATATTTTATCAGTATAAAACATAGAGCACTTCATATTCTAGAACCAGAGATGTTATCTGTTTGCCAATCTCAATAACAAGCGTAATTATTATTCTGTCTTGATGGTACTTTATTGAGTTCATCTCCATTGACCATTATTCGATTGTTAATCTTCTTTTTTTTTTTGGTAACAGGACACAGTCTTTGATGCGGTTTCCCTCACATGTGGCCATATATTCTGCTACATGTGTGCTTGCTCAGCCGCAGGAGTGACTATAGTGGATGGACTAAAGGCAGCAGAGTCTAAAGCCAAATGCCCTCTTTGCCGAGAGGTAAGTTACCATATTTTAATCTCTTGGATTGTGGGACAGCTCTCTTTGTTGATGATAATGTCGCAGGGTGACATGATGCAGACATGTATCGAGTAGTTCTTTCGTTTCACCAGGAGAAAAAATAAAAAAATAAAACAGAACTGAACATATAGAATTTACACAATCTTCATCTTTTTGGCTTCTCTGCCTCAAGTGCTATAAAAACATAAACTCTTGACCTTTTGGCAATACATGGTAATTCCTTTCTGTTGATTTTCAGGCCAGAGTTTATGAAGGTGCTGTACACCTGGACGAGCTTAATATTCTATTGAGCAGAAGGTATAGGCCTTTTGGAATTTAAACCTTATGTTTAAGAAAGACATTTGAATCAGAATGAATAGAAAGAATAAAATGAATAAAACTGAGCACGCATATGTTGAACAGCTGCAGGGAATACTGGGAGGAGCGGCTTCAGACAGAAAGAGTAGAGAGGCTTCGGCAGTCGAAAGAGCACTGGGAGAACCAATGTCGGGCGTTTATGGGGGTCTAATTAGGCAATGCCATTCCTGTGCTAACTATAGAATCAGCATCAACGATGCATCCGAAAATAATAAATGTAGATGCCAGTGACCTGTTTGTGTTAAGTTTCTTCTTCTTCTTCTTCTTTTTATTTTTGTATAGTCCTTTTGTTTCAACACAGTATATATAGCAGTGATTTGATTGATTGCAACGGTTTGAATAGATGTTGCTATGTTTTACTTGTTACAATCATTTGATGCCATTTCAATGAATGTTGAAAGAATGATAGTTAAAGAATAATGCTAGATCCCCAGCGGGGATCGATAGCTCCCACTTTTTTTTCTTCTTTTTTTTTTATGATTAAGAAATTTTTTTTTTTAATATTATTATGAATTTTTTATATTTTTTTAAATATTTAAAAGTATTAAAAAATGATGTGAAAAAAAAAAACTTTTTAGTCTAGCGGGAACTTCCAACAGTGGCCTTAGCAGTCTCCATAGTTAAAAGGATAATGAGTAGAATTATTATTTTTTATTTGGGATACAAAGAGAGATCTAGAGAGCTATTTTGATGATTTAAGTAACATTTCTTTTTGTCCAAATAAAACTCCAAATAATGCAAAAAATTATTTTTGAGAAAATATATCACGCAAAAGAAAACAGTGATGATGATTCATTGATATGGTGGATTACAGAGCGAATAAAGATTTTAGGTGGAACACCTGAATTCGAAAACCCCCTACCTCCTTTATTACAAAAATATAATAATAATATAATTAAAAAAAAAAAAGGCGATATTACCAGCTCCTAGCCTTATCAAACCCACTACTGTTTGCATTACAAAATAGAGGATACACTGAGAATTCCAAACCCCCCCATGGACTGATATAATTTCACTCATCCAAAAGGCGATACCGCTATTCCACTTTATCATATCAAAATGTTCAAAGACCAGTGGACTTCCTCGCAGTTAAGACACAGTCTACCGGAGGATGGATCCGAAAGGCCCATCATCATCCACACACACAAGGGTGTGAACAGAGAGGCTGATAATCATTTACCCTTGAGCTAAGTTCCTTTAATTTTTAAGTAACAATAGGACTTGCATAAATTAGCATACAACAAATTGAGATTCCAAACAAAGTACTGTAGTTCCACCGGATCGAAAGGCATCCCGGCACCAAACAAAGCCATTCTCAACTGGAAACTATCAAGGGATTCCTATCTTTATGCATGTGATACCTTTTGCAAAGTTTCTCCAGAGTTGCAATTGAATGCTGCATGGCATTTAGTTTTGTATCCATGAACATCCTCTACAGCACATTAAAAAAAAAAACGATTAGCACCAATTTCACGAACTTGAGACAAAAAAATTTGCCAATGGTCTTGCAAGGTAACAGCATTTGCCATCCTCTCTCAAGAGGTATATCCAAGGCTCGAGTCCCCATAACCCCAAACCCCCCTTATAAAAAAAGATCTAAATTTTTATTCTACCTCGTAATCGTCTCCATATTTCTCAATCAGACGACCTATATGAAAACGCTGCATTGATGTCAATGGTTGCGGAGGTGCGGATTCCCCATCCCTTCGCTGCTTTCCCAGCGCTGATTTCAAATCTTTGTGGCCAAAAGAGAAGTCATGGAATCAGCCATTATCAAAGACTGCTCAGATGGATCATGTCCTTTCAGTACGGATAAACTTGAACATCTATAACAGAACTTCCATGAAAATAGATATGTGCATTTACATGTACAATATAAATATAGCTAACAATCTAAACTGGAAACTTCCTGAAAGATCAAATTGATGGATCTCTTTGACCGACAGACCTTCCTTTTTATAGGTAATCAAGAAGTTTTATTCATTAGAAAATAGGAAAATAGGCATAGCCCAAGTACAAACTGACCTCTAGAAGAGACTAATAAAATGGGTCTAGTCTTAAGCTTTTTGGTATTAAGACTTCACTTGCACACTTGTCTGAGGATTGCATTCACTTTAGGCAGATACACGGAAAGTTTTCCTTCATCTAAACCATTTAGGCTTCCAACAAGTGCGATTCTTTATATTCTTTCCCATCAACTAGATGGAGAGTGGATGCTGAATTCAAACAGTTTCTTTAAAAGCTAAAACTTGAGCATCTTATATTTAATGGACGTAGGGATTTATCAGTTTCTTGTTAGGCTGTAAATTTTAGAAATTTTATGGGTACATCCTAAGGTTTTATCACTTCTTTAGAAGGATGTTAGCTTTTGGGATTTATGGATGCCTGGATCCATATTCTTTGCTATTTTATACTTCTATCTCGAATTTTAAGACACCTTGATTCATAAAAAGGATTTTTTTTAATTGCCCCAACATGTATGCATGGTAGGAACGACATGATTAAAAAGTCCTACGGCTTGTAACAATAACAAATTTGCAAGGAAATGTTAAATAGGGACAGAGCCTTATGTAGGTCTGGGAGGAACACAATGAAAGTAACATTCCTCCAATATGGCAAATGCGATCAAGAAAATGAGTTATACTATATATGCTTCGCTTCCATCAAACTGTATTAAAGTGGCGCAGTCCATTGACCCTTGGACAAACTATTGTTTCCCAAAAATAAAATATAAGGGTTTATGGACAATGTCATGTTAACGCATTAGCATATGTGTAGAACGTAGTATTTCTTTAAAGAAACATTAGCCTTTGCAACTCATACTCTCATATTCACAGGTCATATATGACCATTTTCCCATCACACTGACCTTTTTTATTTCTAAAAAGGTCTATATTTCTTATAAAAAAAAGGTCTGTATTCTTACAAAAAAAAGCTCCATATAAAAGAAAAGGTTATATTGCATGACAAAAGGTAAGTCAGGAGGCAATTAATACAAAATTTCCTGTTCTGAATCAGGACAAATTTAGTATTTAAACAGAAAATTTATGAAGGAAAAAATGTAAAATACAGCACCCAGTATATATATTCAGAACCCAGAATCCAACATCCTACACGAAAATTAAACTAACAGTCTACCGAGAGATCGATGGACCTAGAAAAGAAAAGAAGACATTTTAACTACAGTCCAGTCCAATTGAAAGGTTATATATTTCAATTAGTGCCTAATATTCACTGGTCAGACTTCCCAGTAAAGGGAAATGAAGCATAATGATCAGCACAGTTAGAAAATTAAATAAACAATCCCTCAAATTTGGAAATTTATCACAGATTCAAATAGAAGCCAGGAATCATCTCCATATGAAAAAAAAAATGAAAATCAAAAGGGATAAAGAACATACCGTCCTCCTCGAGGTCGCTACCGGAATCGATCGGATCGAGCTCCGTGGGGGCAGCTTCAGGTCCATCGGACGTCTGAGGGACCTGGAGAGAGTCGCTTTCGATGATGTGAGAGGTGCGGGATCGGACGCCGAGCAAGTTAGGGTTGGAAAGGACACCGAAAGACTTGTAGTTATGGATGACGCTGGCCTTGTCGTCCCACTTGGGGTCTTGCGGAAGCAAGGAGCTGAGCTTCGGAGGAAGAGAGAATGCCGGCTTGAACACGTTAGGTTTTCTTTTCGGAAGGCCCACCCGCACCTTCGGCTTCAACTTCTTGTACTTTCTACGCGACCCCCCCATCCTCTCTCTCTGTCTCTGTGGTTTCTCTGGCCAGGAGACGAAGGAGAAGAGTAGGGTTTAAGGGTTTCAGAACTTATGGTAAGAAAACAAATCCGAAACGGTGCGTTTCAGTTGACAGACAAACCAGACGGTGCGTTTAATATTTGGGTTTTGCTACACAACCACCCAACACCCCACCTTTTTTTTTTAATTTTTATTATTTTATTTTTTATTAAATATTTAATATATAAATAATGAATAAAATAATTAAATTAATTTAAAAAGAATAAATTCAAAAAAAAATATTAAAAAAAATATTAAAAATTTGAAAAAGGGTGGGATGTTGAGGTGTTGGGAGGTTGTGTAGATTTTTTCTTAATATTTATGTGCAAGTTTAACGAGTACAGCATCTTACATGATAAATAAATGTTTTTGCATATCAAAAATAATATTTCAATATTTTCTGTAATAATTAAAAAACAAATATGACATAAAATGTATTGTCGCTTGAAAATAATGGAATGGTAGACCACATAGCTAATATATTAAGGGTGTTGGTTAAGTGGAAGGAGAATCTCTTCTGTCTCGTTTGAATAGTAAAAATATTTAATCTCATCTCAACTCATTATTACAATTTTTTAAAATTTTTATACAAAATATAATAAACAATTCAATTTTTTTAAATCTCAAGACATAAATAATATTAAAAATAATATTATATTCAACTTTCATCTAAAACCATTTTATTATCCAAATCGCATCTAATGAATTAGAGTGCCAACGAATAGGATGCGGTGTACATTACCTCCAATAAAAGTTTGACAATTCATAAAGAAATAAAAATTATAAAAAAAAAATACATCCCAAGGGTTCTCCCCACCTCGTCAATGGGATGAATCTACCTTCTCCGACATGCTGATGGCAGATCTATCATATGAAGCGTGTGATAGGGTCCTCGGTCAAGATCATAGACACAAAACTGTCACGCCCCTCCTTGTGTCTTGATGACCGATGTGATTTGCCACTTATTTGACTGTGATGGTTATGGATGGTGTTGGCTGAACTCGTATGAGTGTTCAAAGGATGATGGTGGGTGCAATTCTAGTGGTTGTGCGTGCATCCATGTGCAGTGATTGAGTGGGCTAAAACTGTTGAGTGGGATAAGGCGGTTACCCTAATTCACTAATTGCACAGGGTGAGTCTTCTCCTTTGGGATTCACGGATTGCACCCTATGGAGCCTAAGTGACAAAGCACCAGTATGCTTACAAGGGCTTACGAGCCAAATTTGTCCAAATGTTCAAAGATAAAAAGATACTAATGTCCTAGTGCCTTAGTTATACTACAATGCAAATAACATGTTTACAAAGGGAAAATAGTTGCTAGATCCACGCCTCTTGGTTAAGACCTCATGCCGTCAGTGGGCCATGGGTGGCCTGGATGAGCCCACGGCATGGGCTGCTCGCTGGTCCTTGGTCCCTGCATGTGTGGCCCAGGTTGTGTGAGTTGGGCGCTATTAGTGGGTCACTGAATTGGACCGTGGTAGGTTTGAGCATGGCAGGCTGCTGCATGGCCCAGACTAGTGGGGCCTGAGCGTTGGTATGCATGGCCGAGGCCAATGGGGCATGGGCATTGAATAACTTGGCCTAGGCCCCAGCCTGGGCGTTGGTTAGCATTCCAGCATGTGTGAGTCTGCTGGGCAGCCGCACCGTCAATTCCAACTTGGGTGTGCATGCGTGCGCTGCGTTGGCGTCTAGGCCATGCATGGGTGATATACTGGTGTAAGGCCATGCATGCTCACTGGGTATGCGCATAGCCCATGCGTGCACTCTGCACCCGCACACTAGGCATGCTTGCAGTCTAGCCGCACGCTAAGCATGGTGTGACAACCTTGCTTGTGTGCGAGCGCTGACTGTGCCCTGCTTGCTTGAGGGTGGCCGTGGCCTGGTATTCTCCAAGAGCTCGGCCTGTGGGCAATCAAGCGATGCCAACAATGCTCCCGATGTGATGTCTGGGCATGGCACGATGCTTGTCAAAGCATGGCTCATGGCTTCCTGCCTTGAGGTTTTGACATTTCCCCTCCCTTTTAGCACATCATTGTCATCAATGATCAAGTGGGGATACTTCTTCTCAAGTCCATCATAGTCCTTCTAAGTTGCCTCGTCCCTTGATAATCATTCCCATAAGATCAATGCTTGCCACACCCTGGGTCTGCCTCTGTCCCTTCAATGTAGCCTATACCCGAGCACTTCTTTGGGCTTCATGAGAATCCTTCCTTCTTGATCCACTGTGGGTAACTCCTCCCCAATGAGACTTAGATCACCTACCTTCTTCTTGAGTAAGAAAACATGGAATACTGGGTGCAACTGTGAAGTTGGTGGAAGCTAAAGCTTGTATGCCACATTGCCAAGTTTCTCCAACACTCTATAAGGCCCATAGAATTTCTGGTTCAGTTTTGCTCTCGCAGCTTTTCTCATGGTCTTCTGGCCGAATTGCCTAAGTTTCAAATAGACATAGTTGCCTACTTTGAAGGTCACGGCACGCCGTCCCTGATCACAATACTTCTTCATTCGACTTTGGGCCTTCTTAAGCTCTCTTTTAACTTTGGCCAGTACTTCGTCCCTATTGATCAACTCCTGCTCCACTTCATTGTTATTGGTTGAGCCCTTTTCATAGCTGACCAAGAGTGGTGGTGGCCTACCATATACCACTTCAAATGGGCTTTTGTCAATGGCAGACTGATAAGAGATGTTGTACCATAATTTTGCTCATGGAAGATAATCTGCCCATCTCCTTTGCTCCTCATGACAAAAGCATCTCAAATATTGTTCTAATGTCCTATTGACCACTTCAGATTAGCCATCCGTTTGTGGGTGATAGGAGGAACTTGTCTTGAGCTGGCTGTCTTGCAATTCAAATAACTGCCTCCAAAATGAAATCATAAAGGCCTTGTCCAGATCTAACATTATTATCCTTAGAAACCCTGCAGCTTGGCAATGTTGTTGACAAAGGCCTTAGCCACCGACTTGGCTGTATAAGGGTGATTCAAAGGGATGAAGTGGGCGTACTTGCTTAGTCGGTCTACTACCACCAGGATCACTTCATGTCCTCTGTTAATGGGTAGGCCCTCTATAAAGTCCATTGCCAAGTCCTCCCAAATTCTGTTTGGAATTCGCAATGGTTGGAGAAGTCTCGCTTCTGGCCTTGTGTCGTACTTGGCCTTTTAACATATATTACATCCGGCCACAAGTCTCTTGACCATCACCCTTGATTCACTCCCAATGGAAGAAATGTTTCAACCGAATGTATGTTCTTGACCATCTAGAGTGGCCACCTTCCTTACTGTTATGAAAGTGATCTAGAATCTCTTTTCTGAGATTGGGAACGTTCGACACATAGACATTGTTTTTGTAGAAGATGAGACCATCTCTTACTTTGTAGCCTACAACCCCTTACCCTTGGGCATCCAAGAGCTCAATGATCTCGAGTGACCTTGCATTCAATCAGGTAGCCTCTCTAATCTTGTTCCCATACTCGTCATTTTGCCCCACATAGCCTTGATGCCCTCATTGCTTACATCTGTAAAAACTTCAAACGGTTTTTCAAAGTTGGTCAGCGCCAACACAGGTATCTTGGTCATGCCTTACTTCAATTCTTCAAAGGTTTTCTTAGCCTCGATTGTCTACTCAAAACTATCATTCTTGAGAATTGCTGTGAGTGGCTTGGCTATGAGTCCATACCCTTTGAAAACCACCTGTAATAACCCATGAGCCCCAAGAATCCTCTCAAGGTTGAGATGTCCTTAGATAGAGGCCAATCCACCTTGGCCTCTATCTTTCAGTGATCAATTTTGACATCATCTCCTGAAATGAAGTGGCCTAAGTACTCCAATTCCTTCTCCATGAAAGCACACTTGGTGACCTTAATGAATAAATGGTGCTCCTCCAAAATTGTTAGCACCTTCTCCAAGTATTGCTTATGTTCTTCGATGGTCTTAAAGTAGACCAAGATGTTATCGAAGAAAACAACCACAAACTTCCGAAGTAGTCGCTTGAAAATGCTATTCATTGCAGCTTGAAAAGTTGAAGGCGCATTGCACAAGCCGAAAGGCATCACTAGGTATTTATAATGACCTAAGTGAGTCATAAAGGTTGTCTTATAGATGTCTTCCTCATTCATCCGAAATCTGATGGTAGCCTGCCCTCAAATCCAACTTGGAAAACATCGTGGCCCCATGCAGCTCATCTAACATCTCATCAACTGTAACAGCCTGCTAGAAATTTAACGGTGAAATTTCTATTGTTTTTAAGAATCTCGTGAAGACCCTATAAGTTTTCATGAATCTATCAATCGTATAGTTAATGTTATTACTCACTGTGGTATCAGGAGTGTGTTTTTGATTATTAGAGATAGTTAGAAAGTTTTATTTGGACACATGGAAATATTTTAGCCACCTTACTCTTCCAAGTCTACTCCACATTTAGAAAATATCTTAAACTGATTTTTGTAGATATTATTGGATAGAATATTATGAGATAATCTTTTATAGATATTTTTGGTAGGAGAAAACTACACTCAACTCTCAACTCCAGCCTTATCATCTTCCTTATCTCGTCCATAAGTATCTCCAGCCATCACCCATGAACTTATTTTCATTTACACGTCCCTTTAAAAGAATATCAAACACTTTCTTTCGGACAGGTTTTAAGAGTTCTTTTGCACGCCCATTTTGAAGCTTTTGTAAGTATTTTATCATAAAATCTCCTTCATATAAGTTGTTCCTTTTTTAGTCTAGTTTACATGGATATCTTATTTGTCTCATTTGAAAATCATTTGATCAGTCAAATATTATGTAAACTATAGAAAGGTCATTCTGGGAGATAAACTGGAGAATATGTTATAGTTTAGAGTTTTAATAGTTGTGATTAGTTTTAAATTTTTCTAAATTGATATTTGAATTGAGGATAAAATTTACATGAGGTATGTAAATTTTGGTCACATCTGGAGTTAGTATGCAAAATCCCTAAGTTATGGGTAAAACGGTCATTTTCCTACATGCAGAGAGTAAAATGAAAATTTTACTCTTTAAGTTAGTATTTTTCATATTTTAATTTATTAGTGATTTAATGCTAACTTTTAAATTCACTAATTACAGTTCCTCGTGATCGCGCTTAAGGTTTTGTAAGAAACGCGGAGATCGACGTAAGTTAGCTTTTAACTTACTAGCAGTCTACTGTGTATGTGTGCTAAGTAAAGGAACTACAGTGTATGTATGTATGTTATCATATATGTCACGTCATGTCAAGTTATCACGTAATTGTCTATTATACAGAATTTATTCTGTCATCAATTTTTATCTGTTACATAATATATTCTGTCATATATTACTGTACATTACAAGTATATCATGTTAAATATGTTGTCTATTATATGTTATGTTATGTTACGAAATGTTTCTATCTCAAGTTGGTCATGTATTTCAAATTATGTTCAAATATTTATGTTACGTTAGGGTTTCAGTCCTTTCGTATTCCAGTCACGTTTCATCTTAAGTACATTCAGTTTGTGTAGAATACATGGGGCCACAACAACTGTGGAGTATGTATTTAACTGCATTGTGATGTGTAGAATACATAGGGCCACAACAATTATGGAGTATGTATTTACACGTAGAATACATGGGGCCACAACAACTGTGGAGTATGTATTTTTATGTGGAAAAATATAGTTGTAAGCATAATTGTGCACTAATCTGTGCACCAATGTGATGTGATTGGTCAAAAAGTAGATTTTATTGAAAACAATGTTAATTTAAATTTTAAGTATGAATAAATCAGTATTGGTACACAAATCAGTGCGCAACTATGCTTGTATATAGCAAAACCCTTTTTATGTTAAGTCAAGTTTGCGTAGAATACATGGGGCCACAACAACTGTGGAGTATGTATTTACACGTAGAATACATGGGGCCACAACAACTGTGGAGTATGTATTTTTCATGTTAATTCAAGTTTCAGAGCAAGTTCATGTTAAGTCAAGTTTCAGATCAAGTTCATGTCAAGTCAAGTTCAGTTCATGTTTCAATTTAAGTTATGTTAATTATGCTATGTTGTACGCTAAGTTATGCTTTAAGTACTTATGAATTTGATTATGCATTTATGCTTTTACTGTCATCCATGCATCATTAGCCTGTGTGGAAGTTTTTTGTTAACTTGCTGATTACAAATCTCACTGTGGTAGTCTCAACTACCATTACCCCCGAATGGTAGATCTTGTTACAGGACCTGAAGGAGGATCAGGAGCTGACCAACTAGACACAGTCGACTAAACGACGGTGCGTCGTTAATGTTAATATAGTAGTTAAATTACTACTTGTACGATAGAGTTGCATCTCCAGTACTTTTGGATCATAACTATTTTAGACTAATGCTGTGATCTTAGTTATTCAATGGATCTTTATATATGAAGTATGTTTTAAGTATTTGGAATATTTTCAGTTTGGTGCATAGTATTGCTAAAAAAAATTATCCACTGCGAATATTGCATAATGTTAGATGCATGTTAGGAATATTGCATCTTATATGTCATGAACGGGGGCAGGTATCCTTGTGTTGTATGTCTCGACGCTTCAAATGTCCGTCCGATCCCAAACGGAATTTGGGGGCGTCACATCAACTGTGGGAATTGAAAATCTATCTTTGATAGTAGCTTCATTCGGGGCCATATAGTTGATACAGAACCTCCATGTGCCATCCTTCTTCCTCACCAACAGCACCAGTGAAAAGAAGGGATTGGTGCTAGGGCAGATAAGGCCACTCTTCAGCATCTCATCTACTTTCCATTCAATCTCTCCCTTCTGAAAGTGGGCATATCTATAAGGTGGCACATTGATCAGCTTTGCTTCATCTACTAGCCGAATGCGGTGATCAAACTCCCTAGGAGGTGGGAGTGTGGTGGGCAAGGCAAATACCCCCTGTGTGCTTCCAAAACCGGCTTGACCTTCTCGGGCAGCAGCTCTAATTCATCGTGAGTGCCCTCTTAACCCTTGTTCTCAGCTTGCCTTAATACATCATCTTTGGCTATTACTATGGCGAAGCAATATGCTCCACCTTTGCATAGCTTCTCAAATATTATAGTTTCACAAGACTTGATCTCCTTACTAGCAATGGATGTCCAAAGTTGCTTCTTGAAGTCAAGCTTAAACTCAATTGTCATGTTATGATAATCACGGACGACCTTGCCAAGGCTCTTTAGCCAAGCATTCCCCAAGACTATGTCAAGGCCGACCAAGGGCAGCACATGCAAGTCTGCCATAATTCGGACCCCCTGAACATTCATCTTAACTTCTTGAATGAGGACCTCACACTGCAGCTTATTACCACTTGCAACCTTCACTTCAAATGGTGGAATAGGGCTCGGCTTAAGACCAACCTTGCTAACAATGTTGGAATTAATAAAGTTGTAGGTGGATCCGCTATCTACTAGTAAGGTCACTTCATGCTTGCCCACCCATACCATCAACCTCATGAACGTAGGTTTAGAAATGCCAGTCATGACATTCAATGATAGCTTAGCCTCCTCTAGTGTGCCACCAGATTCGATTTCCTCAGTTTCCTCCTGTTGGCTAGATGCTTCCTTGCTGACTTCCAACTCATCATCACTTAGCTCGTCCTCAAACATAAACAAGGCTTAAGCTGCCTTGTGCTTATGACTCGAGCCCCATTTGTCTCCACACTTAAAGTATAAACTCTTTTTGATGTGCTCTTGCACTTCTTCATTGGACAACTTCTTGATCTCAGGTTTCAGTTTAAAGGTGGTGGCTAATGTGTCCATTCCCTTCCAAGAGACTTTGGTTTGCACAGTCTTGAAAGATTTGCTCTCCATGTCTTTGGTTGGGCGCTGCTCACTAGCATGGCTCTCCTTAAGAATTTTAGCCATCTTCATCACCTCAGAAAGCCTTGTGGGCTGTCTAAATTTGATTTCCTTAGCAAGCCAAGGTTTCAAACTATCAATGAAGGTGCCAATCAAAACTTCTTCGGACCAGCCCCTAACCATAATCTGCAATTGCCTGAACTCCTCTATGTAGTGCTGGACCTTACCCTCTTGTCTTAGCTTGGTCAGCTGCTCATGGTGATTGACAACTGGTGATGGCCCAGACTAACTGAGGTGCTCCTTCTTAAAGGATGTCCACCCCAGCTTCATGCGATCCCTATCATACTAGTCCCTTATCCAATGCCACCATTTTTCAACCTTACCTTCAAGGTAAAAGCAGGCTATCGACACCCTCTCATGGCATGGGATATCATATGTATGAAAATAGTGGTGAGCCTTGTCCAACCACTCATAGGGGTCACCGCCGCTATACTTTGAAAAGTCAACCTTAGGCCACTTGGATCCCCGATCTTGATTTCGGTTTTCCCTTTGGTCTTCATAGTCTTCTCTCTCAAAATGTGGCCCATGTAGCCATGACCTAGTTGTCTTCTCCATGCCCTTGGCTATTCACACTGGTAGGGCTCCTCAAAACCTTGCTCGTACTTAAACTCCTAGTGCTCATGATGAATGCTAGGGCTACTGGGCTAGTAGCCCGATAGCTAGCTATTGGGTCCTCTTTCTTGAAAGTTTCATTTGAAATCCACCTCTCATAATACCCTAGGCGGTTCTTTACACGGCTACCATGTCTCCAATCCAACTTTGGGGCTGCATGCATTGACTCAGTCACACTGGTTTCCAATCCATCAACATATGCATCATCCTCATGAGGCGGTGTCCCAAGGCGGTTTTCGGCCAATCTACTCTCTGACTTGCTCCAACTTCAACCAAGGAGGCCTGGTGTAGGTCGAATGCCCTTCAATGACAACTTGTGGCTGCCTTATGCGATGCCCCACTCGAGTTGTGCAAAATGATCAGCATGCAAAGGCGAATGCAATTTGGATTGGGAAGATGTTTAATCTCATCTTATCTCACCTCATCATTACAACTTTTTCAAATTTTCATACAACATATATTAAACAATTCAAATTTTAAAATAATAATAATAATATTTTATTTCAACTTTTATCTTTCATTTAAATGGTTCATATCTCGTTTGGGAAGCAAGAGTCCCCATCTACCATGCAACATTAATTGTGTCAAATAGAGCAAAAACTATGGGCCATCAATAATTTTCATCAGTCAATTTAATTTAACAAATTCATATGATTTTTTTTATAAGTAATATTAAATTTTATTGATGTAAAGAAAGACGTAAGCCAGGTACAAATATGCTTTATACAATTCAATTCCAAGTGCATTTAGAGAGATTGCAAATAGTGGGGTGTTAATACAAAGACCTATGCATTAAAGAAAAAAGAAAGACAATGGGAAGAGTCTAATCAGCTACCTAGTAAGGGAATTCCGTAATAGGATCTGATAGTCGTCCTTGGACAGTCAGACAAGACTAGCAGCAGTTGGATAGGAAAGGAGACTAACTAGGGTTGTCTTACAACCCAGATGAGCGGTTGGCATACTCTTGAACCAATGCCCCAAAGAACGATCGTCTTTCAAGCAGACGAGATGGTTTATCAAATTCCTTTGCCCATCCTGTCAAAGTAGAAAGAGAAGGGGCATAGCATAAGCTTCAAACTTTATTTGGTACGCAATGCCAAGCAATATCAAGCAAATCCTATAAATTATGAAGTCAACATGCAACTTAAGCCATATGGAAGGAACAAAAACTTTCTTGTTTCCAAGGAAAAAGATTTGGGCCCACTCTTGTTGGTGAGCTAGATCACTAGGCATGTGCATAAAGAATATTTGATAAAACGTGCACAATCAGCCTATTCTTGGTATTCAGCATTCAAAATCACAGTGGTAGAGAGAATGAATGACTTTATTTACATTGGAAGAACAACATTTGGTTCCAATGTATATCAATCTTCCTGTTCCAACAAACCTACAATGTGTTATGAACCCAACTAAGGTACAAAATCAATAATATCTATAATGAGATATTATTGGTGGCATATTTCAAATAGCTTCATGTAACCAATTCATTGCATTATTTACACATTCTTGTGTGGTTGAAAGAAAAATAATTTTCATAAAGAGATTTTAATCATATCAAGCTGTCTATTGTAAAAGGGTTTCTCTATGTAAGAGCCCAATGCATGTTGAATAAAAACTGTCAAGCAAAATTTATCAATTATGATTTTCATCATGTATGAAAATTACAAGTCATCAATCCTCTAATACTGCTAGGTGTATACCACAATGTGAGATCTTTTGGACCATTCTGGATGTAAATTTCTCTAAACTGGTCATATGCTAAGTGAGTTGATGTTGCCACTACAATAAAACTTCCTTTTGGAATAATATTATATTCTTTTGCCCAGAACTTTTTTCATGACCTAGCTACAAAGATGTGAACTCTAATACACTGAAAGGAAAATGTAGATCACAATAACCTCTAACCTATGCAAATGCATAATTTGTTCATGAAACAAAGAAAAGAGAGAAACACAGACCTGCATCTATTACTAAAACCCTATCACAGTCCATGACTGTGGGTATTCGATGCGCAATGCTGATAATTGTACAGGATGCAAAGTCCTCCCGCATGATCTTCTGAATTACAGCATCAGTCTGGGAATCAACAGAAGCAGTGGCTTCATCCATGAACAAGACCTTGCTATGCTTTAGCATAACCCTGCCCAAACAGAGAAGCTGCCTTTGTCCCACACTCCAATTGTCCCCATTATCAGCCACTAAGGATTCCAATATTATGGAAACGGTCAGTTGCAGATTAATACTGATTTTGGAAGAGCATATTGCAAAAAGTGACAAGTCACTTACCCAAAGAATCGAGCTTATCAGGTTTTGCAACCACCACATCTTTAAGTTGGCAACGCTCTAGGCACTGCAAAAGCAATAAGCTCTCAGCTCTGCAAACAGATAATATATGCAAATTTTTGTACATATGATTCTTAAAGTATGCCATGCCAGCAATGCTATAGTGTGCTAAATATATTACTCCATCAATGGTAATGAAAAATCACATGCGAAAAAAAAAAAAAAAAACCACGACATGGGTCCAAAAACGTAATCAAGCCCATTAGAGCAATAATTGATACAAAAGTGGTATTTTAACTAGTTTAAAAACATATGTTTGGTAGGATAAGCCTCTCTCCTGCCAACACAAAACTCTTGACAATAATCTAAAAATAACAGATGTCAGTTTACCTTCCATATCTCTTCATCTGAATATTGTCCAATTGGATCCATGTTACTTCTCACTGTCCCTTCAAAAAGAACAGGTTCTTGGGGAATGATACCAAACCGAGACCGAAGATCATGAAGCCCAAGCATGCAAATGTCAAGGCCATCTATAATGATTCTCCCTCCTGAAGGTTCAACCAGCCTAAAGAAAACCTGGATCAAAGTTGACTTCCCACTTCCAGTTCGACCAACGACCCCAATCTTTTCTCCCCAATGAATGCTTAGAGTAATGCCTTTTAGAACTAGAGGAGTGTTTGGACGATATCTAACCTGCATGCCAAAGATTCAAGGTATTATTAGCATGGATATTAATGTTATTATTAACTAATATTAACTGGTTTTATGTTTGAAAGCATAAGATTCCCCTAGATCTTTTACCTTTTATTTTACCAAAGGTAAAAAAATCTAGTTAAATACTTGTTGATTTACATGTTAGCATCAGGCCATCTTTATCTGCCTTTCCATCAAATTCTAACCACAACATAATACTGATTTTGATAATTTAGGAATTTGAAGACATGAAGTTCAATTTTTTTTATGAGCAAGACAAAAGTTATATCAACTTAGGGATAATATAATAGCGTAGGAGGAAACTCTAATAAATACCACATGAAGTTCAATTTAATTATCAAAACATAAAAACCTAAGGGAAAATTATACTTCCTTACACACCTAAACTACCACCGCTTTTGCAAGATGCACCATAAACCACCAAAATTCGCAATTTTTATGGTAAACTACCAAATCAAATTTTGGCAATTTTCATCCTCAAATGAGATCAAACCATTAAGATTTTTCACAAGGCCATTTTTCATCTATTCTAATGGTCAGATTTTAACCAACGGTCAAAATTGTTAAATTTGTAATTTAGGGTGCAAAATACTAGTTTGATAGTTTAGTATGGAAATTGAAAAAATGGTAGCAGTTTGAAGATGCAAAATATAATTTTCCCTAGAAGAAAAATATTTGAAGGCCAGTTACCTGCAAGTCTTTGAGGTCAATATTTCCATGGGTGGGCCAATTTGTAGGAGGAAGACGGTCTTTGATTTCCCATGATGCTTCTGATGGAATATTAGTGAATTGCTTTATTCGTTCAACAGATACCATTCTGTTTTCCACAAAGCAACTCATATATATGGCCCAAAACAATACTGCGTTTAGGGACAATCCATAGGAAAGAGATAAACCAACATTTTCTGCATAATTTAGAGGAAATGAATTAGTCAACTTTTCTGTAATGACTTGTCAGTACAGTAAATGTGTAAAATTTGATGGTCTTATAATGAAGAATGGAAAAATAAATAGATTTTATGGTACACCGCAATATCATACATATATTGGAAGAGCTCATACATTAAAAACATTAAACATATATTGAATCTTGATTTTACCAAAAACCCATAAACAAAACCCAAAAGAATATTAAGAGTCCATAGGTTATACGAGAGATTCCAAGATATTGAATTCAAGAATTCTCATTTACCAATAACAAGAGAGGGTGACAAATCTTTTGTAAAGCCACAATTTTGCAACTTGAGTTTACCAAAACCCAAAAGGAAAACCCAAAATAATGTTAAGAAGCCATAGATTATCTTATACATTTGATATTGAATATGGAAATTCTTGTTCACCATAAACAAAAACCCAAAAACCAAGAAGAGGCAGTGGCAAATTATTTGCGAATGATCCTTTGTATAAATGTCTGGCATCTGATATAATTAAATTACCATTAATTATTATCAATGCTCATACCTGGTCTTATGACACTGCTAGGTAGCAGGATCATGAACATAGTAGAAATGCAGAGGATGAAGCTCCCAAGCAGTTCTAAACGGAAACCCAGCCACTCATTGGATCCATTGTTATGGAAATCCATACGTAAGTTGGCATTAACACGCTTGACATTCTCCTCACAAAACCCCTCCTGCTTCCTAAATGAGCGGATAGTTACAACACCAGAGATACTTTCTGAGAAATGATGGATAACAGGTGCTTTTGTGATAGAGTCAAGGCGGGTTAATTCACGTGATGATGCAAGATAGTACCCCTGAACCACAAGATAGGGAAGTCATCAACATCACTTTACATAATCTCATTTCTTTCAAAGATGGGTTCTGATTATTATTGAAACTTTAGCTGTAAAAAAACCAAATATGTAGTTGCTTTTTCTTTGTATAAATAAAGGGATCCTATTAAGCATCGTTATGCCAAGGTTCAAAGTTGTTTAGAAAAAAATAATAGTATGTATGTCTTGGGCTTTGGTGCATCCACTCAGATTAAACCTTCTGGCTAATGCAATTCTAGTAGGTGACCACCTATGGAGGCATATGACATATGAAGTATAATTTCTCTCTTTAATGTGAGATTATAATAGCAACAACAATGAATCGTAATAACACAATACAAGGAGGGCCCATACCCGATACCAGACATTCAACCATGCAAGCGGAATCAATAAGAATACCGTGGGCCAAGAATACTGGCATGTGATGATGAAGATGCTAATCACTGTGATGTACATGGAAATTGTTAAGCTTATAAAAAATGGGAGGAAGAGGTCAATGTTCGTCTGATCAGTTGATGCCTGCGGGAAGGAAAAAAAAATTAAAACTTCATCAATCTACACAACTTCACATGAAAAGTGAAACCTCAAATGCTATAAAAACCATCTTATTCTGAATTCTTACCCGGCTTAAAATTCTTCCTGAAGGTGTAGTGTCAAAAAATGACATGGGAGCATGCAAGAGACTATGCAAGATTTGTGCAAAGAAAATTTGGGCTGTCTTAAGCCCCACAAATGTAACAGAAAAGGCCCTTATCAGTATCAACACAAATGAGACAACAGCAATAATTGCATAGACAGAAATGAACAAAGAAGGGTTGAATGACATAGCACGCTCTTCTGAAGTCTGGAATGCCAACCAATAATCACCCGCCATTAGAGATACTTGCCAGAGTAGAGAAATCACTAGCACCGCAGCCACACCCCCCCACCCAAAAGCCTCAGTGCAGTAAAGTTTATAAACATGCAAGCTCACTTTGCCAGTTTCTCTCTCCTCCTCTTTGATGAGCTTGGATGTCCCCTTATCAGAGTTTGGCTGGTCAACAGACTTGCTTTCGCCATTGGCCTCCCCTTGGTTAGAAGAGGTTTGAGTTGATTTTGGTAATTTGGGAGAATTTTCACCAGGCATTGTGGTGCCCACTTCAACAAGTTCCATGGACGTGTCATGGGCAACAACAAGCGCTGTGAAATCCATACCAGAATCTAGTAAATCATTGTACTTTCCCGATTGGACCACCATGCCATCTCTCATAACCTAGTATCAGAAAGCAAAAGTGAGAAATAAACTCACGAAACAAATGTATGTTACTGTGTGAGTAATAATTGAACTACCAGTAAAAAAGAAATCATAATTACGCTAACAGATAAAAAATTATACTTACTAAGATAAGATCCACGTTATGCAAGAAATCAACTTGGTGGGTTACAAGTAGAATAGTCTTGCCTTTGAGAGCTCCTCTCACACATTCCTTTGAAAATGCATAAATACAAAACAGTCAGAAAGATTCTGATACCATGTCTTAAGGAGATCAAAAGAGCCATCTAAATGTAAGTCAAGTCAGTAGCTTCTGAAGTAGAAGTAACATGTTACAGAAAACACCATTTAAAACAAGTGATCTGGTTTATAGAAAGTAACATGCGGCAGCAGTATATACACTAAACATAGATCTATCATAATATAATACTACCTCAAAAGTTATATTGCATTAACTTTGTGCCTCAAATGACAAACTATTGTGTCCAGTTGTTTATGGAAAAAACAATAATAATTAAGCTTACACAGAAACTCCAAACTAGAAAGAAAGTAAAATTCAATGTGACCTTGAATATTTCTGTTCCAGTATGTGCATCAACAGCGCTAAAGACATCATCAAGAAGATAGATATCACAATCTTGATATACAGCCCGAGCAAGTTGTATTCGTTGCTTTTGGCCACCACTTAAATTGATTCCACGCTCTCCAATCTCAGTTTGATCTCCATACTCCATCATTTCCATGTCTTTTTCCAAGCAACAAACCCTGATGGCTTCCTTGTATCTCTCTCTATCTAGTGGCAAACCGAATAGGATGTTCTCTTGAATGGTGCCATTTTGAATCCATGAAGTTTGAGCTACATAGGCAGTCGTCCCACAAACCCTGATCTATTTAACCAAAGATAAAGGTCGATCAGAGATTCATAGATCAAAACAATTTACCAATTTAAAGGTTTCACTAGCTGTGTCTGATTATGCTTATACCATGTAAGTATCTACAAACAAGTAAAAACTGGATTAATCCCAACCAACATAGAATTCAAATCATGTTTACAGCATACAATGCATAAACATAACATAGATGGGCAGATATAATAGCAGAAAGGCCTTCTCAAAGAAACATGTGCACAGCACCTAATTAAATTATTTTTTATAAGAAATCTTTATTAAAAAGTGGATGCATAGCACCTAAACTCATGACAAAGGAAAAAAGAAAAATCTCATACGCCCTCCATTAGAGTCCATACCTGTCCTGATATTTTTTGCATCTCACCGAGAATTGATGCTAGGAGAGAAGACTTCCCAGATCCCACAGTCCCGACAATAGCTGTAAGCTCCCCTTTATTGACCTCCAAATTTATATTTTTCAAAGCTTCCTCTCCATTTTCATCATCCCAGCTAAACACCCCATCCTTAACTTCCACAGCAATTCTACCATCACATCCCTCCTCTCTCTCCACTGAATCGCTCATCAATTCCCTGCTCATCATGTATTTATCCAACCTCCCAAGTGATATCATTGCTTGTGAAAGAGAGATCATCGATTGTGGGAATGTCCTAATTGGTTCCTGCAAGATTTTGAAGATTGTAGTTGTTGTGAACATTGTCCCTGCATCAAGTGTAACTCCTAAGAAAATTGCAGTAGCAAATGTGAGTGTCGATATCAATAATGGGGTACTCCACATGACAACAATATTTCCAGAGATCGAGTACATGAACTTGGAAAGCCATCCAAACTCCGATTCACGGAAAGCTTGAATTCTCTTATTGAAGTGTTCCTCCCATGCCTGAAACTTTATTACTCGCATGTAATTAAGCATCTCATTTGTTGCCTTCATTCTGGAATCGCGATTTCTCATCACATTAAATTGGAACCGGTTATTCCTTCGAGTACCGAATATAATAAATACCATAACACCAAGAATTCCAAAAACTGCTGTAATTACTGAAGCGCCAAGGTAGTTGTACAGGAGTACCAAGGCCACAGCAACTTGCAAAGGCACTAACCATATGGAATGCAGTTGTAGCATCATATCAGACAGCTGCTGAGCATCAACGGCCATGTAATTCACTATCTGTCCGACTCCATGAGCCTGCCGAGCAGAACCTGTCAACCTCAAACCCTTTTTGTACAAAGAAGTGATAAGAGTGGATCGAATGAGCATTCCAAGCTTCTGAGAGTTGAAATTAAATTGGTGAGTCGAGAGAACTTCAACAAATTTTGCGGCGAGGAGGATCAATACAAGGTAGTATCCTTCGTAAGGGGAGCTTCTCTTCCCAGAGGTGAAATCCACAAAACTTTGTATAAGAATAGGCCCTACATACATGACACAGAGCCGCACAATTGCAAGGGAGGCAGTGAAGGCAATTTCCTTCCAAAAGCACCGAAGCAATGTCGTTCGGACCGGGTAATTTGATTTTTCATGTGATTTAGGCCAATTTGATTCAAAGACCACTGCCAATCTTTCAGCTCTATGTTCAGGTGAAAGGGATGGGATTTCTTCAATCTTGAGAGGAGATTTGTAGCCTTTACTCAGTAGGGGGTTCATCCAAAGCCAAAAGGCCCTGGAAACTATAGAAGCTGAGGCAAATCCAGTCACATTTGATTGGCTCAAAAGCGGTTCATGGGATTTAGTTTCTACATCCATAACTGTTTCATTTTCTCTCGTCACTGTCACCCCAGTAGATCCAATAATAGCAGCAAAAAGAAGAACTACGGACAATGGAAAAGAAACTATAGAAACTACATCATCCAATGTCAAATCGATGTCCTGTGGCTCTCCTACAAAGACTAAACGCATAAACCCAGAGGCTATAAACAAGGCAGCAACAGTGAAATTTGCAACCCAAAAAAATCGAAGCGATAGAGGATGAGTAACAGATTGAAATCTTTTTTCATGGATGATTAAGATTGTGATTACTGCATGAGTTTTGGCTTGGACTAGCCAAAATAGTCCATCAATTAGTTTCCAAGGAAATTGGGTGCTTCTACTAAATGTTAAAATGCTTATAACTGTGTAAGAAAATGCTAACAGAACGCTAACAATCAGACACAGCTTAAACCAGAGTGTAGTCCTTAGAGCAGCTCTGTTGTTTCTAACGAGGGGCTTGAGGAGGTCAGAGCTGGTTTGGCTGTTGGAGGTGAACTTTGAATAGAGCTTTTGAACTGCAAATACCAAGAGGGTGAGCAAGAAGACGAGGTCAACAGAAGATAATAGAGTTCTTTGAGGACATGGGGAAAGGAAAATGAATTTTAGCCAATCGAGTGTGATTGAAATAGAGTCGTCTTCAGAGGATTGCATCACAGGGCTTGAGCATGAGATCGAAGTGATCCAAGCCTCAGAAGACATGTTCCAAACTTCAAGTGCAGGAGTACAGAATCACTCTTCCACGCAGGATTTCCGTCAATCTCCGTCCTCTCACTACCTGAAAAGAACAGAGAAAACGGATCAGGATCTTAGAGAACATTGACAAAACCTTGTAACATGATCTTTCGAAACTAAAACAAAAATCACCCCCCAAAACGAACAAAATTCAAATTCACAAACCAGATGGCAAAGATGCAATGTAAGATTACAAGTGTGAAACGGACATGGTAGAAATAAATAAAATTATTAAATTCATCTTTTTCCATTGGCTTAATCTTATAAACTTGAAATCTACGAGGCCAAAAACCATAGCTATAGAAGCAAGGGTAACGTTCTAAAACATACCAACTCTCTGGGAACTTCTCACCCGGTTTACCCTCTGAGTCTGTGAGAGTTCAGAGGTACTCCTTAACGTCTACTGGAACCAAGTCGCAGACAATTTTCCAGACCAAATGGGTGTTCTTTTCTTTTCACTATTTCTTGGCAAATGAACTTCATCTAACAAAAACCGAGAAATGAAGGAGTGACAAGCGCATCCCTCCCATCACGAACTTCACTGAACAAAAGGGTGCTCAAATCTGATCCTTGCCAAAACATACCAATTATAAGAAACAAAGATTCCAAAAAAATGAAAACAAAAAGGAAACAAATGTAGTAAAATATAGTAAGATCTAAATGGCACCATCATAAATAGTAGAATAAAAGCTGTTGCCATAAACACGTTATCTTCGCAAATCAAAATAGTTTCTTCGGTCATCCACTGGTAATTAATAAGACCCATCATATCACGTTCTCACCAAACACTACAAACGTTATCAGGACAAACAAAAGATACTATAACGAATGAAAACAAAAATCCCGATGATCATATAATTAAAAGAATGGTTGAAAATGGCAATAAACTGAGAAGCAGACTCCCTTCCGGTATGTGAAGATTCAATACTCAAAGAGAAGCAGGTTTTCTCTGAGCTATCAATCTCAAGCTTCAAAGTATTCCTATTCCCAGAGTTTCATCCAAGCAAAATGATATACGACAGTATCATCTGACTACTGCTGCACCAGAAATGACCAAAAATGAATACCTGGGAATCAGCTGTAGCTCCTCCAAATCTTGGCAAGAGATGCCTTGGGATGCAGAACAATATCTGTGGTCTCTCTTTATGGCAGAGTGTATATATATGACAAGGCAGGAGGCGAAAAGTCCTGGACAAAGCGCAGCTGGCTCTGCGTAAGAGTCGTGGAGAAATGGTTTTTTTTTCCCAGATAAAACGGATTCCTAGTCGTTCATTGCAATTTACACTTGTCTGGTTACCAATTTGGAAGGGTTCGATGATCAATTCCCGCCGTAGCGCGTGCGTATACTGTTCAATAACAAGGCAGGGTGGGAATTGGGAAGGGTCAGGGGATAGTTAGGAACGACGTGGCAACAGCTGAGCGGTCCAGTCAACCAAACAGAAGCGGGAAAATCCAAGAGCGCGTGGCACTTGCAGTTCTTAGCTTTGTGGGAAGACAATTTGTCATTTGTACTGTTGCACTTTTGTTTTTTTTTTCAATGTTATTGTTTTCTTTGGAGTAAACAGTTGTCGTTTTACACATGAAGGAACTCCGGCCATGCATTTAGTGATAAAATGGTAAAAACTGTGGGCCCTCTTTATATAGTGCCAACAAATGTGCTTAAGTTGTTTTCATTAAAAAAAATAAAAAACTCAACGTTCTTATATTTCAATACGACTAATGTGATGTATAATCATATAATACCTGAGTAATGTATAATTATTTTAAAAAATAATAAATTTTATTATTAAAAAATTAATTTTTTTTATATGTATCTAATATTTACTTATTTTTAAAAAAAAATCACACAGTACTTACATGCTTTACAATTGTAAATATCATTTCTATTTTAAAAATATTTATCAATTTCATTGGATAGTATCATTATTCATACTTAATTTGATAATTAAAAATATATGAAAATAGTAAACGTACAATTTATTTATAAGTTTTTATATAATTATATTTTAAATTAAAATATTTATATGAAATGCTATTATTAATTTTATAAAAATACCTCTAAACTTTTTCTCTAATTCAAAAAGAAATCAATTTTAATATATATATCATCTTATAATAAGATGAAAGTATCGTTATCATTACTCTTAAAATATAAAATAATTACTCTTAATACAAGAGGATCCACGTAGTCTTTCCATGATATCTTTCGTCTCTTTAAAAAGATATCTTCTAGCTCAATATAGAATTTATGTTATATGTTTTAGAATGTATAGTTTTCGTGTATTTCTTTAAAAAAGAAGGTGATTCTCACTGTTAATAAAATAAATTTTTATATCAATTTTAAATTTAATATTTTAAAGAAATACGCGAAAAACTGTGTATTAACAAAAGGGGGAGGAATCACCTAGCTGGCAGCTACCGTTTTCAATTTTGTTTTTAAAATGATTAAGAAAATTTTATTTAATATTATTATAAATTTTTTTATATTTAAAAATATTAAAAAATAATGTGAAAAAAATTAAAATATATATATATAAACCTAGCGGCAGCTCTCACGGTTGCTCTAGGATCCTTAAAATATTAATGATTACGAACAAAGGAATCTTTCCCGACAACTGTAATATTCAGAGCTCCAGACCAGTCCTCATTTTTCATTCCGTCACGGACCAACTGTCAGAGTACCCTCTCAAATACTTTTGAGTCAAATTCTCAATCCGTCGTGATTCCTCTGCCTACTAAATACTTTTCCTAAGAGTAAAATGTACCAATAACTTTCTATTTTTAAAAGTGTAATGTTATAGACAGTTATTTTTATATATTTTTTATATATTTTATTGATATAATTGACTGAATTAATTTTTTTTAATATCCAACTAATCATATCACTGAAGTGCATAAAAGAGTGCATAAAAAAAACTGCACATAAAATTTTTGTTTTTAAAATGAAAATGTTAGGGTCATGCATTGTAATTTATTGTAACTTGTATGATGGTGTAAATGTATTTTTTTTTTAACATTTTTTAAACTATTTTAAGATTTTTGAGAAAAAATAAGAATTACAAATTTATTAATAAAACATTTTCTTAACCATTAAGGCATTATTTAGATATAAAAAATATCTCAATTCATCTTATTTTATATATTTTTTTTAATTATTATAATTTTATCAAATTCTTAAATAAAATATAATAAACAATTCAATTTTTTTAAATCCTAAAATAAAAATAATATTCTAACAATATTATATTCAATTTTCATTTTAATTCATCTCATCTTAACCCAACTCACTATCCAAACATTTTCTAATTTTTTTTAAAAATAAAATCAGCCGCTTCTCTCGGTAGGATAAGCATTTTAAATGCTACTTAAACTAAGAATTATGAAGAAATTTATGGCCTAACTCATTTCATAAAACCAGTTCAACAAGAAAGATTTATTCATTACTTATGAATATGCCTAAGATTTTGTCTATAGGTAATATGTGATTTATTCCTCAATATCCTCCCTTACGTTCATGTTAGTATTTTTCTTGGTCCTTATCACGGAATAAATAGTGCGGGCCTCATTCATCATGTGACAGGTTCTGATACTATAAAAAAATTCATGAGCTTAACTTATCTCAGAAATAAATGAGAGTAGTAAATATGTGATAAATGAGTGATAAGCTTATCATTGTCTATTTTTTTATCAAAATTTTATTAAATCAATAACAAAAATTATTAAAGTGATAAAATATATGTCATGTCATGACTAGTTGTAGAATGACACATGTAATATTAATAAATATATAATTAATATTATGATAGGTTTAAAATTGCATACTCAGCGTAAAATAGTATAAACAGTATAGAATTAGAATAAAATAAATATATAAAATTTGAAAATAAACTAGAATTGCATCTCATTTTTTAAGTTTATTTATTACTGTAATGGTTAATTCAAATTCATTCATTACAGAATATGAGAATATAACGGTCGCCCGGAGATAATATAAAATCAATAATTTAATTTAATTATTACCTTAATTTAATTTTCATAATAAATATAATATATACTTTTTCTCATTCTCTCTCATTCAAAGTCTATCTCATTCTTCTTCACCATTTTTATCTGCCTAAATTTATATTATATTTTAACTCATTTACTAGAAATAAGATTTATTATATTCTATTATACAAGGAATGTATTCTATTTTTATTATGCCAATTAATTAATATTAGATATTGTTATAAAATGTACAAGTTTCGAACATTTATTTAAAAAAAAAATAGAGAAATCGATTCATCTTGAAAAATTAATTTTTTATATAAATGTTATATTTATTTATTTTATTTTAAAAATATATATATATATATATATAAAATTTACATATTTTAAAATTATAAATATCATTTCACTTACCAATTAGTGTGTCAATGTCGTATTAACAGTGACAAGTGCTGGAGTCTGAACCTTTCCGGCCCCAAACTGATAAGGTTCACAGATTTGCTCTTTGTACCAAAATCTAGCGTCCAGAGGCTCCAAATCAAGGAGATATACTATCAGTGAACAACGTCGCCACCATTCTTTTTACCAACTGCCCACCTTTTTAAAGTCCCCTCGTTGTCTCTACGTACGCTTACCATGTGCCCACCATTGTTATTTTCCTTATAATAGCCCATATTATATACCAATCTCATGAAAAAAGGGAAATCAAAAGAAAATAATGCTATCAATATGATATCATTTATATTCCCAATTGTCTTATTAAGGCTTACCAGGTCATTTTCTTGGGCATTCCTTCTAAATTAATAAGGTTTGGGTTTACTTGAATTTAGAATACTTTTGCTTATAATGGAATATGTTCTTTTCTTTCTATATAAGAAGATGATATACAAAATCTTATTTATAGCTTTTCACTCTTGGCGAACGAACGAACGAACGAATGTCTTGTGTAAATAAAAAGTTTCAAGTAAAATAATATGTATAGGTGTCACACTCCATTCTCTAGGGTTAGAGAAGTTACGTGATTACGTACGTATAGTCATGTAAGAGATTTCATAATTTAATAAATCTAATTAAATAAATAATTAAAGTTTGTAAATATATCCAATTTTTCCATTTAAGTCTAGCTCACTTGCTTGTGTTTATTATTCTTACCTGAATAGTTAAAAATACGAAATAAAATAATATGAATATAATACTCAGTGAAAAACTCATCATAATATAAACATAACAAACATAAAAATTTCCATGTTGAGAGAATAAAATCATATTGATCATATTTATACTTATGCTATAAATGAATGATCTTTCTAAATTAACTGATTGACTAACATATTTAACTTTGTGTGTAAGGTAGGACACCCACCCCAAGAGTTGCTGATTTTATTCTGGCATATTATGGTGGTTTACGCTCGAGTCTATGGCTTTGTACATCCACCTTAAAATTGCATTAATGCTATATATTTGAATGATTATTTGATTAAACTGGTATGATTGTATCTTGTATCCGAATCTAATAAAATATTTATAAAAGAGATTTTAAAAATAAATGTTAAAAAGTTTATGAATTTAAAAAATTGATGAATAGGTTAAAAACATTTATCTCATTATTCCAGATAGAATTGAACGTGACAGAAACTAGATTGAAACTCAATTCGTCATTGGTGACATCAGATGATAAAGATAAATACCCAAAAATAGCGACAAAATTATGACATTGCTCCTGATTGAAGCGTTGAGGTCAAAGTTGGAAGGAAACTGGTTGTTCAATTCCCATGCAAAACAAAACCAACGGCAGGCACCAAACCCGATGGCCAATAATTCAGAGTCCAGACCCTCCACCCGATGGTTCTCATGCGTTGGAATCACACACTGAGCTATCATGCTATCCGCTGTCAAGTGTCAACTGTCACAAACTGCCAAATATTTTATGGTTAGAACGTCGAAGATCAAAATCCCAAGCACGTGCATGTAGAGTTAAAATTCTGACGCTATGAAAGGTGGGTTTCATTTAAAAAGAAAAACAAAAAAATAAATCATCCTACTTTTTGCGCCTATTTCATTTTTATTATTTTTATTTTATTTTATTTCATTTAATTATTATAATTTTTATATAAAATAAAATAAATGATTTCTCTTTTTTAAATTTTGATACAAAAATAATATATTTTAATAATATTTTATTTAACTTTTAACTTTAATCTCAACTCATTTCTAAAAACAAATAAGACCTAGTTAAATCACTCTTAATGAAATAGTTAAAATTAAAAGACACTTTTAACTAATGTGATGAATTTAACTTTAACTATTCCAATCTTCACATTAGAATATTTATTTTTTTATTATATAACAATAAAATAATATAAAATAAATTTAACTTGAATTATTCCATTCACATCGAATCCTAACATTGTATTATCTATTTACTCATTACATAGTAATAAAATAATATTAATTTATTTATTTAATTTTATCATATCATATTATATATTTAAAAAAAGAAATTAATGATTATTCGTAGCAAAATAAATTCATTTATATACAGTAACATAATGAATTTAAATGAATTTATTCATGCAAAATAAATTTATCTCAATAATATCCAGTATATCTCAATAACGGACGTAGCAAAATGAATTTGTTCATGCAAAATAATTTTATAGCAAGAGAACTATCATCGAGTATATAGAAGAATGAGAATAAGAAAAAGAATAAAGAGAAAGAATAATAAAATATAAATTTGATGTATCTATAAGTGTTTTTGGTACCTTATCGTATCGGTCATTAGGCCGGTACAGGTATGGTACCTGTTTCCTATCGGCCCGTACATATTTCGGCTTATATCGACCAGTATTTCGATATTTTTTTCATTTTTTTAAGCTATAATCTCATTTTTTTAACCTAAATTCATACCAGACTAATTATAATTTATATATACATATATATTCATGTATAATTTATTCATATATAGACTATTATTTTAAAATTTAATTTATATATATGTTTATATATATAATTTATTTATATATCGACTATTTCGAAACAGTACACGAAACGGTACCGGTATCGAAATATTTCGTTCCAGTACCTTAACCGGTACAACATCCGGTACGGTATTCAAAATATTCGTCTCTACAGTAGTTTTCAAACTTGGAAATAATTTTAAAAATTACTGTAGCTAAATCTAATCCATTGCACTTGATTTTTGTTATCCAATAGCTAAATACTCAATGGATTTAGTTTTTAGCCAATCCATTGAGAATGCTCTTAAATCCATAATTTTGACCTTTTACAAAATAAAATGATATTTATAATTATTGAGAGTGTGTAAATGTCATATAATTATTGTTAAAAAATAGATAAATATAGGATTTATAAATTAATTTTTTAATAATAAATTTTACTTTTTTTTAAAATAACTATATAATACTTACATAGTTCACTGTATCTAATATTACTTTTTTATAAATTGATAGATATGGATTTAAAAGTTGAAAAATGCTTGGGAGCAGACAATGAATCTACCATTTCATTACGACAATTTTTTATTTTATTTAATGGTTAAGTAAATATTTTTTATTAAAATTATAATTTTTTAAAAAAATATTTAAAAATATGAAAAACGGCTCTTAAAAGTTTTCAATATCTCTGCCGTGGCAGAGCCGTTTCAAATCAGTCTCAAATTTGGCACGTGATGACGCGTTATAAACAAGGGTTTTGCTACACAACCTCCTAACACTCCAATACTTCACATTTTTTCAAATTTTTAATATTTTTTTTTGAATTTATTCTTTTTAAATTAATTTAATTATTTTATTTATTATTTATATATTAAATATTTGATAAAAGATAAAATAATAAAAATTAAAAAAAGGATAGGATGTTGGGGTGTTGTGTAGATTTTTTCTATAAACAATTATAAAGTCGACGTGCATCAAATAGATATGCAGTTAGCCTCCTCTGTTAGCAACAAATATTATGAAATTTTAAAAATAAAAATTAAATAATCTAAAATTTTGGAAAAAATCAAACTATAAAGAATTATAAAATTATTTTCTTAAAATGATTATTTTTTAAGAAAATTATTAGAAAAATAAAAATTCAAAAGAAACATTAAAAAATATTTCATACAAATTGAAGAATTATAAAATTATGTTTTTTTAAAAAATACAAATGTATGAAATTATTATGAGAAATTTAAAAACTCAACAAAATAAGAAATTATTAACTTATTGGCTTTTAGAAAAGAAAAAAGAGCAGGCAGGGGCGGAAATCATTTATGAAAGGAAAATGCTAGTCGAGCCCTCAAATTTATTGCTTATGTTTATGTATTTTATTTTTTTAACTTAATGATTAAAAAATTGATTATTAATAAAGTTGTATATTTTTTAAAAAAATTTTTAATGATTAAGGATGTTAAAAAATTGATAATAAAAACAATCTCTAATTTGTAGTAGCGGTACACCCATCGGTAAGTGGTGGACGGCCTGCTAGCACCATCTTTTATGAAATATTGTTGTGAACACTAGACGAATGCTACTAATTCACAATTATTTAACAACTTTGTAATAAAATATTTTTTTTTAATTCAAACACATCAAAATCAAAATAGAAATCAAAGAGATATTAAAAGAAATTCATATTTTAATAAGTAGTTGTGTAATGGTTGGATCTTTATCATTTTGGTTGTTGATATAATCCTATTGGGGGTAATGAAAACATTTTCCTTGTTCACTTTTACAAAACTCTCGTCTCATTCTAATTATTATAATTTTTTCAAATCTTTATACAAAATAAAATAAATAATTCAATTTTTTCAAATCTTAATACAAAAATAATATATTCTAATAATATTTTATTCAACTTATCTCATCTCATATCTGAAAATAAACAAGACCTCAATTGGTATACATCGTCAACATTATCAAGCGCAGCACACAATCAACATGGGTTTGATACAAGAAAGGAGATGATGAACTTTGTTAATTAGTTCCCAAAACCAAATGGTCCATTTTCACGTAAAGTTTTGAAAGAGATTCGAAAATCCTTTTGCCTATTTTAAGCACTCACCAAAACAACTGGATTTTGCCATTTGGAATAGTAACTTTGCCACGGGAATAGGCCATTGTCACGGCCATTTTAAGCCCAGCCCATGTTTGGGGATTTTCGTTTTGCTGGCCCATGCTGGGGGTTTAAAGCTTACACTTTGCCTCTTAATATGCTGGGTTAAATGAGGTTAAAGGAAGTCAACAAATAAAATATATATATATATATATTTTAAAATATCCTATTTATCATGTCCTCTTAATATTATCATTTCAATTAAATCAGAAAAATTAATATGTATAGCCCTGTATAATTATTACCATACCAACATATCATTATCAAAAAATAAAATAGAAATAGTACTCGGAGTACACACAATTCTTATATAAAGAGATTTACGTACTGATGTGACTTAATATGATACGTTATATTTATATTACAATAAAAAAAAAATTTATAATCTAATAAATTACATTAAATCACGTCAACATATAGACTTATAGTTCTTACTTGTGTAAGATTTAGTGTTGTATTTTGCAGAAATTTGGTGGCATGGGTGATGACTTTGAGGACAGTTGATCCTTCCATGCAAAGCAGTACTGGTCAAGTTATTTTCAGGTTCATAAAACTCTTACGGCCTTGCCCTTGGTGAAGATCCACGTCATAAAAAAGAAGAAGTTTGTGATATTGCTCAACTAGTTGAGATCCTGTACTGTGGAAACAATGCAGTTGGCCTAGATGTGCATATATAGTGAAGGAAAAGGCAAGTTTGCATCCAACACAACATCATCTAATCAAGATCACATGACAAAGATAGTAATAATGTTTTTATCCCTTAAAAATGGAAAAATTTTCATTCAAATCAAGGATGCGGTGATGAAAACGGAAGGTGGCTTGGTGGATAATTAAATGCCTGCAAGGCCGCCTTTCATAAAATAGAATAAAAAAACATGTTAATCTACAATATTCTATGGACACTCCTCTTAATTTAAAAGGTTTTCCATATGGGCAACAACAGTAATTTTAATGGTTTGAATATTAAAAGTAATATTCGATACAGTCATAAGACGTGTAAGTTTTATACATTTTCAAAAGTGGAGCATATAATTAGAAAATAGGATTTTTTTTTATGGGTTCTAAATTTATCTATTTTTTTCAAGAATAGTGTTACATCTACTTATAATTTTACTTACTATTGAATTAAAATAAAAATTTATTTACTATTTTACTTGCAATACCCATTTTGTTAGTTTTCTTTTGAAATTCAAATATATTATGATTTTCAGCATATCAATAACTGACATACAGATAAATAAGTTTTTTATAAGTTTTTCTTAAGTACATTTATTTTATTTTTTTCAAAGAAAGCATATCAAACTTGCACACATTCAAATTATAAAAATTATTTTGTAAGTATTAATTCGAAGCTTAAACGAAAAAAATTAAATCGTTCTCGTTTGGTTACACAAATGAGGTTAGATGAGATATAAATTAAAAGTTAAATAAAATCTTATTAGAATAGATTTTTTTAATATTATTTTTTATTTTAAAATTTTAAAAAATTGAATAGTTTTTTATATTTTATTTAAAAATTTTAAAAAATTAATAATAATAGTATATCATACAAAAAAGAGGAATATAAACGAGGAATTAAAAAAGAAGCAAAAAGTTTATCAAAAAAAGAAGAAGCAAAAAGTGAGATATGACATGGCAAAGATTCATTGGTCTTAGAAAACCACTCTACTGGTCTTCACCTGAGGGGATCCGGACCCCTAAAACCCTCGTTACAAGGAGGTCTTTCTTTCATTTCACTTCCTCGAAAGGGTCGAATTCTCTGCTTTCGATGGAGACCGCGGACATGGATGTCGAAGAACAGCCGCATTCAGATCCCAGTCCAAACTCTTACAAGCGGTTTGGACTTAAAAATTCATTTCAGACCAATTTCGGCGATGACTACGTTTTCCAAATCGTCCCCAAGTACGATTTTTTTACCTCCCTACTAACATAATTTTCCTTCGAATTTCTAATTTTTTGGACGAAAACTTAGGAAGAGAGGACAAATTGGATTTGAGTCCTATAAATCACCCCCTAATTGACATACTCAAAGCTTTAAATTAGGTTAGTGGGCCTTCACCATGCATTTTCGGTCGTGTGCTTTTCCAAACCTTTCTCGGGAAACAAACGAGTAATTTTTATCAATGAGATAACTTATTACTTTTATTAAAAAAAAATTTTATCTGGGATTTTAGGAATTGTGTTCAGTTGTATTTTGGGAGTTGATTTTTTTGTCTGGTTTTGGATGTAAGGGAGGATTGGACGGCAATGGCTGTGTCATTGTCTACAAATGCGGTGAAGCTGTACTCACCAGTAACTGGTCAGTACTACGGAGAGTGTAGGGCTCACTCTACGACTATAAATCACATCTCATTCTCGGGTGCATCGACCCCACATGTATTGCACTCTTGCTCTTCTGATGGAACCATTAGAGCTTGGGATACGAGGTCATTCCAGGAGGTAGTCACTTAGTCTCTCTCTCTTTGCATTCAGATTTATATGTATATGGTTATGTGGTATCTTAATATTTTTGTGTGTTTTGTGAGTAAATTCATTTTAGAACGACTGATTCTGTTTTTTGTTTATTTTGTTTCATTCTTGATAATGTAGGTTTCATGTATAAGTGCTGGCAATTCGCAAGAGGTCTTCAGCTTCTCGTTTGGAGGATCAAATGAAAACCTTCTTGCTGCAGGATGTCAATCCCAGGTTTGATGTCTGTAGCAGGAGATTAATGATATTGAGTGTTATGAAATGTTAGTTTTCTGATTTAGATATTTCTAGTTTTTGTGAAATTTTATGCATTTATTATTTCCACACATATAGGATAGCTATGTCTAGAGATGATGTTTCCAGAGGATAATATGCTTTTCTTCTTTCTTTTTTTTTTTCTTTTTCATTTGTTTGTTAGACAAAAAGGTTAGCGAAGTGCAGAAATTACTAGTTTCTTACGATTATCTTCTCTTGCATCATTTTTATGAAGATACACTTCTGGGACTGGAGGAACAAAAAACAAGTTGCTTGTTTGGAGGACTCTCACGTGGATGATGTTACACAGGTTTGTCTGATGCCTATGCCTGTGAAATGTGTCCTTATAACAGATTGAGCCATGCTCACTTATTTACCAGTTTATGCATAGGCAAATAGTGATATAAATTAGTTTTTAATTTGCCCTTATCAAGTACTTGAAATGTGTTAGAATGCAACTTCTACAGTCAGGTGTATTAGTTGATTTAGGATGGAGCATGTATTAAGAGACCTAGATGCCCATATGGAATGGTATGTTATGTAGGCCAAGCTTGCATTGTACTTAATTTGTGATACCTGTACTTGTCAAAAAAAAATTATTTTGTAATACTTGTCTTGGAAATGTCACAACCTGGTTTTTCCACTGACTTCTTTGAAAAGTTTCAGAAAAAAATTGTCTGGTGTGCTTATGTGATCTATTGTCATGATAGGGTGGTGAAGGGATCTAATTGCTTGATTATATAGATCATTTTTGGAACACGTGTTTATTCTGACTTTTCCGTACCTTTGTGGTTGTTGGTAGGTTCACTTTGTTCCTGACCATCGGAGCAAGCTTGTTTCTGCCTCCGTGGACGGCTTGATATGTATATTTGATACTGAAGGAGATATCAATGATGATGAACATCTGGAATCAGTAAGCACAAGCCTGTAATTTGTTGAAATTTATGTCCAAGTGAGTTGATTAGGAGTGATGGGTCAATGGTCAGTTATTAGGAATTGTAAACAAATTATTGGTCATTTACGTGACAATTGCTGAAAAATGCAAGTGGGCTTTTGGTAATCAGGAAATTTGGTAGCAGTAATTTCTCACTTTCAGAATATGACTGAGGTTATCATCTTATTTGATAAACAACTTGAATAGAGATCTTGTATATTCCCTTCCAATATGGGACACTGTCTTGGAAGAATCAATATAACTTTATGCGTTGTAGGCCTACATGGTATCATGTGCCGTGTAGGCATTCTTGTGAAAGCTTTTATTTTTAGGTCCTCAGGTTAAAAGGGTTTCTGGGTAATGTCTTTTATATATTCTAATTTGCACCCATATATATTCTAATTTATAATTTGACTTTTTGTCATCAAGAACAGAAGGGAACAACTATTTTTATTATATTTAGGATTCATCTCAATGGTATTGAACTATTAAATTGCTTTGTTAGTCAAAACTTGTTTAGTTTCAGTTCACATCTTACTTCTCATAGGCATTTCTTTTTGTGGTTCTTTGTCAATTAATTGCTTTCCAGTATTTAAGGGCATATGTTTTTTTTACTTGGAAAAAGGATTTTATTTTATTTTTATTTTTTATTTTTTTTACTGCAAGATTTCGTACTAAAATACTGACAAAAAAAAAAAAGAGCACGTGTCAAAAACTTAGTATTTGACATACGTAATCACATTATATGACACATTAAGCGCTTCAGCTAGAGTCTGGCACAACGCGTGGTTCTTATTTGATAAGTTTTACAACCATGTAGGTAATAAATGTGGGAACTTCAGTTGGGAAAGTGGGGTTTCTTGGAGGGAGGCAGCAAAAGCTCTGGTGCTTGACCCACATTGAGACCTTAAGGTATTAATAATTTCTCGTTACTGGTATAGACAACTTCATCATTAGAATAATCTTTAGATAAAATGCTACCCTTTTACCTTCTTCTCTTGTGGGAATCATGAGTCATATTTTGTTGGGTGTAATGTGACATGTGTACCCCTGTGACCTTACGTATGGGGTGACTCGAAAGACGTTCTCTCTCTCTCTCTCTCTCTCTCTCTCTCTCTCTCTCACACACACACACACACACACAAAAACAGTCACGTGCAAACTCACAAAAGACGTTCTTTATACATGCTACATCCATCTGAAGTTGCAATCTATGCTGTGCATCATATTTCTTGGCCCACCTCTTCAATTCATCTCGTGTTATTTTTGCTTGAAACTTATTTTTACTCTGATTGGCCGTCCAATTATATGTTAAATGCTGATAGCTTACTGAATATCTGCTCATTGTAGTGTTTGGGACTGGAAAGGTGCAAAAAATGAAGCAAGCTTTCAAGATGCTCGTTTGTTGGCCTCCAATAGTTGGGCGTTAGATCATGTAAGTGTTTCATGTTAATAGAATCTTCTCATTTTAATCAATCGGTAGAAGTACTATGATTCATGTTTACTTACATGTGCGAAACTTACCCATTACTTATTAAAAAATGTAGCAATAACGCTACCCTTGGAAAGAAGCAGCCAAGTCCATGAGTTAGTTTGATTACTTGTAGTAAATAAAGATACAAGAGGGCCAGAAAGATCACAAAGTCAAGCAGTTAAATGTGAACCATGATTCTGCAGCATTACCAACCGAATCACCTATTTTGTGCATATCAACCATGCTTTTGCTGTAGTCAAGTTAAAGGCTCTTTTAGACAAAATGATCACTGAAATTCTTATGTTCTACCCAAGTAAATTAGTAACCTCACTTGGAACTTTTGTTGGGCAATCACCTCTAGGCATGTAATTATTGGCAAGAAAAGTTAAAATTCTTTAGTTGCTACCATGCAGCAATTGGTTGCAATTTTAACAGTTGAGATTTGCATGATATCCATGTAGACTCAAAGAAATAAACTTTTGACATGTGTTAATTCCATACCAATTCCCTTCCAGAATTTGCTGCATCGAGCCACATACCTAGTACACTTTTGTTTTGGCAGGTAGAGTATTTTGTTGATTGTCACTACTCAGAAGAAGCTGAACAGTTATGGGTGATTGGTGGCAATAATGCCGGCACTTTAGGCTACTTTCCAGTAAATTATAATGGAGTGGTAGCGATAGGATCCCCGGAAGCAGTTCTTGGGGGTGGGCATACAGGTGTTGTCAGAAGTGTGATGCCTATGTCAAGTTTGCAGGGTGGCTTAGCCCAAAACCAAGGCATTTTTGGATGGACAGGTGGTGAAGATGGCCGGTTATGTTGCTGGTTGCCTGATGATTCTCCTCAGATAAACCGATCATGGATTTCAAGTGCACTGATAATGAGGTCCCCGAGGACTCGCAAGAAAAGCAGGCACCATCCCTACTAAGCAATGCCATTATTTAGTGGACTTTGTAAGTTTGTATCGTCCTGTATCTTTCTTTCTGTTTGTTAAGACAGATTCTATCCATTTTGTTTTAGTTCTTTTCCTTTTTTCTTGTGAGGTCAATAGAACCATGTTATATTCATTACCGTGTCAACTTATGAACCATTAGTATATATTCATTATCTAATCAGAATACAGAGCATAGGAAAACAAGATGCGTTTATGAAGAAAGTAAAACCTTTCGATAGACCCTTTGGTTTTTTGTTTTTGTTTTTTTGTTTTTTTTTTGAGTTTGACAATTCAGACGATTTTTCCTTTTGCAGATTTTGTGTACAATATAAGGAGACCAGGAAAAGATGTAACAACTTACGAGACTACATTTTCCTCCCCTCAGCACCATGGTGGAGGGAGGAGCTCCCTGCAGCCCCTTTTCCTGCCGCTCAGCCTGATCAGATCCACTTCTCTCTCTTTTAAACTTTCCTTTCTCATTTCATGAGTTTTGCTGTCAATTTTTTGTCGAAACCACTTCTTCAGATCTTTTGCCAACTATGTAATTAATTTCTTATGCTGTGTCTACTGCGTTGAATCGTTTTTCAGGTATTCTCATCCCCTTCCCTCTTATTTAGTTCTCAATTATCTTGCTAAGTACGAACCTTCGATTTCGAACTCCAACTCAAACCTAAAAAAATCCCAATTAGGAACAAGTTTTTGAATCCCCAATCACGGAATCATCACAGCTCGAGAAAAAGCATCTTCACTTATAGCAAAATTGGAAAGATCTGGGTTTTCCCATCACTCGACGGTGAGGACGGCGTCTTCTCTCTCGCGTCGTCGTAGCCAGATCACCGTGAATAGGAGAAATGGCTTCATCGGCGACCCATCTTCCACCGGCGATGTCATCGGCGTCTCAGCACTAAGTGTGCGACAGTGCGACTCATCTTCCACCGGCGACCGCAACAGAACTCTCTCCTGGAGTCCCACCGCACGGCTTCTGGATCCCCGGTGACTATACGGACACCGGCGACTGTGCCAGAGGTCTCCGGCGACATACTGACGGGCCGACGGAGGTCGCCGGCGTGAAAAAAAAAAAAAAAAAAAAAAAAAAAAAAAAAAAAAGAGAGTCCAGATCTGGGTTTTTGCATTCACAATTTGTGGCTGCAATCCAGATCTGTGGAAGGAGGAGGACTCTCCGTCGGTGTGATCGGTGTGTTATGGCTGTTTCAAGGGAAGTAGTTGTTGAGTCTAAGCTGATTAGCCTCACAAAGGAAGGAAATAATATACGTTTTTCAGAACACGGGTGGAAGGAGAGGTATGAACTTTTGGTGGGCAGAAACACATCTTTGTGGTTGGTAAAGGTATTGGAGGATTGCCTGAAGGGGGGAAAGAAGGATGTGTATTCGGTAATAAGAGAAGGATATCGTAGTTTTGTTGCTCAACGATGCTGGAATAGGCGTGGGCGCTATTTGTCGATTGCCGAATATGGAAAAGAAGGTAGAATCCGCTTGCTCTGTTTTCCAGAAGGTGAAGGTGGATGGGGATGGAGGAGAGTGAAGAATATGGCTCTAGAGTTGCTTCAGACCAGAGGAAATGGGTATGTAAAGGGTGGAGGGGGGCAGAGCAATAAAGTGGTAAAGTCCTCAAACAAGATGCCCAGATCCTTTAAGGAGGTCCTCACGTCGGGATCGGTGTACGTGCAGGCCGGAGGTGCAAGCCATGTAGCTGGGGGGGATCGAGCCCCACGCCATCTTCAAAATGCAGAGTCGGGCAGGGTAGTTGGATAGGAGATGTGGGTATCCAGCAAACGTCTGTTGGAGCTACAGGGCCAGTTGAGGAAGTTGCAGAAGGACATGGAAGAAGTCAGAAAATGTGTCGGGCTGATTCAGGAAACAGGAAGGAAAATGGAGGATGAAAAGGGGAGGTCTGGAACGGTGGGCCTGGAGCTGGGGGCCTGTAGCCCAAATACCATGGTAAGTCCCCCTCTTATTGTGTACGGGACTAAGGCTTCCACGAGTGGAGGGCCTCGTGTCGGGCCTGGGCCTCCTCAGCCCAGGTCCAATTCGGAAGACCCAGTTATAGGCGTATCCTCTAAAGAGGTTGAGACACCACAGAACTCGCCGACAGTGGTACTGGAGACCGTCGACGAGATTCCGGCAGCTCCGAGGCTGAGTGTAATAGAGATGATGCCGCAAAGCTCGCCGACGGTGGAGAGAAGGGAGGCGAGCTCACAGATGACGCCGATGACGGCGATGGAGCATTCTGATGGGGTCCCGACGGTATGCATGAAAGAGATGGGTTTAGTGTTGATGGAAGATCAGGGTAGAGTCGTGAGGGAATCGGATTCAGGCGAGGAAGAGGGAGATGGATCTGAGGATTTGAGGCTGTCGGTGGATGGGGATTTGTTGTTTCCTGATGTCAGTGGTCAGTTGGGGTTGGAAAATATCTCTTTTGAAGATGATATACACGGTTTCCAGAACTGTAGGAGGGAGGATCCTGTTCCTTTGAATTTTTATTTTTCAGATCAATCGAAAGTGTCTGAATGGGTCTTTCATAAGGTGAAAGAGATCCAAAAATTTGTGGGGATAGAATGTGATGGATACGAGGAGCAATTTATGGCATTGCTCACAGCGATCGAGGAGGGGCATAATCAAAAAAACAAAGGCCAATCGAAGAAACAGCGGGAACTGAGAAGATTGACATGGTCTATGAATATGGAAGGCAGCTCTAGAAGGGGTAGAGTGAAAGGTAAGGGGCTGGCTGGTCCCCAATGAAGCCTAAAATTGTTTCTTGGAATGTCCGTGGGTTTAATGAGATTAATAAGCGCCTACGGATTAGGAATATGCTTCGGGAGTGGAAAGTGGATATAGTATGTTTGCAAGAGACAAAATTGAAGACGATCGATAGGAGGATTGTGAGGAGTTTATGGAGTGGAGTACATGTGGATTGGGCATACTTGGCATCTAACGGGGCGTCGGGTGGGGTGTTGGTGTTGTGGGATAGGAGGGTGGTGGAAAAGATAGATGAGTTTATTGGACAATACATGATAGCTTGTTCGTTTAAGGGTGTGTCCGATGACTTTTTATGGGCTTTTGCGGGTGTTTATGGCCCCAATGTAGACATGGATAGAAGGTTACTGTGGGAAGAATTAGCCGGGGTGTATACTTGGTGGGATATTCCATGGTGCATTGGAGGAGATTTTAACGTTGCAAGATTCTGTAGTGAAGTGGATGGAAGTAGAAGAATGAGGCCAGCCATGGAGGAGTTCTCGGAATGTATTTCTGATCTGAATTTGGTAGATTTGCCACTAGCCGGAGGTACCGCAACTTGGTCTAACAATCAGTCATGGTCTCGACTGGATCGTTTCCTAATCTCCCCAGAATGGGAAAGCCATTTTTCGGATGTATGGCAAAAGCGACTGCCCCGGATAGGTTCAGACCATTGGCCCGTTTTGTTGGATTGCGGAGGGTTAAGTAGTGGCCAGCGGCCTTTCAAATTCGAAAATATGTGGCTTAAATCTGAAGGTTTTGTGGAGAGGGTTAAACAGTGTTGGTCTTCCTACCAGTTCCAAGGTACGCCCAGTTTCATTTTTGCTGGCAAGTTGAAAGCACTCAAAAGAGATTTAAGAGTATGGAACACGGAGTCTTTCGGAAATGTAGGAGAAAACAGAAAAATAAAGTTGCTGGAAATTCAAGAGATCGAGAGGCTTCAAGGGATGCATCCACTTTCACAGGAAGAATTAGGTCGGAAGGCTGAGCTGATTGCAGATGTTGAGAGGTTGATACTTCTAGAAGAAGTGTCATGGCGTCAAAAGTCTAGGGCATTATGGTTGCGGGAAGGAGATAGAAGCACAAGGTTTTTCCACAGGATTGCAAACTCACATAGAAGAAACAATAATATTGAGATGTTGAAAATTGAAGGGGTGGAGTGTAGAGATGAACAGACGATTCACAATCATATAGTTGACTTTTATGAGAACTTACTTACAGAGCAAGCGGGATGGCGGCCTCCTTTGAATGGGATGGTTTTTGATACTCTTGAGCAAAGTGATGTGTTGAGATTGGAGAGGGAGTTCCAGGAGTTAGAGGTTCTTGAGGTAGTGAAGAAAATGAATAGGGACAAAGCTCCAGGACCGGATGGGTTCTCAATGGGATTCTTTCAGGATTGTTGGGAAGTAATAAAGGAGGACCTGATGAAGGTGTTCCAAGAGTTTTATATGGTTGGAAAATTTGAAAAAAGTCTAAACACTACTTTCCTTGCACTGATACCGAAGAAGGTAGGGGCTTTGGAAATCATGGAATATCGACCTATTAGTCTAGTGAATGGGGTATATAAGATAATCTCAAAAGTTCTTGCGAACAGACTGAGTGAGGTGGTGGGGAAGATTGTTTCAAATCCGCAGAATGCTTTTGTAAAAGGAAGACAGATTCTAGATGCTGCGCTTATTGCAAATGAATGCCTTGATAGTAGATTGAAGACTGAAAATTCTGGGTTCTTGTGTAAATTAGACATGGAAAAGGCATATGATCATGTCAATTGGGAATTTCTTCTCAATTTGCTAAGGAGATGCGGTTTTGGGGAGAGATGGGGGAAATGGATCCATTGGTGCATATCGACGGCGAAGTTTTCAGCGTTGGTAAATGGCGGAGCAGTGGGCTTTTTTAATAGTTCACGTGGGTTGAGACAAGGGGATCCGTTGTCACCTTTGTTGTTTGTTATAGTCATGGAAGCTTTAAGCAGGATGATCACGGCCTTGGTTACGAATGGCTTCATTGAGGGCTTTAAGATTGGAACTCCGGAGATGGGCATTATTAATATTTCTCACCTATTGTTTGCAGATGATACACTTATCATGTGTGGAGCGGAACAGAACCAGATGCAAGCACTGAAGGCTTTATTCCTTTGTTTCGAGGCAGTGTCCGGGTTGAAGGTGAATCTTGAGAAGTCAGAATTGGTGCCAATCGGGGTAGTGCCTAACAAGCGCCAGCTAGCTAGATTGTTGGGGTGCAAGTTAACGTCATTACCCATGACTTATTTGGGACTTCCTCTGGGAAGCGCCTCAAGGGCGTTATCGGTTTGGAATACTGTGATTGAGAAAGTTGAGAGAAGATTGGCGGGATGGAAGAGAATGTATTTGTCTAAAGGTGGTAGGATTACTCTAATAAAGAGTACACTCTCTAACCTACCAACTTACTTTTTATCTCTTTTCCCAATACCAGCGAGTGTAGCAGCCCGTATTGAGAAACTCCAACGTGACTTCCTGTGGGGGGGGGGGATGAGGGAGGAGTTTAAGTTTCATCTGGTTAAGTGGGCAGAGGTTTGTCGTCCTATCTCGGGTGGAGGGTTGGGGATTAGAAACCTAAGGGTGTTCAATCGAGCTTTACTAGGAAAATGGCTATGGAGATATGCGACAGAACCAGAATCCTTATGGAAAATGGTGATTGAAAAGAAATATGGTGCTCTATGGGGGGATTGGTGCTCTAGAGAAGTAAGGGGGGCCTATGGTGTTGGGTTGTGGAAAAACATAAGAAAGGGATGGGGGGTGTTTAATTGCTTTGTTAAGTTACAGCTGGGTGTGGGCTTAAGGATAAAATTTTGGAGTGATGTTTGGTGTGATAATAGGGCATTGCAAGATCTATTTCCCTCTCTCTTCCAGATAGCAAGCGCAAAGGACGTTTCAGTGGCAAATGTTGTGGAGACATCGGGGGGACACATTCACTGGAACGTTACCTTTAGTAGGGCGGCCCAAGATTGGGAAATAAGTTGCTTTGCTGATTTCTATAGCCTATTATATGCCATCAGACCAAACAGGCAGCTTGAAGATGTTATGTGGTGGAAGCCGACAGCTAAAGGCTCTTTCACTGTTCGCTCATTCTATAAGGCTCTTACTATGGAGCCAAATGCTCAGTTTCCTTGGAAAAAGATTTGGAGACACAAAGCACCACCCAAAGTCTCCTTCTTTGTCTGGACAGCTTCTCGGGGAAAGATTCTCACAATTGATAACTTGAGGAAAAGGAAGATTATCATTACAGAGTGGTGTTGTATGTGTAAAGGAGGGGGAGAGTCGGTAGATCACCTTCTCCTGCATTGTGATACAGCCGGAATACTATGGAATGAGGTATTTACTCGACTAGACCTGGCATGGGTTATGCCGAAGACGGTGAAGACAGCTTTGGCGAGTTGGCCAAATTTAAGAGGAAGGCAACCAATCAAAGCAATGTGGAAGATGATTCCTCTATGCATTATGTGGTGCTTATGGCAGGAGCGCAATGAGAGGACTTTTGAAGACCGAGAAAGATCCTTAGAGGAACTAAAAGTTTTATTTTTCAGAACTCTTTGTAGTTGGGCTATAGCTGTGGATTTTAATGGCATGGTTTTTCATGATTTTCTTGTCTCTAATGTGCCTACCTAGTTAGGGCATTAGACTAGTGTAACTGGCTTTGCTTTTCTTGGATCAATATATTTATTTATTCATCAAAAAAAATTATCTTGCTAATGTAAAGAAAAAGTGTTTTTTCACGTTTGTTTAAAGAGAATTTTCATTTAATCAAAAGTTTCAAATTCCATTCCTGATTGTGCTGACACAATATTTTTATTAACCGTGTACTGATATACTATTTCAAAATTAGCAATATATATATATATATATATATACATATTTATGAACTGAAAAATTACATAAAGAATATAAGTTGAAACCCATAAAAATTACGAGACCAAAGAAAGAACTCATAAAATGTGAGTTGAAATGGTAATGCACGGGTTGAAGTGCACTTATCACTTCCCCAAAACTGCAAAATGGCGACTGGGAGCAAAATCTAAAATTTTGATCAAACAACCAAAAAAGAGGGAAGCATATTATAATCGATAAATGTAAACGACCTGAATTTACTGCAGTAGAAATAATCTGTACAAGTCTCAAATAAATAATTCTTATACAAGCTATTCTAAAAGAGTAGACCTCACTTAAAAAAATATGTAAAAAAATAATAATAAATTATTCTTTATTAATAAAACTTATTTTTTTATAAAAGATTTAAATAAAATTTTACTATTTGAATCTTGTTCCCAACTGTACCGTTCCTTGCGATTGGGATAACAAGAAAATAAGAGGGTACGTGATAGATCTGCATAAACTATCACATCTTTTCAGTTTTTTGATTAAGATAAAAATCCCGCAGTTGAGACAAGGAAAATAATACCTGCACGGGACTTGGCGCAAAGATTGCGCACAAATTTTACGTAAAAAATGATACGGTGCATTTTGCACGGAAGATCTATTCAGATTCCCTCTTCCTTCTTCCTCCTCCATTCTCATTGTTGTCCATCTCCTCCATTCTCACAATCCATTCGCAGCCAAGACCTAAGATGGTTTTTGAACATTTTCCATCTCCGAAGCTTTCCCAACCCCAAGATGGGTTTTTGAACATCCTTCATCTCCTCCATTCTCACTATCCTCCATCTCCAAAGCACAACCAAGACCCAAGATGGGTTTCCTGGACATTGCGAAAACGTTCAACAGCCACAAACTCCCATTTTAATCTCAATGTCTTTAGTTGATTTCAACAGTTAAGGTACTCTCTCTCTCGCTAAATTTGATTTCATTTTGTTCTTGACTGAAGGCAGGCAGTTCATTTCTGCAATTAAATTTGCAAGTTTTGGAACTCTATCCGGGACTTCTTGTAGTTTCCAGCATGGCACTTGTTATGCCTCAAGCTCTCTAGCTGTCTTTGAGAAGGTACTTGGTCAGCTCTTTAATTTCTTCAGTCCAATTTTGTTGAGCATTCAAATTCAATTTAATATTGTTTAAACCCAATCCAGATTCATGTTCAATCTAGAATTCACTTATATTCTGTTCTTGATTCCAGAAATGCGTAAGCAAGCATAAATGAATGCTGACTGTATCAAACAGCAATTTTGGTGCAAACCCATGTCCAAACATATCAAAAAAATTATTGGTAGAAGCTATTTGTGGGGTGGTTGGCAGAGGAGTGCAATACAGCCCAATCGAGGAACAGGTCGCGAAGGAACAACAAACTTGAATAGATTTTGAAAATGGGTTGCAAAAATCAGTGATTTTGAGATGAACACAAATGAGAGACGAAAACGGGTTGCAGTTCTTCTACGGGCAGGGAACGACGAAGGCCTCTATTCATGTTTTGTGCATTTCAGCCTTCCAGTTCCATTCGTGGGCAATTGCCCATTAGTTATCTTCTATTTTCTTTTCTTTACTTAATAGTTGACGTGGCAATCCCAACTCGTACGTGCGCCCAGCCTGCACCAAGTTCCCTGCCCGTAGAAGCACTGTTGAGACAAATAGCAATGATTCTTTTGTTTTTGACAAGTAAAAAGTGGTTAGTAGAAACAAATAGCAATGATTCCTGAACGAGCAAACCAATCACGTAACATATCAGCTTACAGAAAAGGAGTTGGAAAAAGAAATACATAATAGTATATTAGTACGCTCTCATTGATATAATTAGTAGGAAAAGACACGAATACCAGATGTTGAGTATTTTTTTCCCCCTATTTTGCTTTTTTTTTCTTTTTTTTTGGGGGGCGGGGGGGGGGGGGGGGGGGGTGGAGGGGGTGATTTTATAACTTGTAAGATTCAGTAATATAGGGCTTCTCAATAAAAAGAAAAACAACGGTACAAGCTTGTCACTTAATTCTGAGATAATACACCTACATTAACTACTCAAAATTAATCAATTCCAACTGGATTAATCCTAAGAGGTAAGCACTGGAGCAACTGAACACCTGGACGTTTCCAGAAAAATCTAACCACCCAGACAGCACATATGACTTTGGACCCAATGCACCTTCAACCCACCCACCGAAGTTGTTTTGCCATAACATGAATCAACCACGGCCACGCCCTGCACCTGTCAAGAAAAGTACGAACATTATGGCTTATTATGGATTCACATTAATCTCTAATAATCTCTGTGTGTGTGTGTATTGAATGGTAAGTCACACTGCACTAGTGGGTATTGTACCCACAACTTATGGGGAAGGAAATCCCTTTTGAGTTGGAGCTCGTTGGTCACCAGCATTAAGCAGAAATAGCATGAAAACATATAATGTCATGCAATACTCTTTTTAAATCAGTGCATAGATTTTGGTCATTGTGCTGATAGTTCTAACCAGATGTGACACCACAGAAAGGGCAAGAATAGTCAATGAGTAAGCCACTTTTACTTTTGACATAAACATAGATTAAATGTCTATCAGCACCTTGTATGATGTGACTACAAAAGCATATAACTACCACTGCGCATACTTGTAAGATGGAATTCATCGTAAGCACACTTGCATTCAAATCAACAAGAATAGAAATCACTAAGCAATATATATGGGTTTAGATAAGTTCACCTCTGCTTCCACCTGCTTTTCCACCAGATCCACCTCTGCCTCGGCCTCCACCTGAACCCTTAGCACCTCCATCTTCCAAACCACGCCCGATTCCTTTTGGTTGGCGTCCACCAGGACCATCCTCTCTACCCCTTCCTCTTCCACGCCCAACACCAGGTGGTCTCCTATCTGGAAAACACAATTGATAAAATAAGAAGCTAAATTTAAAGTAATTTCCACTTTTCTGATATAAAAGGCTTTATATTACCCCATTGGAGGGGAAAGCCTAAAAGGAACTCAAAGCAGGATCATGATTGGGATAAACAAAATCATATTCGTCAAAATATGGCATTTACAGTAAATTTTGCCAATCCTGACAAGAATGAATCCTTATAACCCTAAATTTGTGTAAAGTAAGTGATGCATCCAGCAGCAGGTTACAACCTGATTTCACAGATTCAAGAATGCAAGATGCACCTATCTGAATGCATATCTATTTAAACTATCCCCTCATTGCAGAAGTGAGTATCAGAACAAATAACCTAGATGTCTCTGATGAAAAAGTTTATACCTGAGCGGCTCTTGTCTTCCTGAACCTTATCTATCACCTAATAACACGACAGAAAAACATCTGATCAGTGAAATACAACACTAAAACAACCAAAAGAAATAAGAAAAAACTAGCCAAAGCAAATGATAACAGAATCACGGCATCCAAATTTCAAAATGTGTAAGCTAACAGTCGACATCAATTCATTCACAACAATATTGGATCCTGGAGTGTCACACCCCAATGGAAGGTCCAACCACATGACCAATACTCTAAAAAGACTAGTCAATGATAAAATTAGAGCCCCATTGGAACCTTACAAAGAGCAGGAACTTCACCTTCCCAAGCAATGTGGGATCCCATATACCACCTATCCTTATTCTTATCATATGGGGTATTACAATCTACCCCCCTTAAATTCCCGACGTCCTCGTCAGGCTAGTCTATCATATGTGGCACAACTCAAGTCTCGCATTTTTTGTTGAGATAGGTTCTAATACTATTTGTAACGCCCCAATGGAAAGCCCAAACCACATAGCCTATACTCTAAAAGGACTAGTCAATGATATAATTAGAACCCAATTGGAACCTTACAAATAACAAGAACTTCACCTTCCCAAGCAATGTGGGATCCCATATACCACCTATCCTTATCCTTATCATATGGCGTATTACACTCTACCCTCCTTAAATTCCCGACGTCCTCGTCAGGCTAGTCTATCATATGTGGCACAGCTCATGTCTCGCATTTTTTGTTGAGATATGCTCTAATACCATTTGTAACGCCCCAATGTAAAGCCCAAACCACATAGCCTATACTCTAAAAGGACTAGTCAATGATACAATTAGAACCTAATTGGAACCTTACAAATAGCAAGAACTTTACCTTCCCAAGCAATGTGGGATCCCATATACCACCTATCCTTATCCTTATCATATGGGGTATTACATAGAGTCATTCAACCAAAACAGTTGTGTTTTATGCTCATCTTGACCCAATCAGGAAAAAAAAAAAAATTGAAAAAGTAACAGCCATGTATTTGAAATAAAGGTGGGGGGGACCTAGTAGGTGGAACCCAATGCAAAAAGTGAAGCTGACTATTAATCCAAATAAAAAGCCAAGCATCTTTAATATTCATTAAATAGAAGAATTAATCAGATGCAAATAGCTTCAAAGAAAATAAATCAATAAAAAGTAGTGATAGTGCCATTCACAAAGTATAACACAAACTCTAGTCAGCCCTCACTTAATGCTGCCGGAAGAAACTAATAACTAACAATAGGAGTAGAAAGGGTGACAGATCAAATTAAGAATCTCATTATGCCTAGAAGATGCATTAGCCAATGAAAAGAGTGACACTAAAAGAACAAAAGACTGCCATATTACTTCTCTATTATCTGCAGATAATTTTAAAAATATTCTAATGTACCTCATCAGGAACTCGAAGGTATTTGATTGTATTCCCCCGGATGTAGCATTCAGGCATTCGCCAAAACCTATCTCCATCCTACATTATGATTCCAATAGCATGTGGTCATAATCTTAATCAGAATGCAATATTCATATTATCAAGAACAAACTCTTAGGAGAACAAAAGAAAATTCTTTTACAAAACATCATAGGGGCCAGCCAAAGGCAATATAATTACTTTAGAGGTACAGATGACTTCACGGAGATGAATGTTCATCCAAGTATCACAGTTGACCAAATGCCCGTTGTAGGTCTCCCCATTTTTCAGTTCCACCAGCTGTTACAACGCATGATAACTTCACAATATGAATCCATAAACATAACAAAATGCCTAGGAAGCTTTACAGACTGATGTTTATTAAAAACGTATAATAACTTCATCAAGGAGATGAAACTCTCACCATCGGATGCCCTTGGGCACTCTTAAGTAGAGAAAGTGGAAGCTACAAAAAGAAAAAAAAAAAGTGAGTAGAAAAGGTTCGTTTCAAGATTAAATTAAAATCAATATCAACCCGAATTCTCGGTTTGGTCGCGGGAAAGTCATAGAAAAGAGAATAAACTGAACTAATAAACTTGAAACATTTCATATTATTCATGAATTTCGAGGGCAAAAAAAGGCAACTTAATTGAAATCAGTACAAGCAATCGGCTCGTTTCAGTTCAGCTTCATTTTTGTGCTCTGTTTAAATAAAAACCAAAACGGTGGGAGAGAACGTTCTCGGAACCAAAGTTTCGGTTTCGCGTTTTTTCCCTCTATTTCCTCAGCAAACAAACAGAAGGTAAAAACCTTGTTCGGAACATACCATATTTTAGGGCACAGAAAGCAGGCCCAACAAAACCTGCAACAAAAAGTCATAGTCAAAATCTAATGCTTTTGAAAATACAGAACTAAGCTTTTTGCTAGATCAAGCAATATATGAAAAAATAGAGTTCAAAATGCTAACCTAAAAATAAAATAAAAAAGAAGAAGAAGAAGAAGAAAAAAACAAAGTTACTGATTGCGCTCTTACAGGCAGAGAGAGATTGCGTGTACACAGAAGATGAATTGCTTTGGCAATGAGAACCTTTTTCTTTGGCTACGTATTAGCTTTGAAACCCTAAAGTGCGATGCTCCGATCGCAGCCGGAAGGCGAAACAGAGAGAGTTTACCGACGAATCGAGCGGGTTTTTAAGGTGTTATTTTTTTGGGCGAGTACGCATAAGCTACTGTTTGGGAACCAAAGTCCTAAAGGGTTTCTTTTTCTTTACCGCTCTTGAGTTTTGACAAACGAAGAATTTATTTTTATTGGCATTGATTATTAAATTATTCGAATGAAATAATAATCCCATCTTATCACGTGATTTTATTGAAAAATTCTGTTGTCCAAATGACTAACACAATAGAGGGTGAATTGATTTGTATTAAAAAAAAAATAACAATTATAAATTAAATATATAATATAAAATATAAACAAAATATGAAATAACAATAAATATAAAAAGTAAGGGTAAGAGAGAAGCAAACTCAGTATGTTAACGAGGTTCGGCCTCACTGCCTACGTCCTCGCCTCAAGCTACCCCTTGAGGATTTCCAAATTCACTATTCAACCTCCTTCAGGTGGAGATAGAAACCTATTACACCTTTGAACAACACCGCTACAAAGGATCCGTGTAGAACACCCTCTACACTTGCAATCACCTTACACGTGGTGATTCAACTATTCCCCGTGTAGAATACTTTCTACACACACAAGGGTTATACACACCTTTTTTATGATACAAGAGCTGATAGTGGGTAGGTTATCAGAAAACACTCCTCAATGAGTGAAATAAGAACAATACAGCGCAAAACTATATCTCTCAAAATAAACAAGGATTAAGGCTCAATGCTTAGAGAAGAGAGAATGAAAGCTTTGAATGAATGTTGTATGCTCTTGGTGTAGTAAATGTGAAGTTCTCAAATTATCTATTTATAGGCATATGAGACTTCATATTCAAATTTAAAAAGATTCACATGTCAAAGACAACATCATTCACTTTTTCAACAAATTCAAATAAAAGGTTCTTCCTTTTCAATTGTCAAAGACAACATCATTCACTTTTTTTAAAAAATCAAACCTAATATTTTACTTTTGGCAAATGACAAAATGAGCACACTTTCCTTTTCAAAAAATTCAAACCTAATCTTTTACTTTTTGTATATGACAAAATGAGCACACTTTACTTTTCAAATTTTTCAAACAAAATCATCTACCTTTTGTATAAGTCTAAAAAAGCATCAATCACTTTTGAAAATATTCAAATAAAACATGCACATGTGAAAGATGACAATCAATCATCTTTAATATTTTCAAAGTTCAACCCTTTAATCAAGGCATGCACATGTAAAAGATGACAATCAATCATCTTTCAAAATTTTCAAATTTAATTTTCAAAAATATTCATGCACATATGGAAAATGTATTTTAATGTTTTATGATAAAATATTAATTTTAAGCATTAATCCTAATTTCGAATTTTGAAGAGATTTACAACATTACTCTATAATTTTAATGTGAACTTGTTCCCTTCTTGCTCATGCTTGTTTCCTTGATGTGCTTGATTCCATTGTGTAGACAACTTGAGTTTGAGACTTCTTTATTCTTTGAATTCATTTGTTATCATCAAAATCCATGTGTAAATATATAATTACACAAAACTTGAAATCTTGGGTTCAACAAATTCTTTTTATCATTCTCACACATTATATATCACATTTATTTTTATTTATTTTTTATTTGATCAAATATATAATATATAGATAATGATTATAAGAATTTAATTAATTTAAGAAGAATAAAATTAAAAAATAAATATAATATGTGAAATATAAGAATAAAAAATAGCAAAACTCGAGCTTATTTTCTTATAATTTTTTTTATTTGTCAAATAGTACTTATAATTTTACGACAATATATTAAAGAGTGAAGTTACAGGCCGAACGGGTGGTTATCACATTTTTACACCCACTAATGACAATAAGCCACATTTGAGTTACAGCTTGTAACATTCTACATCCTTATGTATGATAAAAATGTGACCAGAAATATCACTAGCAAAAATCTCTCCCTCGGACAGCAATATTTCCTCTTCCCCTCTCCCTCGTGAAAATTTTTTTCATAACAGCTAAACACATTTTCCTCCTTCCTCTCCCATAATCAATTTCCTGTCCCCAATGACAAAAATGGATGAAGATATGCATTTCACATATGATATTGGTAATGAAAAAGACTTAGCATATTGAAATTGGTATGCGGGGATGGATGAAATGGGTATATTGATACGCAGGGGATGGATGCAAAATAAACAACCCAGCAAGAAAAAACAAAGAGAAGTGCTATACTTAAGCCGCTACAGTGGCATACACCACACACCGCTGATCTAGAATTTTTTTTTTTTAAAATTGCTACAGTAAACGCAGCATTTTACTCAAACTTTAGTCCTGATTTTATTTCCCCCAAATTTGATCTTCGAATTTGAAGTCCCGTTTCTCCCTCCAGCTTTGCCGGAGCTCCCACTCGGTTTCCTTTCCTCGGCTGCCGCTACCCTTCCCGTCCAGCCACCACCTATCGTCTTGTCCACCGGCGTCTCCATTCAAGGACACAGTTGAAATACGAGATATAGTACAGTCTCATTCTATTTAGATATGAAATTTTGGCCTAAGTGAGGTCTGTCGGAAGAAGTCCCAGAGAAACTATACACTCACTGCTTCTTCTTGATATATGCTATAGAATTATTTTTTTATTTAAAGAAAAACATTTTGTTATTTATTTTACATGTCCCGAGCAGAATGGGTTTGAGCATTTTGCGAGTCCTGGGTTTGAGAATGTTTTTGAGAACTTTTGATGCACCAAATTTATTTATTTTGTAAAAAAGAATATGCGATTGAATTGGTAAAAATTGTAAAGATTATTTCTTAATTTTAAATCTAGTTAGGGTAAGGCATTAAGGGGTTTAAGTAGTGTATTTCACAAAATAATTTTGGCGTTCAAGATCTATAATTTTTTGTAAAATTAGAGGCGACATCCTTAATTTTATTGATAATCTTCTCTTAGGATAAAGGAATACATTTTATAAATAAGAGAAGAGTGTTAAACAAGTGTTATAATAATTTTATTTTATACTTTTGAATAATGAAATACTCTTGTTACAAAATTTAAAAATAATAAATAAGAACTTTATGGTGATCATGTCAAGATTTGTAATTTTTTGTAAAATGAGAGGCGGTAACCTTAATTTTATTGATAATCTTCTCTTATGATAAACGAATATATTTTATAAATAAGAGAAGAGTTTTAAACATGTGTTATAATAATTTTATTTTATACTTTTGAATAATGAAGTACTCTTGTTACATAATTTAAAAATAATAAATATCAACTTTATGGTGATCATCTCTTTAAACTTGTTAAACTTTGAGTGTCAAATGTAATTGTAGTTAGTTTGAAGAAATTTGAATTAACATAATTTATTTCTTGTTACTGCATTCTATAAATTCAATAGAAATAGCATGATAGACAAAGAAGAAGATAAAAAGTCACCCAAACCTTCTACACCAATTCCACCGACTCAGATATGATACATTAATGTCTTTCATAAAAGGAATGTGTCTGGGTTCGATTTCAATTAGTTAATGTATTTTTATTTGTGTATTGTAGGAATATTATGGTTCAGGAAATGCCTACTACCTGCCATTTATGATGCATCCAAATACGTATCTGAATTCATATACATATGCATGGGGTAGCCAGGTACATATCTTTCTAAACTTTCAAATTTTATCTTCCTTGAGTTCATTCTTACCCATTCTAACACCGTGCCTGATTACAGGCCCCACCAATGTCACATTTTTCAACAACGTTCATATACCCTCCATTGACTAATGTAGAGGAATCAAGCCGTCTTCAACAAACGATCCAGGTACATAGCTTTCTAACCTTTTAGTTTTTTGATACGAGTTGTTTATTTCCTGTTATAACATCGTGTCTGATTACAACTCCCACCAATGCCACCTTTTTTGACAACGTTAATCTACCATCCGTCGACTAATGTAGAGGGTTTGGGTTGTCTTCAACAAACGACCCAGGTGAATTATATGCCTTACCTTTCAATTTTTTGGCTTAAATTGTTTATTTATTACCCGTTCTAACGCCCTGCTTGATTATAGCCCCCACCAATACCACATCTTCCAACAACGTTCATCTTTCTTCTTCTTCTTCTTCTTATTTTTATTTTTTATTTTTTATTTTTTTAAAAAAGAGGACGGTACCCCAATTTTATTAAAAAACCCTCACTTGTGGCGGAGGAAAATCGTGGTTACAAATTGGTACATGGGGGATACAAAAAGCCAAAACCCATGCGTAAAAAAACCTTAATAACCAAAACATTCAAATACAATGTCAATAGAAAAAACATGAACCTAACTCAAAACCAACCGAGGATAAGACAACCTGCAAAAAAAAAAAACAAGCAAACAAAAATGGAGCATATAAACAAAACAAATAGAAAAAACTGACCAATCACAAACCTTACGAAACCCTTAAGTAAGGAAGGCCCAATTTATCCATGCGAATAAGACCTCTTAAAAGACTGGGCAACGTCTGATCACCAGACCAATCAGAGTTCAAACCCTCAGCACCACTCTTTGCTAAAAAATCAGAAACTGCATTACCTTCACGAAAAATATGAGTCACAGTATAATCCATACAAGTAAGAAAAGCATGTAGTTCTTCCCAAAATTCTTCTAGATACCAGTTGGGGCAAGCATCCTTGGTGATCCAATTAACCAAAAGTTGAGAGTCAGTCTCAATTTGAACACGAGAAAAACCAAGAGTATGACACCTGCTAACTCCTTCTAATAAACTTTGAAATTCAGCAAAATTATTAGTACCATGACCCAGGGAGACAGAGTAAGCCACTATCAGTCTGCCAGTATCATTCCTAATTACACCCCCTGCACCAGAATGGCCAGGATTTTTAGACTACTGCCATCAATGTTAAGTTTAACCCAGCCTTGGCGAGGTCGAGTCCATCTAACCACACGAACTCTCTTAGGTTTAGGATTCAAAACCGGGATATCCAATCTATTCAAAATATCAATATCCTGAGTAGAAACAGAAGAGACTTTCATAACCTGATCCACAACACGACGGAGCCATAATTTAATAGCGTGCCAAACTGACTCAACCGTATTGGCCTTATCTTCATATCGGGCTTTACAACGCCTCTCCCAAAGTTTCCAGGATATAATAGAAGGAAGAATACCAAAGATAATACGCACCTAAGAGGAATTACTCGCACGACGAAACCAAAAATTTATTTGTTCTGTCCAAGTGTAAAAAGAAGCCATATGAACCCCTAAATGACTAGCCGCTAAATGCCAAACGTGTCTAGCGAACTCCCTCGTGCAAAGAACATGATTCAAGTCCTCAGTATGACCCTCTTGGCAGCAATTACATTTGGAAACTATCGGAATACCCACTATCTGAATCTTATCATCAACATTTAAACAATTATTAATCGCCTTCCACATCATAATGGAAATATTCTTAGGAAGATTAAGGTGCCAGATCCACTAAGCCCAAGGTAAAAGAGGCGCCCTAATCCTAATACAATCCCAGGCACTCTTAGTAGTAAAGTGACCATCCTTATCCTTCAACCAAACAAGCACATCTTGAGCCTCCTTACGTCTGGCCAAAAAATCATAGAACTCAAAAGCTTTCTGATGGCCCACTAAACTAGTCAAGCGAGAAATATCCCATCGATTCTCAAAAGAGAAATATCTCATCCAACAACGTTCATCTACCCTCCCTCGACTAATGAGAAAGAGTTGGGCCATGTTGAACAAGCTAACCAGGTTATAATTTTTGCGTATAATTATTTTTTCCCTCACGTTGTTACGCATTCTAATATCTTATTTACTACAGCCCCCACCAAGGCCACCTCTTCCAACAGTCAGTTCATCTACCCTCCCTCGACTAATGTAGAGGAGTCGGGCCATGTTTAGCAACCTAACTAGGTTAGAATTTTTGCGCATCTTTTTTTACAAATTTTGTTACCCGTTCTAATATCATGCTTGCCATCAGCCCCCTCCAATGCCACATTTTCCGACAATGTTCATCTACCCTTCCTTGACTAATGCAAAGGAGTCGGTCCATGTTCAACAAACGAACCAAGTTCTTAATTTTGCGTATAATTTTTTTCCCTTATGTTGTTACGCATTCTAATATCGTGCTTGATTACAGCCCCCTCCAATGCCACCCTTTCTAACAACCTTCATCTACCCTCCATCAACTAATACGGAGGAGTCCAGTCATGTTCAACAAATGAACCAGGTAACTACATTTTGACTTTGTATTTTTGTGATTTAGTGGATTGTTACTCGTAATGTATTAGTTCATCTACCTGATTACAGCCCCCACCGCCACGCCCTCCATCGAGTGTCAGAGAGGAGTTGAGAAGCTTAGAAAATTCTACAACAAATCCATCGACTACTGCGACATTTATATCTGAAAGTGAAACAGATGTTAGAGATACATCTCTTTTAAATGAATAGAATGAAGAAGCCGATGAAATAAATGAAGAATATTCTGATAATGACCAAGTTGAGGAGAATCCCAAACCTGGTATGGAGTTTGCCACTAAACATGAGCTTATGGCAAATTATAAGCGATATGCCAAGCAAAAAGGTTTTGATGTTATAACACAACGGACGAAGAGAGAGGTAGATGGGAGGGTGAGGTATTTGACGATTGGGTGTGCTCGAGGTGGCAAGTACCAACCTAGCCATAGTAATATCTCAAGGCCACGACCAACTATTAAAACGGATTATAAGGCAAGGATAAATGCTCACTTAGTGAATGGTACTTGGGAGGTGACCACTGTTGAGAATGCTCATAATTATAGCACTGTCAGCCCCCAAAAATCTATATTCTTTAGATCGCACAAGTATTTAGACGAATACAGTTAGAGGATGCTTGATTTGAACGACAGAGCAGGTATTAGAATGAACAAGAATTTTAATGCACTTGTTGTTGATGCAGGGGGTTTGAGAATCTTGATTTTCAAGAAAAAGACTGTCGAAATTTTATTGACAAAACCAGGAAATTAAGGTTGGGTAAAGGGGGTGGAGAAGCACTTACTGAGTACTTCAAGAATATGAGGTTGCAGAATGATGGTTTTACATATATGATTGTTGTGGATAAGGAGTTGAGATTGAGGAATGTGTTTTGAGCTGATGCACGTAGTCGAGCAGCATATGAGTATTTTGGAAATGTGATCACATCCGATACGACATGCCTAACCAATAGATACAGTATGCTATTTGCTCCATTTGTTGGGATAAATCACCATGGGCAGTTTATACTGTTAGGGGCTGGATTGCTTTCAAGCTAGGACACAAGTACTTTCGTGTGGTTGTTTCGAGCATGGTTAGAATGCATGAATGTTAGTGTTCCAAAAGCGATCATTACTGACCAAGATTGAGCAATGAAGAGTGTTATTGCTCTAATATTCCCAGACACACATCATAAATATTGTCTATGGCATATAATGTGAAAATTGTCAGAAAAATTGGGATCTCACACAATGTACAATACAGAGTTGAAGACTTCCATCCAAAGTGCCCTATATGATTAACAGACATGTGCAGAATTTGAGATGAAGTGGGGGCAACTTATTCAAAAGTATGGACTCGGTGATAATGTATGGTTGCAAAGGTTGTACAATGAGAGGTTGTTCTGGGTCCCGGTGTACCTTAAGGGAGTATTTTGGGCTGGCATGAGCACAATTCAGAGATCTGAAAGTATGAATGCTTTTTTTGATGGGTTTGTGCATTCTGGTACCACGTTAAAAGATTTTGTCAATCAATTTGACAATGCGCTCAGGAAAAAGGTGCAGCTTAAGACGACAGCTGATTTCAATTCCTCCAACCAAACCATCCCATATTCATTGGCATTCCGCATTGAGAAGCAATTTCAATCGGTGTATACGAGTGTAAAATTTAAAGAGGTCCAAAGAGAGGTGTGGGGAATGATTTTATATAATTGCATATTTATCAGCAAGGATGGTTGCATTTCAACCTATGATGTTTTGGATGAAATTACCACTAATGGTGACCATGTCAAGAGTGTGAAGTACACAGTTTACTTTAACCAGGAGGAAGTTGATGTTAAATGCACACGTGCTTTATTTGAGATTAGGGGAATTCTCTATAGGCATGCATTGAACGTTTGCCATATGAATAAGATTCATGCATTGCCAGATAAGTATATCTTGGATCGATGGAGGAAGGATTTAAAGAGGAGATATACGGTGGTAAAAAGTAGCTATGATGACTTGCGACAGAGTGCGGACTCAGGAAGGTATGAGTTCGTGGTTAAACGGTGCCTCACTTGGGCAACTCGTGTTTGTCCAAGTGATGACCATGTTTCTGCATTCATTTCCCACTTGGATGAATTTGAGAATAAATTTAAAGGATTAACACTTGAGTCTGGTTCAAGCAAGGTAAAAGAAACTATGGTCACAGAAAAGGGTAAGAAAATCTTAAGCTCCCACATTGTTCGAGGGAAAGGAAGGCCACCAACGAAAAGGAATGTTCTGCCTGTGGAGAAAGCTGCAACAAAGGAAAAGAAGAAACCGGTAAAACATCAAATATTATAGTGTTAATTATTGATTGCTTAAGAATGCACTCTATAATTGTTTCTAATAGATGTGTATTTTTTTTTATCTTTCAATTCATTTAGATTTGTAGGAAAATATTTGATGATGCATCACAGGATGGTGAGGTATCGGAAGCTCCAGAAACTGATAAGGTAATAGGTTTCCCTTACGTGCATTAGTTCCATTTTGCTTGAGTCAGAATTCAGAATTTTTTAGTAATTGGGTTGTATATGTGCTTTTTTCAAATTTTTAGGTACTCAATGGTTGCCAGGATGATTTTGTTGTTTTAACACAATAAAATACTGTCACACAGCCACCGCCATCAGTTAATGAGGAGAAATGACGTTATGGTTGCAAATTAGTATTTGATGAGAGGAAGGGTTTCGTGATGTTATGGTTCTGATGTATTTTGAAATATTTTGGTCGTTGTGATGTAATTGAGAATAATTAGATGGTTGTGGTGTATTTTGATGTATTTTGGTCAAAGCGAGGTTAGATTTTGATGCGTTAATGGTTGTTGTGATGTAATTGAAGTTTTTAGATGCTTGTGATAGGTTTTTGCATTTTTTTTTTCAAAGAAATATGTGTCCTTATTTATGGGTATTTACTCAATTTATTCTACACCTTATTTGTAATATCAGGTTGGGATATTATTTGGTTATTTGGCAGGTTATGATTTAATTGGTGTAATATCTATCAAATGAATTATACTAAGGTTTGCCATATCGTGATGTATTTTGGCATATTTATTGGCGTAATAAGATTCATAAGAGATTAAGCAATTTGTAATATCAGGTTGGGATATTATTTGGTTATTTGGCAGGTTGTGATTTAATTGGTGTATAGGGGTGTAACCGGTCCGGTTCGGTCTGGTTTTGTACAAAATCTAGGACCGAACCGGTAGGCACCGGTTTTACATTTTTCAAAATCAATTACGCACCGATTTTCCTCCTAAACCGGTATTCCGGTTTTACCGGTTTCCGGTCCGGTTTGGTCCGGTTTTAATAAAATACAAATTTTTTATAAAAATTCTGTTTAAAAGAAAAAACTGATTTAAAAAATTCTGTTTACCATTTACAAAAATCTGCTTTGTAAAAAAAAATCTGCTATGTAAAAAAATTCTGCTATCAAAAATCTGGTTTATAAAAAAATAAATCTGCTATGTAAAAAATTCTGATATAAAACATCTGCTTTATAAAAAAAATCTGTTATATAAACAAAATTCACTATATAAAAAACTGTTATAAAACAAAAACTAAAATAAGAAATCTAGTGTAAAAAAAAGTCTGCTATAATCCTATATTAGACGATTAGTATTAGTATATATATATTAGTATTAGTTATAACTATATAATATATTAGACAATATAATAGTATTAATACTAGACTATTAGTATAACTATATGTTAGTGTTAGTTTTGATGATTTAGTATAACTATATTAGTACGAGTATAACTATAATCTATATTAGAATATTAGTATTAGTATATATGTGATTATTTTTTATGTGATTAAAAATTATATATAATATAAAATATATTATATATAATATTAATATATAAATAGTACCGGTCCGGTCCGGTCCAAAACTAAGCGAAACCGAAACCGGACCGGTTCCGGCCGGTTTTTCATTTATGAAAACCGGTTCCGGACCGAACCGTTCCAAAATCGGCACAACCGGTCCGGTCCGGTTTGGTCCGGGCCGGTTTTCCGGTTTGCCGGTTTTTTCTTACACCCCTATTGGTGTAATATCTATCAGGAGAATTATACTAAGGTTTGCCATATCGTGATGTATTTTGGCATATTTACGGGTGTAATAAGATTCATAAGAGATTAAACAATTTGTAATATCAGATTGGGATATTATTTGATTATTTGGCAGGTTGTGATTTAATTGGTGTAATATCTATCAAGTGAATTATACTAAGGTTTGCCATATCGTGATGTATATTGGCATATTTATGGGTGTAATAAGATTCATAAGAGATTAAGCAATTTGTAATATCAGGTTGGGATATTATTTGGTTATTTGGCAGGTTGTGATTTATTTGGTTATTTGGTATAATATCAGGTGAATTATACTAAGGTGAATATCTACGCCATATTCAACAAATTAGGTGAATATCTACGACATGTTCAACATTCAGGAACCATCTATTTTACATATCAAAAGTTTACAACCGGTTCTTCAAATTACAATCGGGCCATGTTAAACATCTAGCAACCCATCCATTTTACATACCAAAAGTTTACAAACTACTAACACTTGATATCTCCCTTCACAATAAAAAGAAAAATACGCTTAAATATTTTAATCCGAACTATCCATTTCCGTCTAACTTCGACCAAAATACATTTATGGTCCAAGCCAACCAAAAATTATTACAATTGATACCACCCAATACATACACAAAGAGATGCAAATACATCTATTTTGTACGACCTGCTTCACAATTTGCTCATCTTGATTGTAAAGAACATCCTCTCTTTCAAGTAGTTTATCTTTTTTTTTCCTGAACTTTATACTCACGGAGCAATACATCGTCCTCCCTTTTTCAAACTGCATTCTCTCTTGTGCGAATTTTTTCATCTACCAATTGAAATATATTTGCCCATAAGAAGAATTGGCACTTTGTTTCTTCCTGCAGTGCAAAAGGTATATTTGAACTAAGTATGAATATGACATGTTAAAAAGTAATACAAAATATGACCAAAAAACTATGTTTTACCGTGTTGTACTTTGGGCATGTGTAAAACTTTCTTCCAGGATTTTTGTTAGTTTTGGAGGTCGTTAATGGGGCTTTCAAGCCATACCAACAGGTTGGTGATTCGAAAAAATCATCAACCACACATGATGATGCGCTCAATGCCATAGGTTATCTATCTCAAACAGTGAAGAAAAATTTTAAACCATTTTAGGAAAGTAAGTAGAATGACCATTTGTGATGTTCAAGAAGTTGTTAAAATATGACGTTAAATGGAACTCCAACTAAACAAATTAGTAACTGCTAAATTTATAAGTAATGTTAAAATTTATTGAGGAATTCTTAACACCACAACAAGATAAGCAATTTGACAGGCAATTGCAGCCAATGAACTCTAGAGCAAGTAGAATTTCTTTCCCAAGAAGTACACAGTCATAACTGAAATTTAATCACTAATGATCTCCACAATCCAAATGTGGCCATTTTTGGTTATAGAATGTGAATAATACTGAATTGATTTCTTTATTTACTCACCTTAATTAACTTAATTAACTACTTACCACATTTAGAAGGGTACAACATTCCCGTTCCATCGTACGTTATGGCTAGCTTATAATTTCAAATAAATTCTTAACATAACTTCAATTCTAATTAACTCCCCTCCTCCATATCAGGTTGAATAGACTAGTCTTAAAATAATTGAAGAGTTATAAAATTATTATTATTATCTTTTTACTTATGAGAAGTGATGAGATTATATCCTTTCTCATAAACACCTGCAGATCATGAAAAGGGAATGCATTACAGAGAACATCAACCTTTAAGGCAATATCCTATATATATATATATATATATATATTCCTTCCCAAGGAAAAAGAAAGTGATGTAATAATCATAATATGGACAGTACTACAGTGTAAACCAGGAGAAGAGACAATAAAACAACGTATGAGAAAACCAGGATGATCTGCCCAGAAGTTGAAGAACAAGGGTCAAGCCAAGCCCTTATTTATCATTTCACTTATCATTCTTTCAGAGCATAAGAAATCTGTTCTTTTCTATAAAAAATATTTGGGCAAATGGTAATGAATTTAGATATTATGGAGAACTTAAGCCTTTCAAACACTACATAGACAAGCAAATCATTTTCATCCAAGTTACCATAAGCCCAATTATAAAGTTCTACTTTTTCCAGGTACTTAAAATGTGTGCGTGTGCTACATAAATAAATACATATATATATATATATATACACACACACACACATGTATGTATACACAGCGTATGAGAAAACCAGGATGATCTGCCTAGAAGTTGAAGAACATAGGGTCAAGCCAAGCCCTTACTTATCATTTCACTTATCATTCTTTCAAAGCATAAGAAATCTGCTCTTTTCTATAAACAATATTTGGGCAAATGGTAATGAATTTGGATATTATGGAGAACTTAAGCCTTTCAAACACTACATAGACAAGCAAATCATTTTCATCCAAGTTACCATAAGCCCAATTATAAAATTCTACTTTTTCCAGGTACTTAAAATGTGTGCGTGTGCTACATAAATAAATATATATATACACACACATGTATGTATGTACGTACTACCCTGGAGGTCAAGCATTCAATGAGCATGTTTCACCCATTTCCAATATCGACAAATAGCACGTGTGGACAAAATAGAAATAAGGATCTACAAGGAGAACACAATAGACACATCCTTGAAAGCAACAAAAAGTGAAAAAGTTAGCAAACAAAACCTCAAGCTCTTCTAAGTTCCCAGTGGAATATAGACCACCCCAACCATCCTTGGACCCAACTTCAAGAGCAAAAACACAACCTCCGAAACCACAACACAAAAAACCCATCAACATATACGTTTTATTTAATATCAAAACTCCATCAAGATTTTTCCCACAACAAATACAAAATGAGGGAGTAAAATCCAACTTTCAAGAGTAAAATCACAACCTTAGAAACCATATCTCCAAGCATTAATAAACTAAAAAAAAATTAAAACAAAAAAAACCAACCAAAGTGAAAAAAGAGATTACCTTACTGTCGTGGAGTGGAAGATATTTGAGGCTTACGAAGGAGATGAAGAGACCGGGCGATTCAGACGTGAGTGGAGGAAGGGTTTGTAAGATCTAGGTTTTCTGTGATTTTAAATTTCTAGGGTTTTCTGTGGGTTTGAGGGAAACGCAACTTCGATTGGGGGAATTGTGTTGCTTGGTTTCGAGGAAGGGGGGGAAGGGGTGCTGCAGACCTCTGAATTTTCAGAGGAGCAGATCGTGCTTGAGGGAGATCAATCGAAGTTAGGGGAATCAGCAGATAGCACTTCTCGTTTTTTTTTTGGGGGGGGGGGGGGGGGGGAAGGAGAGATGGGAGAGATGGCCTTCAGACCCAAACTGCAAACCGTGTAAATGGAAATCGTGACATGGCGGTCAGACCGGGTTCGCCATGTCACAGTGTGGGGTGTATGCGCGTGGACTGGCCTTAGAATAGATTTTCTCAAAAAGAAAACGCAACCCAATGCAAAAACAACACAACTAACTGAAAAACACGTGCAAATATATAAGTCTCTTCTCCACACCCAAAAATCTAAAGAGCCAACAGGAGCCCCCCGGTGGAGGAAGAGCAAGTGGCGGCATTTTTTCGCATCAGCGGCCATAGCGGCGAGTCCATAGGGAATGAATTTCAACACTGCAAACCCAATCACTGGGTGCCAGAAGAAGTTTGAAATAGACGACAATACCAAGCTATAGGAACCATATGCTCTCTATTTCTTTTTCTCTCTGCAACCTTAATTTTCCTTTGCATTTTTAAGTTTTAAGGTTGGTGTTGGAATCAAAATTTTTTTTTTTATCCAATAAATACCATCGGTTCGTACTTGTGATTGTGGATTTGTTTCTTTACTTCCTAAATTGTGGGTTGGTTGCCGTAGTGTTCCTTGGAAAGTTTGTATGTAAAACTGTTGTTAGTGACAGTCCGATACAAACTTCCAAATCAACCATATCCCTAAAAAAAGAAAAAGAAAAAAGGAAAACACATTAAACCAACTACTCTATCATTGATTTTCTATAATAATGAACTGTAAAACACATTAAATCAAACCATTCTATCGTGGGGAGAGAAAATCGCTATGCGAGGGAGGGAAAGTGTTCAGTTGATGTGAAAAAAAATTTCACAAGGGAGGGAAAAGAGGAAAGATTGCTGTGCAACGGAGGGATTATTCACATTTTTATCATGCATGCAGATGTAGAATTTCACAAGCTACAACTCCAACGTGGTTTATGGTCATTGGTGGGTGTAAAAATGTAAAAACCACCCATCCGACCTTGAGCTTTTCTCTATATTAAAAACGTATGATCACGACTTCGACAGTCAGATTCAATGTCCATATTTTTTTTTTGTTTCTACAAAAAGGACTCTTACGTCCAAATTATAACATATGATCTTAGGAGGTCTTCGGACAGTGAGTTGAGATAAAATTTAAAAGTTGAATAAAATATTATTTTTTAATATTATTTTTATTTTGAGATTTGAAAATTTTGAATTATTTATTGTATTTTGTTTGAGAATTTGAAAAACTTAAAATGATTAAATGAGATAAGTTGATATAAGTTTGATATCTAAGGGCGGGTTATGGTAGGAGTCTTAAAAAATACTTAAATAACTTTAAAAGCTCTTTAATAAAAAAGTTAGATTGTTTGAATGTTACATATTAAAGTACTTTTAATTTCAAATAAGTTAAAAAGTAAGTTTTCAAACGTGCTTTTCAGAATAATGCGAGACATAATTTGAATTTTAAAAAGACTGTTAATGGATGAAAATATCTATACAACTTTAAGATAATTATAACTTTCAAATTTTAAAAGATATGATCATAATTTTTAAAAATTCAAATAATCGTTATTTCTATCTCAAAAAATATATATTTTTAATTCGTTTTCAAACAAACATAATATATTTGAAAATATTTTAAACAGATTACTACCAAACAGTAAATAACTTTTTAATAGTGAAATTTATTACTTAAGTTATAAGCTATAAATGCTACAGTTATACTTTTCACCGCAATCCTAAACATGCACTAAACATCCCTAATCTCTCATTTATTACAACAAAGGGAGAACACATCTGTTGAATTTTGAGTCAAGCAATTTATAGCATTATAATTATTTATATAATAATTAGTCCTTATAGATATAAAATTAATAAGATAAGAATATCCTATGTTCGTTCTTTAAGATCACTTAATAATTAATTAGTCTTGATATTTAAAAAAAAAAAACAAATGGCTTAAAATATAGATTGATAATTCACAACTATTGATTAAAATAAGTTATCTTCGTCACCAAGTTACTTTCGTTTTGGTTGTGAAAATAACTCATAAATGACATCATTTTTCATAATATACTATAGAAAATAAAGTAAAAAAAAAATTCTATTAATCATTCTTTTAACTATTGGATTTTACTTATCTATAAATTATTTACTATAATGTCAAAAAATGATGTTTAAAGAAGGATAAATTACATTAGTTCCTCAATTATGTAAATTGTTGGTATTTTTTTAATAGATTATATTTGAGTAAATTTTATTTAGCTTGACGTTGAACTCTTCAAAATCTGTTGAGGGAGGTTTCCAAAAATCATTTCTTTTCCCGTTAAGATTTATTTGGTTGTTTTTCAGCTTTCTTTACTACCTAGTCAACAACTGACTTTTCTAATAAAATCTTATTTTATTTGCTTTTAAGGGCTATATGATAGCTAGGCTATGTGATGCTGTTGGGATGCTTTCGATATTTTAGGAAGCACGTATCAGATATGTTTTTAGAAGATCAAGTCACCAACGTTCAGTTTAGGCTTTTAAAACTCTATAAATAGGTGGCTAGGTTAGTACGTAGAATCACACAAAAGAAATTCATTTCTTCATCATTATACGTGTGGTGAAAACAAGATAGTGTTTTGAGATATTGAGAATTTCTAGATAAAAGAGAGGTGTTATTTTTAGAGGAGTTTTAAGCTCAATAACTTGTGTAGAGTTTATTCGAGTTATATGACAATCAGTTGTGCTGTTGTATCTTAGAGAAAACAAGTTAAAAAGGAGTCTACTGCACCGGTTCAATTGAAACTTTACATACCGCAAAGGGTTTGAATCTCCTTAAAGAGAGCGACATTTTCGTGCCTCAATCCAATTTGATTTCGTTTGTATTTTTCATTTCATTATAATTTTTATTTTATTATAGTGTATTTCACTAACAAGTTTGAGGAGATTCAACCGTGGAGCTTACAAACAAAAAATCTACGAAAAATGTTTGAGATCTCAACAAGCCCTTCCACTTCAAGGGAGCCCATTTCAAGAGATAGAAGTGCAATGTGCTCTTCTATCTAAGCCTTCTCAACGTCTCATATGTTCTCATTGAGAAGAATCCAAACAAGTTCACTACCAAGAACATGATCGAAGCACAAGTCAAAGCTCATGAAGAAAAAATTGAGAAATATACAAGAGATGAGTATAACTATAGATGTTACCTTTTAAATTGTCTTGCTGATCAATTTTATGATTTCTACAATACCACTTACTCCTCTGCAAAGAAGATTTGAAAATCCTTATAGAATAAATATGATACGGAAGAAGCTGGAGCAAATAAGTATGCAGCAAGTCATTTCTTTCGATATCAAATGGTAGATGGAAAGTCCATCGCTAAACAAGCGCAAGATTTCCAAATGGTTGTAGCAAAAGTTCAATCTAAAGACATCAAAATTGGAGACAACCTAATCGTCTGCAGTGTCATTGACAAGCTACCACCTTCATGAAGAGAGTTTCAAAAGTCGATGCGTCACAAACAAAAAGAGACGTCCTTGGAGACCTTAATTACATGTATTTGGGTAGAAGAAGAAGCTAGAGGCCAAGATGCGCTGATGGTTCAAAATGGAAATGAGAATTCCATGACGAAGGTACATTTAATTTTTGAAAAATGGTGTCTTTCCCAAAGGTCAGATTTCTAAAGATAGTCATTTGAAGCTGCAAAGAAAAATTTTCAAAAAATTTAGTAGACCTCACAAAAAAGGTTTTTCCAACCAAAAGGACAAGAACCAAGGACCCTCTTCACAAAATTAAGCCTGTTTTGTCTGTGGCAAAAGTGGGCATTTTGCTCGAATTTGTAAATTTCGAAAGCGAGGAAATAATCCTCAAGTGAATGTAATCGAGGAGCAATTTATAGCAATGATTACAGACATTAACATGGTTCATTTTGTTGAAGGGTGGTGGGCAGATTCTGGTGCCAATAGGCACGTCTGCTATGAAAAAATTGGTTCAAAAAGTATACTCCCTTTGAAGAAGAGAAATTTATTATACTTGGTGATTCAAGCAAAACTAAGGTCCTTGGGAATGGTGAGGTCAAACTGAAATTCACATTTGGACGTATATTGACGCTTAAAGATGTGCTATACACCCTCAATGAGGAAGAATTTGATGTCAAGTTTTCTTCTGAACAAAGCTGGCTTCAAGCAAACTATGGAATCTGATCAATATGTTATTACTAAAAATGGAGTTTTTGTGGGCAAGGGCTATGTTTGTGATGGAATGTTTAAATTGAACGTTGATAATAAAGCATTGGATGTTTCTGTTTATATGCTTTCTTCTTTAAATTTTTGGCATGCACGTTTATGTCGTATTAATAGTAGATATGTTGGAATCATGAGTAGTTTAGGATTAATTCCCAAATTGAAAAATGATTTTCAAAAATGTGAAATTTGTAGTCAAGCAAAAATTACAAAAAGGCCCCGTAAAAATGTTGAGAAAAACACCAAATTGTTAGATTTAATTCACAGTGATCTTTGTGAATTTGAAGGAATTTTAACTCATGGAGAAAATAGATATTTTATCTCTTTTATAGATGATTTTTCAAAATATACATATGTTTATTTATTAAAAAATAAAAGTGATGCTTTTAAAAAATTCAAAGAATTCCTCCATGAAGTTGAAAATCAATTTGGTAGAAAGATTAAAAGATTTAGAAGTGATAGAGGCTGAGAGTATGATTCAAATGAGTTTAATTATTTTATTCAGTCATTGGGAACTATCCATGAAACTACCACACCATACTCACCTGCTTCTAATGATGTGACTGAAAGAAAAAATAAAACGTTAATTGAATTGACAAATGCCATGCTGATTTATTCAGGTGCTCCATCAAGTTTTTGAGGTGAAGCAATTTTGACTATTTGTCATGTTTTAAATAAGGTGCCTTATAAAAATTCAAAAACTACTCCTTTTGAATTATGGAGAGGGTATAAGCCAAGTTTGGGATATTTTAAAGTTTGGGGTTATTTGGCATTTGTAAGGCTAACAGATCCTAAAAGGCAAAAATTAGGTGTTAGAACTACCACTTGTGTCTTTCTTGGTTATGCAAAAAATAGCAAAGCCTATACGTTTTTTGATACTGAGAATAAAGTGATTTTTTATTCAGGCAATACAATTTTCCATAAAGAAAAATTTCTTTTTAAATCCAAAAATAGTGGGGGTTAAGAATTTAAACTTTTTTTTTTTTTTTTTTTTTCTGAAACTAGTTCTTCTATTCCTTTAGAATATGAAGAAAATTTTGAATTAAGAAGGAGTAAGAGAGCTAGAATTGAAAAAGATTTTGGTCCCAACTATTATATTTATAATATTAAGGAAAATCCAAATACTCTACAAGAAGCTTTAGCATCACCTGATTCAGTGTTTTGGAAAGATGCTATAAATGATGAGATGGATTCACTAATTTCTAATAGAACTTGAGAATTAGTTGAGTTACCACCGGGTTGCAAAACCATAGGGAGTAAATGGGTCCTTAGGAAAAAATTTAGACCAGATAGAACCGTTGAAAAATTCAAGGCTAGACTCATCACAAAAGGTTTTAAACAAAAAGCTGACCTTGATTTTTTCGACACCTTTTCTCCGGTTACAAGAATAACATCTATTAGATTATTGATTGCCATTGCAGCAATATATAATTTAAAAATTCATCAGATGAATGTTAAAACAGTATTTTTGAATGGGGACCTAGGTGAAGAAATTTATATGGATCAACCCGAAAGCTTTGTAGGGCCTGGCTATGAAAGAAAAGTGTGTAAGTTGACAAAATCCCTATATGGTTTAAAACAGGCCCCTAAACAGTGGCATGAGAAATTTGACTCTTGCATGGTTGAGAATGGCTATAAGTTAAATGAAAGTGATAAATGTATTTATTATAAATCTTGAAAAAATTTTCATGTTATTATTAGCTTTTATGTTGATGATTTATTGATTTTTGGCTCTAATTTGCATGTTATAGATGAAACAAAAAGCATGCTTAGCAATCATTTTGATATGAAAGATCTTGGTGAGGCTAATTTTATTTTGGGAATAAAAATCACCAATATATGTGATGGTATTTTTCTAGATCAATTGCATTACATAGAAAAATTATTAAATAAATGTAATTATGTTGGATGCAAGCATGTTGTTAATCCTTTTGATCCTAGTGTTCATTTATTTTCTATTGAAAATGATGATGATGTGATTAATCAAAAGGAATATGCTAGCATGATTGGTAGTTTATGTTATGTAACTGATTGTACTAGATCTGACGTTGCTTATGCAATAGTAGTACTTAGTAGATTTACTATCAAGCCTGGAAGAGACAATTGGTTTGCAATGGATCGGATAATGAAATATTTATCCGATACAAAAAATTATGGCTTGTTTTATAAAAAATATCCTGCTGTACTCGAAGGCTTCAGTGATGCCAATTGGAATACCTTGTCAGGTGATTCTCTTTCAACTACTGGTTATACTTTTACATTGGGTGGTGGTGCTGTATGTTGAAAGTCTAAAAAATAAACTATTATTGCTAACTCAACTATAAAAGCTGAGCTTATAGCTTTAGCTTCAGCAAGTGAGGAAGCAAACTAGTTGAGAGATCTACTACATGAGATTCCATTGTGGGAAAAACTAGTTCCACCCATATTAATTCATTGTGATAGTACTGCTACTATTTGTAGGGTACAAAACCGTTATTATAATGGTAAATCCAGATCCATAAGAAGAAAACACAGTGCTGTGAGATCTTATTTGAGCAATGGTGCCATTAACATGGATTATATTAAATCTTGTGATAATTTAGTAGATTCACTAACCAAGGCTTTGACAAGAGAAAAGGTTTGGAATACATTGAGGAGAATGGGATTAAATTCTATACAATCATGAACCACAGATGAGGATACCTAACCCAAAGATCAGAGATCCTAAGAACTGGGTTCAATGGGAAGAACGAATCATTTGGTGGTCGTAAGAAATGCACTATTTTTTTTAGAGTTTTCTTCATTCCTATGGTGTAAGTGCATTAATCCTGTAATGATGGAGGATGAGTTTTTTTTTTTTTTTAAAGAAACTCTTAATGAAATTCTATAGCTCTTATGAGTAGGGTGTTAGAATTACAAGAGTACCCTTGACAGATTTCACCTATGTGAATGTGAAAGTGGGGCCACTCTCTATGAGAATTAGACTTATTCTCAAATACACTCATGAAACCAAGAATAGCATAAGGGCGTAATGTGCTGGCTAATAAAGTTCATGTCAACACCTGGACTGTTATGTGTGAACAATAATTTTTTATTTTTCTTTAGAAGTTATAGTTCAAGTCTGAGACTACTACTAATTCTGGAGTAAAAATTATTATTTCACTAAGTGAGAGTTCAATGCAGAGCATACTTTCATGATGCATAATAATCCTTCTTTGTTTCGAAGTATCTTTTATTATTATTATTATTATTAAAAAATAGTGGGGGATTGTTGGTATTTTTTTTAATATATTCTATTTGAGTAAATTTTATTTAGCTTGACATTGAACTCTTCAAAATCTGTTGAGGGAGGTTTCCACAAAATCATTTACTACCCGTTAAGATTTATTTATTTACTACCCACAAAATCATTTGAGGGAGGTTTCCACAAAATCTATTTAGCCATAAACTTTTCCCGTTAAGATTTATTTGGTTGTTTTTCAGCTTTCTTTACTACCTAGTCAACAATCGACTTTTCTAATAAAATCTTATTTTATTTGCTTTTAACGGCTATGTGAGAGCTAGGCTATGTGATGCTGTTGGGATGCTTTCGATATTTTAGGAAGCACATGTCAAATATGTTTTTATAAGACCAAGTCACCAACATTCAGTTTATGGCTTTTAAAACTCTATAAATAGGTGGCTGGGGTAGTACGTAGAATCACACAGAAGAAATTCATTTCTTCATCACTATACGTGTGGTGAAAGCAAGATAGTGTTTTGAGATATTGAGAATTTCTAGACAAAAGAGAGGTGTTATTTTTAGAGGAGTTTTAAGCTCAATAACTTGTGCAGAATTTATTCAAGCTATACGACGATCAGTTGGGCTGTTGTATCCTGGAGGAGACAATCTAAGAGGGAATCTGTTGCACCAGTTTAATTGAAACTTTACATATCGCAGATGGCTTGAATATCATTAAAGAGAGTGACATTTCCGTGCCTCAATCCAATTTGATTTCGTTTGTATTTTTCATTTCATTGTAATTTTTTATTTTATTATAGTGTATTTCACTAACATAAATCAGTGTAAGTTGAGAGCCAAGGGTAATTGTCACTAAATCATTTAGAACAAGAAGTTCTGAAATGAATTAGATATAAACCACATGACGATGTATACTTATGGAAAGATCATTAAAAGGTATCATCTTTTTTCTTCCGAACTTTTGCAAATGTTTTCATCTTGCATTCGGGCAATTCCAACTAGAATTCGACCTATTATTTATTAAGAATTAATAAAAGGATAATTATTTATGTAGATCCGAACAAACTTCAATTCTACTTTTTTTTTTTGTTAGGTCCTAATTTTTTTTAAGAAGTTTGCATCAGGCTTGAACATGATGAGCTATCTAACATTATTCTAATATAAAATGTAATATTTCAAAATATTTTCATAATTTTATGAAAATATTTAGATGAGCTTTTAGGCTTGTTGGACACTTGAAATATTTCATAATTTTATGAATAGAAATCAAATAATTTGAATTAAAATATTTTATTGAGTTTTAAAAAATAATAGAGAAATGGTTTAATACTATTTTTAGGAAATGAGATAAACAATTTAATGCATTTTTGTTATGAAGTTTGAGTGTTTTATTGTAAAGTTGTAAAAATTGTAATGATAAAATAATAATTAGATGAAAAAAATAAAAAATAAAAAAATTATTTGAGTGACGTTTGGAAAAATAATTACGGAATTTATTATTATTTTAAAATTTCTATCTCATTTGCCAAATCAAAGGTATCTTCAAGAGTCTGTTTGGCAACACAATTACTTTCAAGTATTTTTATATAGTTCATTTTTAAATATCACTAAAACACAACTACTTCTCAATTTCAAGTTTTCAACTTTTTCATATAACAATTTACCTAATAATTACAATTTTTTGAAACTCTCAAACAAAATATAAAAAAGAATACCACTTTTTCAAATTTTAAAACAAAAATTCTATTCAAACAATTTTTTAACTTCATAATTTTTTTTATTTAATTTTTTTTCTCACATCTCTTAAAATTCAATAAAATATTTGAATTTAAACAATTTTATTACTATACATTTTGAAGTATACAAATGGCCGCGAGAGTCTAGTGAGAATATTTATACGAAGCCTCCAAGATTGCCACGAGGCCATCATTATCCTTGTCTTTTTTATTTTTAAAAATAAATTGTATAAATTTTAAATAGATAAATTCTATATAAATCTTTATAAAAAATTAAACTTTACTTTAAAAAATTATAAAAAAGTATTATTTATTAATAAAACTTTTTCTTTTTGTTTTTTTTTTGCGTGGACATCCATTTTCAGACATTAAAAAGGCAGAAGGTTGCCTGGCACTTCCTCCGTGGAATAACATCTAAGAGCTGGTTTGAAGATTTAAAAATTTTGTAAATAGTAATGAAATAATTTATAAATACTAGTGAGATAATTTAAGTTAAGTATTTTTAAAATGATAAAATAAAATAAAATAAAAAATATTATAAAATTAAAATATTGTAAAAATATAATTTTATAATATTGTTTTTATTTAAAAATTTTAAAAAAAGTTGAAATTATTTTTTAAAAGTTGACAAAATTATAATAATTTATTTAAAAAAATTATAATGATTATTTAGAAAATTTTATATTTAAATTATATTTAAAAATAAAATAAAATAAAATTAGATAAAAATTTTATATTTCATTGAAACCCCAAACCCGCCCTGAGCTTTAATGTTGTCAAAATAGACTTTTGTATTCCATGAGGACAGAAGTCTTCTCCATGCCTAGGCATGCAGAAGCCCATCCGATGAACCCATTTTGGGAAGGGAAATTGACTCGAGTGTACAGTCTACTTATAAAAAAACAAAAAAGACATGGACTCCTCGTCATCTGTCAATAATAATCACCTCATGCATTTTGCCAAAATGGAGAAGGCCGAAGATTCATAAAAGTGTCAATTTGGTAAAGGAAAAATCTAATTACAAGCATAACCACGTATTAATATATACATCAATCTAATGTAATTGGTTAAAGAATAGATTTTATTAAAAACAATATTAGTTTAAATTTTGAATATAAAAGAATCAATATTAATATGTAGATTAATACACGATTTTATTTATATCTAGTAAAACTCATAAAAGAAAAATCTCTTTGTACATTTAGAGTTCGAAG